>NC_133336.1:39496573-39802406 GCF_042186555.1 Aquarana catesbeiana
AAAAACGACGGTAAAACAGCGCTAAAAATAGCGCTGTTTTACCGCCGACGCCCCCACCGCCACAGTGTGAAAGGGGCCTTACAGCAAACAGTTGTGTTTGGTGATAAAAGGAGGAGGATCATTGTAAACAACCTGTTTAGTGGTAAATAGTTTCTCTCAACCCTTCAGCTGCTACCACTGCAGGACAGCTTGCTCAGTTTTAAAACAACAGACTTATTGGCCAGATCACCAGGTGAAAATAAAGAAAGCCTAATAAAAGAAAAAAAGTATTGCAGCCATCACATCTATGGATTGGTAAATTACAATATAATGAAAGGGTTGGGATGAAAACCTCATTAATGTATGTGTGAAGCCAGAGTGGTTTTCTGTTCAATTGAGATTGAAAACGATTAAAAAGAGAAGCGATCACAAGTCCCCTTACCTGTAATGAATTGCTATTCACACCAAAGTAGAGATTCTTCCAGAGCCCGAAGCACTCGGAGGATTTGGTCAGCTCTATGACTACATTGTCCTCAGAAACGTTCACGGCGATATCGTTCGTGTTGAGGTTGTACTGCGGCAGGAACTGTACAAACAGAAGGTAGGGGGTGTTGGTGGCTTTGACACAGAAGCGGATCTCACACTGATAGCAGCCGACCTCGGAGGTGATGCTGTGCTCATCGATGTCCTTGACGTGGATGACCAACGTCAGCGTGGTGGCGCTCTGGGAACAAGTGAAGATGGGGCACTCCGGGGGAACCTCGGGCAAGGCATGGATGACGTGTCCAGCTGCGATCGGCTCGCTGACCTTCCCGGGTTCTCCCTCAGAAGAAGGGCTTTCTGCCGCCATGCCGGACTCTGGGGTGGTGCTGGACTCTTGGGTAGCAGAGTCGGGGGATGGGGACAACTTAGACTCAGTTTCTGGGCCATTGGCCAGCTGCTCCTGCATCCTCTTCAGGGCGTCCTGCTGGACGACGGGCACGGTGACCACCAGCTGCCTCTTGCTCTTGTTGAACTGAGCCGTTCCCTTCTTCTCCTCCACCAGGTAGGGCAGCTTGAGTTGCAGTTTGTAGGCCGGTTTCTTGGACTCCAGGCTCAGGGCTTTCCCTTCGATGTTCAGGTGGACCTCGGCGGCGGAGTTCAGCAGCGGCAGATCTATGGTGACGACCAGCTCCTTGGGCACGGGGCTGGGCGCCGAGTCCCTGGCATCCCGGTAGTCCTGGATGTCCACGTAGGAGCGATGGCGGATGGTGTAGCGGGGGACAGTGGGCTCCTGGTTGGCTCTGCGGTCTGGGGGAGGCGGTTGGACCTTGGGGGGACCCCGGGTGACCTTCTTCTGCACTCTGGGCACATTGTAGGGGTACGGGAAGCTGAGCGGGTCGGCCGGGTCCTGCGGTTTCGGCTTGGCGTCGCTGTAGCTTTTGCGGAGCACGCAGGAACGTGGGACCCCCCGGTACTTCTCCTCCAGGGTGCAGACGTTGGCGGTGTCCAGGACCACGCGGAATCCCCGGGACACCATGTCCAGCGCGGTCAGGTCCACCAGGGTCTTGAACTTGCCGTTAGTGGCGGCCAGGCGGAGGGTCTCCGGGTGGAAGATGACGTCGTAGATGAGATCCCTGCCCCCCTCCGGGTTCAGCTCCTCCCGGGCGGGGCTCAGGGAACACGGCAGGCGCCATTGCTGGCCGGTCCGCCCGTCCTTGTCCTTGGCCGGCGCACAGTCGGGCCGTGGGACCCGCCCGTTACTGCACACGTTTAGGTAGCAGCTCCGCTGTCCGTTCATGCTGGTGTGCAGCACGTGGCCCGGGTCCGGGTGGAGGAACTGCACGTCCACCCCGCGCTCCCGCTCCATCTCGCAGATCTCCCGCTCATACCGCTGCCGGTTCTCCGGGTCGCTGATCTCCTTGGCGTACCGGGCGAACAGCTCCCGGAAGCGGGCGTCCTGGAAGGCGGACTTGAAGCGCTCCAGCTCCTCCGGGGTCACGTTTAGCTCCTCCAGCCTGGCCGCCATCCTTCTCCACTACTGATCTCCTAGGAGACGGGCGCTCGGTGATGATATCAGTGCGCCGCGGCCGGTGGCGGCTGATAGGGCAGCGGTGGGTCACGTGGCGCGGGGAGGGAGGGCGGAGTCGGCCAATCGGCCGGCGGCGTCTTGCGGTTGCCATGGTGAGTGCATACCGCGGTTATTTACAGGGGCTTGGGGGAGGGGTCGTGCGGGGTCACCACGCTGTGTATACAATCTTCATTCCTCCTTGCTTCGTAACATCCCCCAGCTGTCCCCACACAACAACCAGACATATTTATAGAAAATACCGCGCATACCGCTGCTGGCTTCTAAAAATACTAATTGCCTGGCTGTCACGTTCATCCCTCAGTTGCTGTGCTTTCTTACCCACTAATCTAGATCAAGCATGCAGCCAGTGAAGGCAAAACCAAGTCACCGCTTCTGGTCAACAAGGCCAGGCAGTGAGCATTTTCAGCAGCTCGTTTTCTTTTAACCACTTGCTACCTAGGCCAATTCTGATATTTCTTTCCTACATCTTTCTTTTTTTTTTGCTAGAATATTACTTAGAACCCCCAAACATTATATATGTTTTATTCTTAGCAGAGACCCCTAGAGCAGGGATATGCAATTAGCGGACCTCCAGCTGTTGTAAAACTACAAGTCCCATCATGCCTCTGCCTCTGGGTGTCATGCTTGTGGCTGTCAGAATCTTGCTATGCATCATGGGACTTGTAGTTCTGCAACAGCTGGAGGTCCGCTAATTGCATGTCCCTGCCCTAGAGAATACAATGGCGGTTGTTGCGACTTTTTATCTTGCACGGTATTTGCACAGCAATTTTCCAAACGCGCTTCTTTTGGAAACAAAACAGTTTCATGCATTAAAATAATAAAAAAAAACAAAACAGTGAAGTTAGCCCAATTTGTTGTATAGTGTGAAAGATGAAGTTACGCTGAATAAATAGATACCTAACATGTTACGCTTCAAAAATTGCACATGCTCCTGGAATGGTGCAAAACTTCGGTACTTAAAAAACCCCATAGGCGACACTTTACATTTTTTTACAGGTTACATGTTTAGAGTCACAGAGGAGGTCTTTTTCTAGAATTATTGCTCTCGCTCTAGTGATCGCGGCGATACCTCACATGTGGGGTTTGAACGTCGTTTACATATGCGGGCGCAACTTACGTATGCGTTCATTTCTGTAAGCGAGAGCGCGGTGACAGGGGCGCTTTAAATTTTTTTTTTTTTTAATTGTTAATTTTACTTTTATTTTTCTATTTTGACACTTTTTTTTTATCACTTTTATTCCTATTTCAAGAAATGTAAACATCCCTTGTAATAGGAATAGTGTGTGACAGGTCATCTTTGCAGTGAGATACGGGGGGTCAATAAGACCCCCACATCTCACCTGTAGGCTGGGAAGCCTGAAAAAAAAAAAAAAAAAAAAAAAAAAAAAGAAGATCTCAGCTTCCCAGCCCAAATGCAGAGGCCGGGCGTGACGTCATAACATCGCACCCAGCTTCTGACCGATCATAGAGACTCCATCTGGACCGCCAGAAATCTCTATGGTCCGCATCTGGGGCCGGTTGGTTCCTTCTCCGATTCGCTGATGGCAGGGACAAGCACCAGAGGGTGGCAGGGGGGGGGGGGGGGTGACGTCCCCTCCCGCCGCCTGTATGAAGAATCAAGCGGCTGAACAGCCGATATGATTGTTCTTATGGTGAAGGGAATCGCCGGCTCTAAAAGACGATATCTGAATGATGTCTGTAACAGCAGGCATCATTCAGATATCACGCTCAAAATCCGCGACGTCATATAAGCGGCAAACAGTTAAAGGCATACCCCGCATTTCTCAAAAATGTAATAAATGCTCCCCAATAAAGGACATGTTACCCCTGCATTTCCTATTCCCATAACTAGCCATCATTTGGCTATAGTGCGGCCGGCAAGTGGTTTTGGTTATGTTTCTCTGTAGAAAGAGAACAACCATCTCTGCAGCACTCCACCAATCAGGCCTGTAAAAGGTAGAGTGGCCTGATGGAAGCCGCCCACCCCCTGGCTCTCGTTTTGGGTGGACATAATTGGACAGCGCCCAGAACGGCTGCTGTAGCGTGCCCCCGGAGGGGAGGGGGGGGGGGGGCGGGCGCTTGACGATCACGGCCACGCCATGTTGCTAGGACACGGCGCGACCCCGATCTGTGTAAAGAGCCACGGCCGCGGCTCTTTAACCATGTGATCAGCTGTGTCCAATCACAGCCGGTCACATGTAAACACGGAGATGCCGGTAATCACTGACAGAGTGTGAGGGGAGGGAAGCCGATCAGCGGCATCTCCTCACAGAGGACATCTAGGCATTTAATCAGGGCCCCGATTACAATAAAGCGCCCACAATGCCAGAAGTGAGTGCCCACCAGTGTCAGGAGTGAGTGCTCACCAATGCCAGCAAACAGTACCCATTAGCGATGCCCGTCAGTGCTGGATATCACTGCCGCCCATCAATACCTATCACTGCTGCCCATCAATGCTGCCTATCCGTGCCCATAAGTGCGGCATATTCGTGCCTCATCAGTGCCGCCTTATTAGCGCCCATCAGCAGAGAAAAATTACTTCTTTACAAAATTTACTGACAGAAACTAAGAAAAGCTCTTATTTTTTTCAAAATTTTGTTTTATTTTTTTTTCTTTTTTAGGAAAAAATAAAAAAAAAACGAAGTGATTAAATACCACCAAAAGAAAGCTCTAATTGTGTGAAAAAAACAATAACATTTTCACATGGTTACAGTGTAGCATGACCCGACCGCGCAATTGTCAAAGTGTGACAACACTGAAAGCTGAAAAATGTCCTGGGCAGGAAGGGGGTGTAAGTGCCCTGTATTGAAGTAGTTAAGTGGATAAATCCTTCCGGGGCTGAAGTGGTTCAAGTAGTATTAAAGGGGTTGTAAAGGTTTGTGTTTTTTCACCTTAATGGATCCTATCCATTAAGGTGAAAAAACACCTGGCAGTCACCAGTCCCCCCCAGTCTTCAGCTTCCCTGTCCTGAAGGAGTGCATGCTCCGCAAGCGCGTCGCCTATTGGTCCACCGTCCCAACCGGAAGTGTCGTCATCCCCCGGCTTTCTGTATGCTCCATGCCTAGGAAATGTCAGCATCCGCCGACGCAACCCACTCCAATTCACCAGCGTTCAGCCACGGATGGGCTCCCTCCTGGACGGTTGTTCTCCCTCTATTGACATGCCGTTTTTAATTTACTCTTGTGAGTATATATGCATGATTTGCTCATTAAAATTGATTAACATACTGCACTTAGGGTGGCGCCTCTGTGCTTCCTTCCCCCAGCATTCTCAAGAGTTTGCTTCTCATCTTCACTGGGCTGTCTTCAAGTGTCACATTATGGACTTTTTACAGTCATTTACTTTTAGGTTTGTAATAGTCAGGTGGATCTTCACTGAGGCTGATGTAAGCGCCAACTTTTTCTCCATGTATACACAGTATACAGGCCCATCGTATGACATATACAGGCCCATCGTATGACACATATACAGTATACAGGCCCATCGTATGACACATATACAGTATACAGGCCCATCGTATGACACATATACAGTATACAGGCCCATCGTATGACACATACAGTATACAGGCCCATCGTATGACACACATACAGTATACAGGCCCATCGTATGACACACATACAGTATACAGGCCCATCGTATGACACACATACAGTATACAGGCCCATCGTATGACACACATACAGTATACAGGCCCATCGTATGACACACATACAGTATACAGGCCCATCGTATGACACACATACAGTATACAGGCCCATCGTATGACACACATACAGTATACAGGCCCATCGTATGACACACATACAGTATACAGGCCCATCGTATGACACACATACAGTATACAGGCCCATCGTATGACACACATACAGTATACAGGCCCATCGTATGACACACATACAGTATACAGGCCCATCGTATGACACACATACAGTATACAGGCCCATCGTATGACACACATACAGTATACAGGCCCATCGTATGACACACATACAGTATACAGGCCCATCGTATGACACATATACAGTATACAGGCCCATCGTATGACACATATACAGTATACAGGCCCATCGTATGACACATATACAGTATACAGGCCCATCGTATGACACATATACAGTATACAGGCCCATCGTATGACACATGTACAGTATACAGGCCCATCGTATGACACATACAGTATACAGGCCCATCGTATGACACATATACACTCACCGGCCACTTTATTAGGTACACCTGTTCGATGGCTTGGTAACACAAATTGCTAATCAGCCAATCACATGGCAGCAACTCAATGCCCTGCAAGTGTATAGGACTGTGAAAAGAAGTTCTACTTATCCAAGCCTCTGCTCCCATAGGCTCCCCCTGCTACCTCTCCAGCAGTCTTAGATCCTCTAACATCTTCAAGAACAATGCAGGGACTATAGCCTGGCATTGGACACCAAAATGTCGCGGGACAGCAAAATGTCAGGCACGCTAACCTAGTGCATTACCAATTACATTTATTAAAAGCAGTATAAAATGGGTACTCCTCTCAATGAACCTTAAAACCACACAGTTTGGGATAGTGTAGACACGTGCTGTATCACATATCACATCAAGGGGTAATCTTCCCTTCCCTAGACTTAAACAGGCAGTGACACCTGCAGAGTGGGCACAGCCCCAACCACCGCAAGGGAGGACTTCGTTCTTCTTGAGTTCAGCATTAAAAAAAAAAAAAAAAGTCAGTAAATGAGAAATTGTAAACAAAAAAATTGAGCCGAAACAAGATGACCACTGCTCTGGAAAAAGAAGAAGAATCCCCTAAATAAAATACCATGTCAAAGATAAATCCCTAGTCAGCTTTATAGCTTTAGGGCTCATATACACATGTGGCAATAAAAACAGGGGACTGAGCTGTGGTTTTATTGCCCATCGAAACTAAGGCATGAAGCCACTCAGGGATGTACCATGTCACATGGGTAAAACGGCATGTTGCACTTGGCAAGCAGTACTGCCACGGAAAGTGAATAAGGTGTACTGCAACCGCGTGCAATCGACCCGAAGGGTCAGAATTTTTAGGGTCAAAGCAAGCTGTGAGGAGGTGACATAACTTCCTCACTGCCTGTCAAACACCCCGAGAAATGTGATCCACTGTGTACTGCTTTTCAGAGGGCTGCACATGAACAAGCCCTTAAATTTTTCCAGCACTTCCTTTGCAGCTCTTTGCATTTGATTGCATCTCTGCTTTCAGTTACATCTCAGAGTCACAAAAGAAGTAGATGTTGGAAGTTTGCAGGTGTAACTAGGGGAGCATCTTTAATTAGGGTCACCTGCCCAACATATATTGTAGGCGCCGGCCCTGGGGGCAAGTTCCCTGCCTAGTCCTCCTCTACATTTATGTTAAACACAGCACAAAGGAACAAAGTCATAAGACACCGCTCAGACCATTTTATACGCTGACAGTTTTCACATTTCTAGCTTTTAGGCAACGACTTTCTGTTGATGGCAGCAAAATCAGGTCTAATGTGGCATACAGTGCTGAGATCAATAGCAGCCCTGAGAACACATACAGCTCTAGGCCAGTGCTGAGGAAAAACGCCCCTCACATAACAGTCAGTGTATCAGGCCTGGCTTGAGATTATTGATGAAACAAATAGTATTTTTTTCTTTTTTTATTACAAAAACAAATAAAACACAGATGAACCATATTTATAAAATACATTTTTTTTTTTGGACAGGAGATAGCCACTGACATGTATCCATTTCCATTTTTTCAGATGTTCTGCAGCTTACTGGAAAGAAGAAAAAAATACAAAAATTATATGTAGAATTTATTAGAAAAAAAACAAAAAAAAAAACAATTGACAGGTAACACGTGGCATAAACTATCACTAATACATGTTGTATATTTTAAATGATATCCCAACAGGCTGTCGCTTACAAAGTACTTGGAATAAATTTAGGTGGCTGTGTGTTTAGTTTTCTTTGACATCACAAAAGCTTGCTTTAAAAACTGCCAGACAATGCACTGTGCAGGTTCTCCCTGTTCATCACAGAAAATGAAAGGGGTATTGAAATAAAACATGTCACTCAGTCTTAAAGGGATTGTAAACCCCCCTTTTTTTTATAAAAATAACAAACATATTATACTTACCTGCTTTGTGCAATCGCTTGGCACAGAGCAGCCCAGATCCTCTTCTCCGGGGCTCCAGGCCCCTCCTGCAGGCTCGCTCCCAAGTCCCGCTGCTGCAACTATTGACACAAAGACAGCGGGACTCGGCTGATCACATGGGTAAAGAGCCTCGTCATCGGCTCTTTACTGAGATCGGGGATGCGTCGTGTCCTAGGGATACAGCGCACTATCGATCGCCACGCACAAGCGCAGCGAGAGTAGGACGTCCCAGAATGAGAGAGCCACCCTCCCAAGTGGTTAAATACCAAAATATCAAAAAATGATCAGTGTGAAAGAGTCCTAACCCCCTCTTTGTTCATGGATACAAAGTATAAAAAGCAAACAACATCTTGAAGAGCTTAAAAAAAAAAAAAAGTTACCTATCTTCTGCTGTTTTGCTAGATGGATAGTAGACCTTAAAGGCAAACCCACTTCTTGGAAATGAGCCCTAAAGTGATAAAATAATACACAGTATGAAACAATACTCCACATTACAAGTATTATAGCTTGAGGATTCATATATAGACAATCATGCTACAAAAATCCCCAGTGATCACTACACATACAATGTATGCATGTAGTATGGACTGATTGCATAAATTTGACACGCAATGCAATCATTAGTGATAATTTACTCCCACATGCTGCATTCCACTGTTCACTACATGCATCAACAATTGCGAATCACAAGCAAGACTTAAGCCAGCCATAGATGGTGTGATTTTCTTTGCAGGAAAGAAAGAATAAAAGAAAAGCAGAAAACCTCTTTTTAGAGGGTTCCAGCTCCCACTTCCTGCAGGCGCACCTGGGGTGCCGGAAGGAAGATCATCCCACCCACCCCCCCCGGCAATCATCTGGGACACGTCAGAGGTCCCAGATGATTGCTCGGCCAGTCACAGCGCGGCTCGCGCATGCGCAGTGCATGCTCAGCTGTGAAGGCACAGCCGGACGCTCTTAGTGTCCAATGCCAGGGCCGCAGAGAGGAAGGGGAGATGAGCGGGGCTTCGTTCCCCCGCATCGCTGGACCCTGGGACAGGTAAGTGTCCTATTATTATAAGTCAGCAGCTGCAGTATTTGTAGCTGCTGACTTTTATTTATTTATTTTTTTTAAGCGGAACTACGCTTTAAAATGTAACCACAAATAAATACTTCTAAAAAAAAAAAAATGTAGTACTTCATCCAAATCTCAATATATGCTCCAGTAAACCAAGCGTTTTTACATGTAGCATTTACATGTAGGTATAGCCAAAATGTCCTTTTTTACGTTTCAGATTTGTGCTGTCACCGTCCCATTGGGGAAATTTCCCATCACTTCCTGCTTGACACAACAGAAAGTGAGAGGAAAGTATGAAGTAAAGTGGACAATGGTCAACAAGATAACGATGATGTATCCACCCAATAGGGATACAAAAATACAAAATTTCACAAAGCTTCTAATCTAAACTACCAAAAAAAAAAGGAAGATAATACTAACCAAACGACTAAGCTCCTCCAGAGAATGATTAATTCAATCAAGCAGTTCTATTCTATTCTTGACTTCCTCCTCTACAGTCTCATTGAAACAAAGACTGCATTGTGTGAAGATAAGGACACCTTACACATAACGCAAACCTCTTAAATGTATAACTGCCTTGAGGGGAAAACCCCCACAGGCCTATTCATATGCCCAATCTGATGTTAATTTAATTTAACCTGCTTAGTTGCACAAACGATTCTGCCCATTATTCCTTTGCAGATAAAAAGAATTCCTGGGGATCCTCCTTTGTTTTTGCCCCAAGCTGAATTTGTAACTAAACAGTGAACTTCTCACTCAACCTCCTTTCTGAAGAGCTGGTTTTGCAACATATAAGCAAAATGGCCAAAAGCAGAGGGAAGATTTAATTTCTATTCATGTAAAAGAACAATGTGCATTTGCACATCCTTCAGTAGGTGTAAGGCAGTTTTGTTCAAGCAAGCTTCAGTTCCAGTAAAGTAAAGATTGATCTCTAAGTGATTGAAAGAGATCTTTTTTTTTTTTTTTTTAACATGTTATACTTACCTGCTCTTTGCAATGGTTTTGCACAAAGCAGCCCCAATCTTCTTCTGGGGTTCCTCGCTGGCGCTCATGGGTCCTTCTGTCTTCAAGTACACCCCCAGCAAGCAGCTGGGGTGACACGTTCAGGCTTGATCCCGAGCGGCACTGTGTGCGTCTCCTGATGCACACGAGGCTCGGCTTCACCATCGCTGGATTTGATCAACAGCAGCCAATGACTCCCACTGAGTCCAGAGCTGCTGCTACTCTTGAGCCTAGAGCAGGACCAAGATCCGGCTCAGGTAAGTATTTAAAGCGAAGCTCCAGTCCCCCGCCACCCTCCAAAAATGAAAAGTCACCAGCTATAAATACTGCAGCTACTGACTTTTAATATTCGGACACTTACCTGTCCAAAAAACCTGCAAATGTCAGCACCCCAGCCAATTTTTCAATTGGCTCTCGGGTGCTGCCGCAGCCACTCCTAAGGGAAACCGGCATTGAATCCTTGCAGATTCACAGCCGGTTCCCTACTGGGCAACTTTGTGAATGGCCTGGCGGAGGACGAAGGAGAAGGGGGGCCGAACTTCTGGGGGACCTCGCCTCGCTGCAGCAAGGTCTCCCGGAAGTGGGAACAGGTACCTGCTCCCCCCTTCTCCCGAACGGTGCCAGATATAGTAGCAGAGGGGGGGTGGGGGAACCAAACAAGCAGATGTTACCCTATTAGGTGGAGCTCCGCTTTAAAGGAAGGGGGGCAGCTACACCTAGGATTTTTTTACCTTAATGCAGATAATGCATTAAAATGATTAACCTTTAGCCTTCGCAACCACTTTAATACAGACTAGCAGTCTTTTCAACAAGCTTCTGGTAGCATTGAAGCTTACTGTAGTCTGTGAGCAGCTTGTAAGTAGTTTACCATTGGCACTCATGACTCAGAGTCATTTTGAACTTTCCTAAAATGGAACCGAAGAGTGCTTTAAATGTTTCAACAAAGTTGCTTACTTGAAGTTGGCTGACGACAAAGCAAATTCTTAGTAAAAGCTTACTGTACTCCCTGTTCTTATACAGGCTAAAGCCCATATGTACAAGGCGGAAAAGAAAAGCAAACAAAATATCTCAAGTAACCATACAATATAGTAGGTTCTAGCATTTAACCCCCACCCACCCCGAGCCTAGTACACACTCGCCTAAAAACTTATGCCCGCAGCGCCTCGGGACCGGCGCAGTGAAAAAAAAAAAATCTAAAAAAATCGATTTGCTTAAATTTTGAATCGATTTGACCTCTCAACTCGATTCAAGATTTAAATCGATTTTTTTCCCAGCACTAACAGTGACCTCTCTCTGGAGTGTTCGGGCCCCCCGCCAGAACACTCCAGAGAGAGCCGAGAGGAAGCTGCTCGGCAGACCTTTTTCAGTCATGCCCCTTCAACAGAAGCCAGTACACAAGGGCCAAATGTCGGCCGGTTTCTATTGAACCAGCATATGCCGCCCGACATTCGGCCCCTGTGTACGGGGCTTTAGCCTAACCCCTATAACATGCAATTAACGCTTAAAGTGGTTGTAAACCCTTACAATCCACTGTTTGCTACAGGTAAGTCTATAATAAGGTTTACCTGTAGCTACCCCAGATATCTACTAAACCTGCACGGTTTAGAAGCTATCCCCTGTATCGGCATGTGCCTACGTCATTGGCACATGCACGGTGTTTGCTTCAGTGAGTGTGCCGTTTCCGGCAGCTCTCATGCGCATGCGTGACGTCATCGTGGCTCCGGCCAATCACAGTGCCGGAGCCGTGATACGCCGGAAGTAACTCCGGGGAGAAATGTCGCCGTTGCTGTGTACGGGCACCGCAGAGGGAGCTTCGATCGCAGGTGAGTGTTACATAAAGAGCTAGTATGCTATGCATACTAGCTCATTATGCGTTTGTCTTGCAGGTCTTTTATTTTTTTCATGTGGGTTTATAACCACTTTAACCTATCCCCTAAAACACCTGCAACCAACACATACAGCAGGGACACAGTTTTGTCTGGCTCTGCTGTACAGCTGTCTTACTCTAGATGCAGTATGTGGCAAGCAATGGTAAAGTGTTATAAAGATTCAGTCTCTTACCGGATTAATGGTGAGGCATTCTGTATTCGTGATGCTGAAGGGATCATATTTATCAGCGATGACAACTACATCAGGCAGGGGGTACAATCGCAGTGCATAGTCATACGCCCAGTACACGGGGCTGACAAACAGTGGTAGCGGCGTCAGGTGTCCCTGAGAGAGGATGGTTTTCACAAACTAGATTAAAAAACAAAAAACATATTTGAACTTGATTTATACCATTTGTAAAAATACACAGGCTTGGAGAACAATTGCTCAGTACACACCATGGAGAGTTTAAACTACCTACCTTTACCTCCAGAAGGGGCAATTTTGGCATTTTGGATTTATGAAGAACAAAGGTTACTGAGGGCAGGTTAAAAAAAAAACAAAAAAAAAAAAAAACACACAACTCACAAAAAAGGGGCGATACGTAAATAAATATACTCTAACCTTCCAACTTTACAGCTTTTCCTGGACAAGCTAACATTTATATGTGAAATGAAGGGTATAGAGACTTTCCTGTGGAAGGTAAACGCTGACCCACAAAGTCTTTGGAATCTTTATAGACAATCTACACAATTCAATAAAGCAGAAAAAGGAAGAAAACGTTTGTAGTACACCCCATGGTACATCACCAGAATGTCATCTTATGTTCCTTTAATCCCCGTAATGGAAAATATATAAGAAAAAAAAAATATTACTAAAATTTGTTTCTACCCAACAAATTAAAAAGGGGGAAACATACAAAACCTGTTCATTGACACCATTTATGTACAGAACAGCTGATTTATAAATGTTTTCACACAGAATTCTTACAACATTCATGCAAGATTTACACTTTTTTCTAATTTAACTTTCAAACTTGTATTTGGTTAGATTTCACACCCATATAATATATCACATCACACTGCACCAAATGTTACTCTTAAAACTCACGTATTGAAAATGCTCCTAGTTAAACCTGAGAAATATATAGCATACTTCAATAAAAAGTGATTTATGCAAAAAAAAAAAAAAAAAAAAAAAAACGCACAGGCTGTCGGCTACCAATCCTTCATTAGCCATATTTATGCAGCTTTCAGGGTAAATGGACATGGAACCAACAGTTAAGAGTACTATAAAAGCTGAAATAATGACCTAGTCTGTTGAAGTAAAAATCATTGCAAGCCCTATGAAAAAAAAAAAAATTATATATATATATAAAGATTAGATTGTAAGCTCGCAGGAGCAGGGCCCTCCTAAACCTCTTGTATTGTCTCCCTTTATGTTGTAAAGCGCAGCGCAAACTGTTGGTGCTATACAAATCCTGTATTATATATATATATATATATATATATATATATATATATATATATATATATATATATATATATATATATATACATATACACACTATCATTGAAAACCTCTTTCTAAAACTCTCCTACAGTTAGAGAAGTACGGTAAAACCTTGGTTTGAGAGTGTTTTGCAAACAAGCAAAATGTTGCCTTGATATACAAGCGATGTCTTGATATAGGAGTAGCGTCATGTCACCACTGAGTATAAAAAAAGAAGAGAGGAGCCTCTAAGTGTATCAATATGGTTACATTTAATGAAGGTACAACATTTAGCAACTTATTGCTACACTTAGAGGTGCCTCTCTTCCCTTTTATACCCTGTAAAAAAATGCTTTGATATACAAGTGCTTTGGATTACAAGCATGTTTCTGGAACGAATTATGCTCGCAAAACAGCATGCAAGAAAAACAGCATGCAAGAATCAGTCTCCCCTGTGCAGTCTGAAAATCTTAAAAAACTGAATCCATAAGCATCAACCGTATCAGCTGGCAACCAAGCCAGCTACAGCCGTATCAACTGAGAACTGAACAGCTCAGCCAGCAATGGCAAAACTTGCCTGACAGCTGCACAAGCAACAGAAGTGCCCCAATGAATCCTGCTGGATATGGTGGCCAAAGAATATCAGATTCCCCCCTCCCACTGTAAAAGGCCCTGAAACTTGCAGTTTGTGGATGGAGACAATGGGAAGGAATCAGCTGAGACAAAAGCGTGGTCTGTGTGCAGTAAAAAGGCCTGTTACATTTTCTATCAGAAAATGGCGAATGATTAAAGTGGTTGTTAATCCACTCATTTAACTTCATATAATCCTGTGTGTTTGCCAATATGTGCTCCTGTCTGTGTTTTTTAAAACAAAATGCCGGCTATACCGGATTTCAGAGCACCACTCATGTGATCGGCCGGCTCTCTCCTCTCCCCATCTAACAGCTGCAGCGGGCAGGGCCGAGATTCCCCCGCTGACGTCATTCAGGACGAGAGGAGGAGAGAGCCAGGAGCACATATCATTAGCAAACACACAGGATTATATAAGATTTTAAATAATTTCAGCAGCAGAAGGGGAACTTGACACAGAGCAGACAGGCAGGGAACTGGGGGAGGAGGGCAGAAGAGGACAGGAGAGCTGCGGATGACAGAGGCAGGTAAACTGACCACAGTGTCAGGGCTCAGCAGCCATGATGAACTGTGGTCAGTTTACGGGGGGGGGGGGGGGGGGAACCAGGCAGGATCAGCCAGAAATTTCATGTGATAGAGAGGACCAAATTACACAGCACAAGCACTGTGCTGTATAACATGCTTTAAAAGGAACAGGATATTTTATTTTTTTGTTTAGGGTAACAAACGCTTTAACAAATTGGCAAATAGTTTTCCCCTGAGCACTTCAGACGCTCATAATTCCGCAGCTACAAGACACCCTGTCACCACCTAACAGAAAAACCACTGTCTGAGCAATCGTCTTCATCCGAAGCTTGGTCCCCTATGTGCTATGTGGTTCCTCCTGCTGACACATACACCAACAGAGGACGAAGTAGTGATGAAAATTGCCCAGTAGAAGCCATCCATTCCATGCAGCTTTTTTATATTTTATTTAAATCTCTGTTAGTTGATGGCAGAGTTGCTTTAAACTTTGGGAAGCCCAACTACAGTTAAAATAAATAAATAAAAAGTAACAAATAGGAATACTTGGGCTACAACTAAAACGGTCGCCTAAAAATGCTGGTTATCCCTGACCCAAAACAAGCAAACTACTCCTTGAAACCAGCAGGTGAAGCTCTATATCAGTGGTCTCCAAACTGTGGCCCCTTGCTTGCTTTTATCTGGCTCTTGGGACACATTTCCTCGCACTGACACCAATGATGAAGCATCATTCCTCCCACTGACACTAGTGATGGGGCACTATTCCTCCCGCTGACACCAGTGATGGGGCACTATTCCTCCCGCTGACACCAGTGATGGGGCACTATTCCTCCCGCTGACACCAGTGATGGGGCACTATTCCTCCCGCTGACACCAGTGATGGGGCACTATTCCTCCCGCTGACACCAGTGATGGGGCACTATTCCTCCCGCTGACACCAGTGATGGGGCACTATTCCTCCCGCTGACACCAGTGATGGGGCACTATTCCTCCCGCTGACACCAGTGATGGGGCACTATTCCTCCCGCTGACACCAGTGATGGGGCACTATTCCTCCCGCTGACACCAGTGATGGGGCACTATTCCTCCCGCTGACACCAGTGATGGGGCACTATTCCTCCCGCTGACACCAGTGATGGGGCACTATTCCTCCCGCTGACACCAATGATGAAGCATCATTCCTCCCGCTGACACCAGTGATGGGGCACTATTCCTTGCACTCATACCAATGACAGGCCACTATTTCTCAAACTGATATAAATGACGGGGCACTACTCCTCCCACTGATACCAACGAAGGGGCATTATTCCTTGCACTCATACCAACGACAGGGCACTATTTTCTCCCACTGATATCAATTATGAGGCTAGCTCTGAGAACAAGGAAATGTTCTCTCCAGCATAAAAAGACAACTGAGCATGTGCAGATTGGTGGCTAATCTGCCTGTGTGTTAGCTGGCCTTCCCCAGATAGACAGTACAGGAGGGATGGATCTGTGCCTACAGGATAAAAACAGCCTTTTTACACAATGCAGAAGATTAACCCCTTAAGTTCCACAGTGAGTATAACTAGCATGCTATTCTGTATATACAGACTGATTTTACTGTTGTGGGTTTAGTAGCACTGTAATTTGCAGGAATTTTTTTCTTACTTCCCATTTGACTATGGGACAGGAAGTGAAGGGAAATCTCTGCAATAGGACACAGATGGCAGGGGTTATAACCCTCCCTTGCTCTATCCAAAATGAAAAAAAAAAAAAAAAGTTTTGCTGCCAGTTGTACTTTTAGGCCTTGCTCACAAGGGGCGAACTACGAGGGCCATGTTTACCCGCACAGGGTTGCACAGGTTCCATGCATTCCCATGTAGGCAATTCCATTGATGTCAATTGGGATGCAGTGGCCACTAAGACACAGCAGCTGCTCCCAATCTGGGGCTGTGCACCTGCACAGATGCCAAATTGGAAGCAACCGCTGCGTCGCCCAAATGACATAAATAGGACTGCCTGCATGGGGATGCATGGAACACCTGTGCATCTGCATGCGGGTGAACATGGCCCTCACTCGGGCATATGTTGTAGTACGCTATGTGTGAATAAGGCCTAAATCTCTTACATAGTGCTGTGTGTGGCCACACCAACACCTTTACATGCACATTAAATGTATATCATGTACGAAGACATTCACAAGACTTGAAAATGCTAGCTTTCACAAGTATGACAAATAAAAATAAAAGAACGACCACATCAAGATTTAAAAAGTCTTAGAATTTTTACCAGTAACCCTGTCCATGATTTTAACTTGACATAAACCATATTTACACCAAATCCACATCTTACAATAAAACACTTTTTCTTGTCCGTTACTTACATGACTGGGAATGTCCAAACTGCTGCTGGGGAAGCGTACACAATTTCTGCACATTTTGTTCACCAGATCCTCACGGAATACAACTATTTCCTGTGTGCAATACTGAATCCTGAAACAGACAGCAATGAGAATAGCAGTGTGCTAACTACCTACATCCTCTGTCAAAAGTTTATTGCCATATTAAATGATCGCCATACCTTGCATGCCATATTTCCAAACCTGTAAGTACATCAGTGAGCCAAGTATATAAGTGGGGGTTATATTTTCTGCCAGGAAACAATCAGGGCATGCATTTACAGCAGTAAAACCTTACCTGGCTGCCAGCACACCATATACCACAACCAGAGATCAAAAATGGCATAGCAGGGTACTTGCTTAAATAAAATTTGTTCAACAAATGAGAGCTGCCGCAGCTGACTTTTAGGTATTGCTAATTGCCTGGTTTTCTGTTGCTTCAGCAGTTAAATTTTCTGATCTGGAACAAGCATGCAGCAACCATGAACTCCTGATCTGCACTATTGTTCCAGATCTATATGTCTCACAGAACCAATGGCACTGGATTAGCTTGAGAACCAGGCAGCTACCCTGTTTCTCCAAAAATAAGACCTACAAGGACTTTAACTAGGGCTTATTTGGGGGGTAGGGCTTATATTGCAGCCATCACCGACAATCACGCTAGGTCTTATTTTCGGGGAAACAGGGTAGCAATCTCAAGGGGAGGGGTCAGTAATGGGGTGTTCTATACTTCTTCAGTACAGTTTATCACAGAGAACGAGAGGTGCAGACAGGCAGGGTCTAAACCTTCCTTTTTCCTTTATTTTCACCTGGTAATCCTGCAAGTAACACTTCGCGCTCTAGGGTGACAACAGTCACTCATTGTATCAATAGAGAAGCAGGACTGTCACCCGTCCCCCATGAACATCTTTGAGATGACTTAGAACGATGATTGCGCAAGCCAGGTGTTTTAAGTACAGTACCTGACCTCACAAACGCCTTTTTGGGTAGGATGGAATCAATTTCCCACATACAGGACACCAAAATCTTGTGGAAAGCCTTCCAAGGAGAGTAGAGGACATCACAGATTCAAAGTGTTGGGCAACCTCATAATAATGACCATGGTTTTGGAATAGATGTCAAACAAGAGGAGGGGGTGGAGAGGGTGGCCACCATGTTCAAACATATACCCGCGCGCGTGGGTTTATATACATGTGGATCTGGTAAGCATGATATACGGTCTCCTGGGGTTTATCCAATTTAGCATAGCTCCAAGCTTACTTGGTTTTATGGGGGACTTTTGTCTCTATTTTAGGGTTCTTTACATATTACTTATTTAAATCTTTTTTAGAATGTGATGCCGATCTACTGGCTATATATTCATTCTTATATTCAAGCCAAGGACTGATATTTTTAGAAACTATTGGGTAAGGAATAGCTTTTGAATCAAATATACATATATATTATTACTAATTGGGCGTTGATATTAGTACCCCAGTTGTAAGATCACATAGTCATTACAGAAAACACTGCCATTTTGAAGGCATCACTAAATGGAACATTTTTAAAAGACGCTTTGCTTCAAAATCTGCAGGGAATCAAATATTTATTTTCACCGCTGTAAGTCCAGAACCTCCCATCAAACATACAACTTACCTGCATGGATTTGTGGTAAATATGGAGAATGGGACTCGTTGCCTAAATTCCTCTGTGATATGCTCTGCTATGGGCGGCCTGTAAGAAATACTTTCATTAACCAGGACACCAGTCTCATACCAGTAACTTACCCCCAAAAAACAGAGGTATTTATTTGCTTATGAAAGATTTAGGTTGGGTTCACACTATTGGATGTGGGTTGTCCCCACATCCAATTCGCATGTCAGGAGATTGTGAACGGCTCTCTATGGAGCCAGTTCACACATCTCCAGTGTGAATTGCACAGGATCCCTGTGCGTCTTTTGGTCCATTTTAGGTCCGAATTCAGCCAAAAATTCAGGCTGAAATTGGGCCTGAAGCAGTGAATAGAGACGCACCGGACTCCTGCTGTGAGCCGCTGCGTTCTCCAGTGTAAACCCAGCCTTACGCAAGCAAACTTCTTGCCATACATCAGTCTCCAGAAGTGATGTACCATCATTTTCGAACTTCTAAGCCGGATGACCTTTTACAAGGCTGCCGTCTGCTCAGTGGTTCCCAAATGTATTTCGTTTATAGAAAATTCTTTTCCATGGCCTTCAAGATATTTTCAGGCTCTGAGAAAAGACAGCTGGCAAGGGTCCTATGCCCTAGAGCAGGGGTAGGCAACCTTAGCACTCCAGCTGTGATGAAACTACTAATCCCATCATGCCCCTGCCTCTAGGAGTCATACCTGTGATTGTCAGGGTCTTGAAATGTCTCATGCTGGAGGGCCGAGGTTGCCTACCCCTGCCCTAGAGCTACTGTAGGTATTATTATTATCACCATCATCTGTTACTGAAAGCTGTGTCCCAGTAAAAAGCACCTACATGCAATTTAAGGGATGCCACTGGCTAACAATCACTTGGCAGATATACATTTTTCATCTAAACCACGAGAAGGAGAAATTGCTAAAGCTTCACAAAAAGTGAGCGTTCTTTATAATGGACGTATGCAGAAGTGGACAAAGCATGTTAACAGCTTGTCTGGGCAGGATAAACAATGTCAGACAAGCTAAAACCACCAAAATTCTAAAACAAAGGTTTAGGTTTACTTTGAATACAAGTCTGCATTACACATTTTCCAAAGACAACAGAATGTATACAACCAACAAAACAATATGCCACAGAGAAATAACCGTACCTTGGCAATATAAAACCAGGGCCAGGGTCCTCCGGACCGGGTACAAACACAAATCGGCTGCTGTTAAAGATCAAACATCACAAAAAACATCAGAAAAATATTAGCTATATATAATATGAGGAATAGACCCCCCCCCCCCCCCCCTCTGCATGCAACTCCAATAGCAGATTATGCCATATAAATACTGACAGTCATAAAATGTCTCATGTCATTTGCCTATAATAAACTGACTCTCCCTTTATTTCTTCTAGGGCTAGTTGAAAAAAATGAGTCCCAAAGTTTGATGCCCGTTTCCTAATGTCCCCTACAATGAATAATTGTGGAAAAAAAAAAAAAAAAAAAAAGAGGATAAGGCATTACCTTTTGTGAATGTTGGGGTACTCACATATCACATCTGCAAGATTCTTGAATGAATCTAAAAGAGAAAAAAAAAACAAAAAAAAAAAACATTCCTTAGCCAATTAGGTTTTTTCCTTCAAAATAATCACAGTTCATGAAGACAAAGAAACCATCAGGGACCAGAGACAGCTGTAAAAGGGAAAGCCCTTTTTTGGACAGATTTAACTTTCTTAAGCTGGCCATAGATGGATGGAAATTTGTCCGGTTTAGAAAGGACCAGGCAAATTTCGTTCCATCTATGACCAGGCCTGTTGTACAAAAGTTGCTCTCGATCGACCTCTGTACAACCAGCTTGCTGGAAATTTTTCACTCAATCACTGCCGCCAGCTACAGCTGGCCGTACTGATGAGTGTATTCTGAACCTTGAATGTGTGGATGGGTGAACTGATCCATTTAATTTTGTTCTACCCGCTGATTGAATGAAAGAAACTGAATCATGTATGGCATGCCTTAGTAGCACGTCCCTATTTACAGTATTCCTATATAGATGTATATATAACATAGCTTTGATGGGCCACATGAGACTGGTATAGTTCATCCTTTAGAGGTTTTGGCACAGGTTGGTTAGTAAGGAAGGAAAAAAACTCCCTGGAAGGCAAGCCATAGATTAAATGATTTTCTTTCCACCATGGGTGGAAGGAAAGAAAATTGCTCGATTCCCCAGCACAATTGTATTCTTCCAGCGGGGGGAGGCCTTGCAAGCCAGCAGAACACAGTTATTGCTAGCAGCTATAGCCGCTGGCAGTAATCACATGCAGAAAAATCCAACATGCTGGTTGTGATCAATGGATCGACTTGGGTACAATCAGCCTGCCAAAACATGGGCAACCTGCATGTTCTGTCCTCTTGCTAGGAGGTGAGAACTGTTGGTTTTTGTTATTGTAATGATGGGGGGGGGGGGGGGGGGGGGGGGGGGCAGGGGGGGGGTGAGCTTCCATACAGTTTTCATGAACAACAAAGCAGAACATCTGAATTGCTAATTAGGATTTTTATGTCCAGGCCTCTCAGGATTAGGATGGGGGAGTTAAAAGGTATTACAAAATGAATGAATTAACATTTTACAAGGCTGCGCAGTTGTCTTGAATTGTTACTGGAATCCCTTGACTGCAAGGCTGTTTTCTGGAAAAGGTGAACCTAGCCTTAATTTTCCTAATTGATCACTTTTCTCCCAAGATTAGACTGGGGCTGCCAACAAGATTAGACTGGGGCTGCCAACAAGATTAGACTGTGGCTGCCAACAATGTGTATAAACATGGACGCTCAGATAAGTGATTTATGCACCAAATGTTGCACATAATAAAAGTAAAACAGCTCATTCTTCAAAAAACAAATACTAGAGATTAGTCTATTATTATTCCTCTGTACTATCAATACACCTTTTACGTTGTATAAATCAGTATTTACCACCACATCAATTCTCAGACACTGAATACACAAGCAGGAAAGTCTGGAGGTAAGGGGAGGACATTGCTGCTGAGTGCCCACAGGATAGGGGAGACCAAGAAAAACCAAGTGTTATAAATCTGTATACCTTTTAGAGATTTCATCTGATTTTTCCCATATGGTGCAGAAGAAAAGTTTCCACAGAAGATGAAGCAGGTAGGAGGAGCCGTGGAGTAACCTGAAAAGATTGTAGGGGATGTTCAGTTCCATGTCTGCCAATAATATATTAACAGGAAAATCCAATAAACAGGCCTGAGAGGAACCTTGTTATAACATTAAGGGTAGGCATATATGGCCAACCCGGGCCCCAATCTGAAGAACGGACATTACACTCAGCCCTGTATAGCTAACCTCAGGGGCAACAGCAGGCACTTCCAAATGTCAAATCATCCTTGCGGACCACAAACCTTTTTAGCTTGTTTGAATATCTTTGTGCTACAGGACCGATTGGTTGTTACCTCTTCTCGACAAGTACAGAACTTCACCTCATCTTTGCTGGTTCAGCCATTAAGTTAAAATGCATGGGGTACCAGCAGTTTCAACGTAAAGCCTGCAAAAACTTGGGCTTTAGAGCGTCCTAGTGTTAATATCTTAATCTTGCGTGGGTTGTTGCTTAAAGTGATATTAAACCTTTGGGGGTTTTTAAAAAAACAAAATGTGAAAACATGTACACGGGGTTGCAAAAGCCTAGTACATTACCTCCAAAATTGTTTATTGTAAAATCATAAAATGGTAATATACTCACAAAAGCAGAATAAAATCAAGCTAGACCATAGCAGCAATCCAGCAAGTGAGATGGGCATCCCCCCTACCGATGCCACACAATGGAGACGCTTACATTTTGGGGGACAGACCCCCCTTCCTCAGAGCTATTAGCTTGTTTTTTTTCTGCTTTTGTGAGTATATTAGCACTTTATGATTTTACAATAAACAATATTGGAGGTAATGCACTAGGCGTCTGCATCCTCTTGTACAGGTTTTCACAGTTTTCTGAAGATCGCCCAGTTTGAAGAGGGCTGCATCACTGAAATCATTACTTTTCATCCTAAAACAAATGCGTCTATACTTACCTGCTCTGTGCAATGCTTTTGCACAGAGCAGCCCCGATCCTCTTCATCTGGGGTCCCCCGCCGGTGCTCCAGGCCCCTCCTCTTCGGCAGGTGCCTGCACGGAAAGCCACTTTCAATGGGGGCAACTGTGCGTGCACGCTCCAGTGTCACAGCATTTGATTGACAGCAGCGGGAGCAAAGGGCTTGGGGGGCGGGGGAGCAGCAGCACAGAAGGTTTTTCACTTTAATGCATAGAATGTATGAGGGTGAAAAACCTTTTAAAATAAAATAAAATTAAAAATTGGACAGCACAGTGGCTAAGTGATTAGCACTTCTGCCTGGCAGCACTAAGGCACCACGACACTACCTGCTTGGAGTTTACATGTTCTCCCTGTGCGGGTTTTCTCTCACACTCCAAAAGACATGCTGGGATGTTAAAGCGGAACTTCAGTCATTTTTTCATCTTTCCATCTATTAAATCTTCTGCCCTTGACGTTTTAACGTTTAACAGTAAAACATTTGTTTTTTCTGCCAGTAAATACCTTATACAGCCCACTTCCTGTCTCTTGTCTGGTAAAAAGCCTAGGCTTATTACATCATGCACAGCTCTCTCACTCTCCTGAGAGTTTGCCAGGAAGGGAGGGGGGATGAGCCATAAGAGGGTCAATGACAGCTGCAGAGCCTGAGCCATGCCTCTGTGTGTCTGTAAATCCAGGAAGTGAACAGGCCCTACACAGAGGCTTCAGCTGCCCACCAGTTAAAATTGTTCCAGTCAGACTCAATGGAGAGAGATTTCTGCAGCATATTTGGCAAGTACAGAAAGACAGTATATATAAAATATGCAAAGTGGTTGGAGGGAAGCTTCAGAATGGCAAAGATGTTTTTATTACAAATTATGTGAGCAGACTGCAGTTCCTCTTTAACTGGCTCCTGTCCAAACTGGTACTAGTATGTGTATGTATGGGAGTTAGGGAACTTAGATTGTAAGCTCTTTGAGGGCAGGGACTGATGTGAATGTACACTATATATGTAAAGCGCTGCGTAAATTGACAGCGCTATATAATTACCTTTAATCAATTAATAATAAAAAGGAGCTAGCTGTAATCTGTGCACTGTATTTTATTGTTTGTATAATGAATATAGTCTTATGCTTTTTCAGGTGACTCGATCTGTCAGTGTCCAATTAATATTGGAAGTATTCGTTTTGAGTAGAACCTTTAACATTCAAAGGCATATTATGTTTCTGTTCAATACATTTATTAGTTATACGCTTACATATTGCTAGCATTCACATGGGTAAAGTATGAATAAGCAAAACTTTAACATTTTGGTGAGAGTAAAGAGCGGTAAAAACCCATACTTTTTTTTTTTTTTGTCTGTGCCACACTGGGGAGAGATTTCCCTTCACTTCCTGTCCTGGAGCACAAAGCAGAAAGTGAAACAAAATTCTCTACTGAGTGATAAGCGAGAAGACTTCCCCTTTAAAATAGTTGCCCGATTACCCCTATCCTCTTGTTCTGGTGACAGCTAAAATTCTGAATTTTCCATCACTTTTTGTCCCATTGACAATGGTCAGTGGGACAAATGGAGACGGTGAATTTCCCTGCAGTCACCAACAGTTCCGTGCATTTTTAAAGTGTAGCTCCACCCAAAAGAGGAAGCCCCGCTTGTTTGCTTCCTCCCCCCCTCTGCTGCCACATTTGGCACCTTTTGGGGCAGTCAAGCGGGTACCTGTTTTTGACACGGCGAGGTCCCATGGAAGTTTGGCACCCCTCCTCCGGTTTCTTATACAAGGAATAGTGTAGTGGCAGTCAAGGTGTGTCTGGTAACTGCCCAGTCATTGGAGGCTATACTGTTATATTAGAGGTTGGAACAGATCTACATTTTTTTTTTTAAATGTGAATAACGGTTAGAGACAAGGGGATGTCAAACAGTCCCAAGCCCCCCCCCCCCCCAAGAATAAGTTGTATCAATGATGTTTCCTTGTAAACTGTGCAAGAGCTTTATTTTATGTTTTTGTTTGTTTCATAATGGAGCTTTATTATATATGTACTGAGTTCTCAGTAAAGTCTTGCAAATACCTGAAAACATGACATGAAGCTTCTCCATGACTTCTACCTGGTCCAGCCAAAGGTCAGACACAAACACAAACATGGCGTCTTCGTTTTCCTCCTCCAACTGCTTTAGTTTTGCCGAGGCTTTTACAGATGTGGAGGAGGGGCCCTCCAAAAAAGTTTATATTACCATAATAAGCCCTGCAAAATTATTTACATGTTAATACAGTCTCTTACCTTGTGCTTAGATTGGCTAATTACACTCAAAAAATGGAAATAAAACTTGGCTTAGGCTATAAAGCATTGTAAAGGCTCGTTTGTTACTTTTTTAAAATAACAAACATAATCATACTTACCTCCACTGTGCAGCTTGTTTTGCACAGAGTGGCCCCGAACCTCGTCTTCTGGGGTCCCTCGGTGGTTCCCCCCGCATCAGATAGCTCTCCCAGGGGGGGTTACCTTGCAGGCGCGCTCCCGAGTCCAGCATTTGTGTCCACAGACATGAATGCCAGACTCGGCCCCGCCCCCCGCATCATTGGATTTGATTGACAACAGCGGGAGCCATTGGCTACACTGCTATCAATCTATCCAATCAAGAGCCGGGACCCTGTGGAGAGAGGGAGAGCGCGTCTCCGCCGAGTGAATGAAGGGGCTCAGGTGTTTTTTCACCTTAATGCAAACGATGCATTAAGGTGAAAAAACACAAGGGTTTACAACCCCTTTAAAGAATATCAACCCTGAATTTCATATTCTCGATATGTGCCTGCTGTACCATGTACTAGTATGAAAAAGTACCCTGTTCTCCTTGCATTGCTTCCTTGGAGTGAAATCCCTGGAGTTCTTGCCAGTCCCTCTGCTTTCCTATCAAAAACTGACCACACTAGACATGAGAGCACAGTCTGGTCAGTTTTCAGGCTGCTCTCCTACAATGATCAGACTTGTGCTGACACGCCCCCCCCCCCCACACACACACACACACACACACACACAGCCATTCAATGGGAATAACCGTGTGCTGCTATTGCTTCTCCTCCCCCAGCTCTCTCTAAACTCCTTATGCAGCTGAGAACAGAGGTCATGTGATCACTTATAAAAAAGGAGGAAAAAAAAAGGTATTTGCCTTTCATTTCTATTTTAAACTGAATGGGTTGCTTTACAAGGGTTTACATATAGTTTAACCACTTGCGGACCGTCCACCGTAGATATACTGTGGCAGGGCAGCTGCTCAATGCCAGATCACATACCTAAAAGACAAGTATAAGTGCAAGGAACTGAACACAGATTATCCCACAGGTTATAAGGCCTATGAGTCAGAGGGAATGCAAATATATCCATAACCAGGTATGGAAGAAAAGTCCACAGACCATAAGGAAGGTGTAATGATCCACCACTCAAGGCAGCCGTCATATTGGAACAGAAACCATAATCCAGTAACTGCAAATAGACAAAGGGAGAGGCGCCTCCGGGTGCAGAAGTATAACAAGCTTAATAGCACATAAGGGGGGGGGGGGGGGTGTCATCAGTGGATCAGTGAAAGTGTCATCAGTGGACGGTCCAATCCTGAATGGGAAGCGCAGTTTCCACTCGTTCGCCGCTCACTACTGCTCTGCTCTGCTGTTGTATGAGCCGGCCGCGGTGGAGAGCTCAGAGGGAGGCCTGGAACGCTGGCGGTATGAAGGACAAGGATGGATGATGTCACTTGGCATGCGACAGGTTTCCTGAGCATGCGCACTGCGGGTGACACGGCAGCTGCGCTCCTTTCCACTGCGGCCGGCTCATACAACAGCAGAGCAGTAGTGAGCGGCGAACGAGTGGAAATTGCACTTCCCATCCAGGATTGGACAGTCAACTGATGACACCTTCCCTGCCTTAAATACGGGTGTAACATGTTGAGAAAGGTGAACTTATCCTTTAAATCCATCTCATACAGCAAGTAGTAGGAAGGAATTTACACAGCTTCCAGGAAGCAGATGCTGCCATCCCTCGTGTAAAAGTTTCTGTGACATTTTGTTGCAGTGTATTACCCACAATTCAGATTAAACCAACCCTGTACTGATAAGAATATGGGAGCTATAATGTAGTCCTCACCTTGTTGTATTGGAAGGTTCAGTAGGTGGAAATCCGAATGCATTGATATGAAATATTTTATCCTCGTACCAACCTATAGGGAAACAAAATCACACGTAACACTTTTCTTTGACAATGATATAAGAAAGAATTACATCATAAGAGAATATATACGTTACCTTCTGCTAAGACAAAAGACGACTCTGTATAAAGGCCGCTGTGGAACTGGTGCAGTGGAGTTAAGGGAATGGCGCAGCAGTTATTTCAAAGATGACAGTTTTACAACAACTCAACTACACACATAAGGATGTGTAGAACAATGAAAGCAATCCTTCCAACAAACTTAGAATTAAACAAAATTCATATGCAAATGCACAAATGGTGTTTTTTTTATTACAATGTCTTAATAAGCATTATTCTTCCATAAAGTTGGTAACCACGTGGGGAAGTAAAGGTAAAATTTAAAAAGGACACTGCCACTTATATCTTTTACATCTAAAATACAGGTATACATTGTTTTAGGAATAGGTGCATAAAAATGTAGAAGATTAAACACGTCTGCAAATTCCTTGATTTACTTGCACAGAACGGTCATGGAAAAAGTTATTATCAAAGATGAACCCTTGCACTCCTCTGTATGTGCAGATTCACAGTTCCCAATCACCTACAGGTAGAAGCAAGGACAAAACACACTACATGGAGTCCGAGTATGGTGTTGTCCACTAAGTGTGATAACATAGTAGCCAGATACTTAGTAAGGTATATGTGACAGAGTTGATACTGCTGACGATTGGTCTTAGAGTGGCACTTTCCTTGTGTATCTGGGGCAGTCCATATAGGTATGATTTGGCTTTTGTGGGTTAGAGTGATGCAAGGTCTGAATAAAGACTTATCTTTTCTAGCTGTTGTAACCAATCACCATTTTTTCTTGTAACCGTTACTGGGTTCCCTCAATCGTGACCCATAATTGTTGGCATCACTGAGAAGATTGGTCATCTTATAACAGTAATTTGAGGTATTTATGACCACAGTGCATCTCCCCCACCTGCTGAAAGGATAGGAATGCTCAGGTCCCTACTAAACAATGCAAGAGCCCTCCTGTCTAATCGGGTTAAAGTTGAAAGGAGATGCTTTGGCAGTGGACAGGACCACTGAGACTACAGATGGCGTTGTTCAGCCTCTTCTGATATGTGGTTGGCAGAGAAAGAAGAGTCGGTAGCTGTGAAAATATCTACAAGCAGCAGTCAGGGTGCCACAGCAAAGTTCAGTCTCTTGGTTACGACTTTCTATTTTGGCTAAGTAAGCTCTGTCTGAAAGGGTTTTTTTTTAATTTTTTTTTACACTTGTCCTTATTGCTTTGGGGTGTTCTGCTTTCACTTTTTTTGGTGCTCACAGTGCACCAGACTAGAACAGCATGTAACTGTGTGTACACTATTTCATCAACCAGTAAAAGTTTCCGAGGTGTATGTTACTGCAATTCTTCAATATACGAGCGTTGTGACAATGCTCGTACATCGAAGAATTGCGGTAACATACACCTCGGAAGTTTTTATTGGTTGATGAAATAGTGTACATAGTTACATGCTGTTCTAGTCTGGTGCACTGTGAGCACCAAAAAAATGTGGGTGTTTTATCTCGAGTTTAGTAATAAAACTGGTACTTAAGGATAAAGCACTACTATGTATGGTGATTTTCTTTCATGTTCATGCGGCTGAGTGGAGGAGTGATTAAGAAGGAAGTGGAAGCACTGGTTACATAGTTACATAGTAGGTGAGGTTGAAAAAAGACACAAGTCCAACCTATGTGTGCGATTATGTGTCAGTATTACATTACATATCCCTGTATGTTGCGGTCACTCAGGTGATTGGTGTTATGCAAACATCTGGAAGGATCATTTTGAGTCCTCTTTGCACATTTAGACCACATTGCAATGTCTGGTCATATATTCCATTCATCCAGTGAAGGGTGTACACACTGCATGAAGTAGGTTTGACACTGAGTGGTGGATTGCAATAAGAAGATTTGCTATATTACACAGTGACACAAATTACATTTTCACATTTATATTGGTTGTCACTATACGTATGGTTTTATTTGAGGATTCATTCATTTGTTTGCATTTAATGTTAAAGTGGTAGTAACACACTTATTTACTTATATACATGTAATGTTAACCACCTCCCGCTTGCCATATAGTAAAATGATGGGCACAAGGTGGCTCTCTCGTTCCGGGGCAACATCATATAACGTCATCCCACTCCCGCCGCGGGGGGAGCGAATCACGGCGACTGGTAGTGCACTGTGTCCCTGGGACACGGAGCATCACCAATCAAGGTAAAGAGCCGATAAGGCTCTTTACCCATATTATTAGCTGAATCCAGTGGAAATGCCATCATCATTGCAGCCCTAACAGTGATGTTGGTCAGTGCCAAGCAGTGATGCCAATCAGTGCCCATCAGTCATTCCAGTCAGTGCTGCATATTAGTGGCCATCAGTGTAGCCTCATAAGCGCACATCAGTGAAGGAGAGAAATACCTTTACAAAATTTTATAACAGAAACTAAGAAAAACTTTTTTTTATAGCAAAAAAATAAAATAAAAAAACCCAGTGGTGACCAAAATGATAAATGTCATATGGGTACAGTGTTGCATGACCGCGCAACTGTCAAAGTGTGATAGCGCTAAAAGCTGAAAAATGACCTGGGCAGGAAGGGGGTGAAAGTGCCCTGTATTGAAGTGGCTAAAGTGGTAGTATCAGATTTTATTATTGCAAAAAGTTACATTGTGGGAGCGTGGCACCAACTGGTTTATATGAGTATTTTGCACATATAAACAAGCGTGTGGTAGGTTTGTGCGATTCACATACTATTTTTGAGACACCTATTTGCATAGCAGCTCGAAAGACTCTTTATAGTAAGTTATTGGGTCCTACACCCTTCTTTTTTGCATTTTGCTAAAGCCTTGGTAAATTTCAGTAAGGCTTGCAACGGTTTAGGTCCCAGTCACCACTGTCTCTTGGGATTTCTTGACTGGAAAAAGTGTTTAGCGCACATACTGCTAAGAATGAACCAATCATGTCTCAAGAACAGTTAATTTTAATCTTTATATCTGCAGAATAATTATTCTTCAGATGATACATAAATCAACTGGCCATCTCGCTCCTAGTTTACTGCAGCAAGGTTCCACTTTGTGGTAATCACCGCTGATAGGAGCTCTCTGAAGAAGTTAGGAAACATCCCTTTAAAAAAACAAAAGGATTGCTATCCATAAATGGGAAGAGCATCTGCCCGATTCACCATCAGAGCACAAGAGTTCTAGAGCCACCTTGTGGTAACAATGAAAAGCACAACCCCAACTTCCATAATAATGCAAATTAAGTACAGATGCTGAAGCGTGCTATTATTACATTTATGGGAAAATGTGACAGATTTTTTTTCCCTTTTTTAAACTGGCACAATGACAAGACATAAGAAAGGATATTGCTTTGCTTAGATCAAGCTGAACAGTCCCAGTTGGATCTTCTAAGAAATACTTGCCCTTTAGAGAGAATAATAAAAAAAGAACAGTAGTACTTGGAATAGCACATGTAATTTTAAAATTAAAAATAGAAGTTAAAGTGATAACCTTTTAAAATTAAAAATGTTATTCTTACCTGCAACGACATTGCACATATCGATATTAAGTCCTCTTCTGGAGTCCCCCGTCTGCACTCTTCCTTCCTCCTGGTGCCCCCTTAGCAAGGTGTGTGTTATTGGGGAACCCAGGTGGGCGCACTCTGAGCCAGGCTGTGCATCTATAGACACACGCAGCATGGCTCGGCCATACTACCCGCTCCCTCATCACAGGCTTTGACTGACAGCAGTAGAAGCCTGTGGTCCCCGCTGTTCTCAGGGTCTCATGTGAGAACAGGAAGAGACAGCAGGGACACTGCAGCTGGGAAAGCACTGGAGCATGAGAGGACTAAGAGGGGTGTTTAGTGATCTGGGGGGGAGGGGGGACGGACAGACATAGGTATTGGAAGGTTTTTTTTACATAAAGTGGAACTTTAGTCAGAAAATTAAGTCCTGCTAGATCACTTGATGCTGGCCCCTTTCCCAGCTGTAGCTATGTAAAACATTAAAAATAAGTGCCTATACTGTTATACAGTAATATAGTAATACAGTAATAATGCACTGTCTTACGCTGCACACTCTCAGTTGCTCTCTATTTTTAGGCACTGTGCCAAAAATAAGAGCCACTATAAGCCAATCTGCTGACAGATTAAAGATTTACTGCTGCTGAGGAGCTCTGGGCTTCAGAAAAATGGCAGCCTCCAGCAGGAAAAGAAAAAAAAGACCAATGATGCAAGCAACTTAACCATTTGTGCCCACGCTATAGCCAAAAGACGGCTACAGCACGGGTTTAAAATGCGGGGAGGGCATACATTTACATCCTCCCATTCTCGTGCCCCTGGGGGTGCGCATGAAGCGCGCTCTGTGATTTCTGAGTCCTTGAGACTCGGCTAATCACAGAGCAGGGTAAAGGGCCAATGACAGCTTGTCACGGAAGTAAACAGAAGCTGGTTTCTTGGGTTTATAGAAAAGAATAAATCCGCTAACTGGCTTCTGTTAGAGGGACATCGGTCCCCTTAGTGCCCACCAGTACCACCCATCAGTGCCTCGTCATCAGTGCCGCCATTAAGTGCCTCGTCATCAGTGACGCCAATTAAGTGCCTCGTCACAGTGCCGCCAATAAGTGTCCATCAATGCCACCTATCAGTGCCCATCAGCGAAGGAGACACTAGAGTTGGCTACATAGCTAGTAGTCATCAAGCTGTGCAATCCTCACATATGAGACTGCAGAAACTCACCTCCTTCAACTGGGTAATCATTCCAAGAACAATGACCTCTCCCATCTTTGCTGCGCTGCCCAAGAGGTTTTCTACAGTTTTCAGCTGCAGAGGTAAAGATACACCCAGAGTTCAGGGATTATTCATGTTGACATTTATATTCAAAGGTCTTTGGGCTCTCACTGTACCTGGAACTTGCTTCTGCTCTCATCTGGGTGCGCACCAATTACAGGGGGCGTGAAGAGCTCATGTCTGTGTGTTCTCTGTTATCACAGGAAAAAAGGCATCACACTTATTTAATCACACAGAAATACTAAGTATTTTATTGTGAACTTCCCAGTCTTTAAATCCTACGTATACATGTGCCTATAATGCCTTGATTTTTTTTTTTAAAGCACCAACAATATATGCAGCACTTTACATAACGTACATTCACACGAGTCCCTCCACTCAAGGATCCTTTATCCTTGTCCAGGCTTATCCTAATCCAAGGTCCCTATCACACATGAATGCACAACTACTACAAATAAAGACCAGGACCAATTTAGACAAGAGCTAATTAACTTAACAGCATTTCTTTGGCGTATGGAAGGAAACCCATGCAAGAACTTGTAAACCCCATGCAGGTAGTGTCCTAGCTGGGATTCATACACAGGACCCCATTGCTGCAAGGGAGGAGTCCTAACCACATAGCCCTTGTGCTGCTCCCAATCAGCCAAAAAATCCTCTTGTGAACATCTGATGGTGGATTCTTTCCACTTTTAAGGAGTCAACAACTTCTTCAAGTAGAATTCTAGGTTTCAATAAACTTTAAATAGTTCATTTTGGCCCAAAAAAGAAAAAAAAGGATTTCCATTACTATACAATGCAGTGCTGTAATGCACTGTAGTAGAAAAAGCTGCATATAATAAGCGATGCGGTTTTCTGGCAGCAGGACAGGCAACTTCCCATCTGCTGCTGGAATAAAAAAAAGAGTAGGGCTGACTGCTTCTCTGCCATTCAGGAGAAGCCTTATATCTTTATGTAATACAAGGCTTTCTCTGATTGGCCCGAGGTGAAAATTGTGATGTCATTCTCTCCACTTCTGCCAGAACAAAGTGCTGCTTGGTGTATGTAGCTAATGCTACAACAGAATATTACAGCACATCCAAATGCTGCATTGTTTAGTAAAGATGTTTAGTTTGGACCAGCTTGGCGCAAAATGAACTATTTAAATTTTGCTGAAAACTGGAATTCTACTTTCAGTGCTAATCCTCCCACCAGAATTACCCACATGTGGTCCCACTGTACAATAAGAGCACACTCAGGCCCCATTCAAACGGGCAATGTCTACCTGGTAATAAAAGACACTACTCTGGCAAAAAGTACACAAAAGCCAAAGCAGCAGACCAATCATTATGCAATGGCTGCTTTTTCATTCAATCGTCCCCGTCTGATAGCCAAGATAGCAAATTACTTTGTTAATTCACCCCTTATAATGGAAAAGGACAGTTTTGATTAGCTGCTATGGGTAGCACAGGTGGTCAAGCAAATCTTAAGCCCTGTACACATGGGCAGAATGTCAGGAGACATTTGCCAGTACAAAAAACACCGGCCGACCTCTGTTGGACATGTATGCTGGAAAACAGCGGCTCCCGACCAGAGCCGTCAACTGTAGTGTGTACCCGGCTTTAGACCATTATAAAAGTGGTGCAGAATAATAAAAGGACTTGACAAAATACACTGATTTCATCTCACCTGTTGTAGAATGGTGTGTCTCTCACGGAACAGCTCAGCTTTGTCTCTGGCGCTTCCGAGCAGGTTAGGTTCTGGATAATTGGCAATTTTTAGGCTGTGGAACATAAATTAGATTACTTAAATAGGACAGTCAGGCAACAAGTCAATTAGTGAAGAACTGAAGCAATCCAGAAATTGAAAACATTACAAATAAAAAAAAAAATCTCATTAAAAAGTCATTTAAAAAAATAGTGCTACATTTTTACCAGGCTGGAAATAATGTTTTTGCTGGAATGAAGAAAATGTTATGTCTCTGGTGGTAGGAAGACTCCTGTTAGCCAAGAGTTTTCTGGGCAAAAAATATATTTGTTGGACTGAGCTGGAAAATCTGTATGATCCCCATTTATGTGCCTATGAGACAGTCCATGCTGGTAGTGTCTGCCTCTGCCACTCTCCTTCTCCCTGTGCTCGTTGTTTGACACTTATGTTAGGTCAGAACAGCGCACATTGCAAGTTGATAGAGCTCTGCAGCACTTGGGAAATTTGCTGTTCAGGGGGCAGTTAGTACCTCCTCTTTAAAGTGAACTTGTGCCCACTGCCCAGACTATATACAAAGTATTAGCAAATTCTGAACAAGCAGTAAAAGCTCTTATTTACCTCTGTAATACTGTATCTATAGATATTATGGAGAAATTCATCCTTAAAGTTCACTGCAGAGACAATGAAATATTAGATATCTTCCTATCACTTTCTATTGCACCAGAATATTGGCAACCTCCCAGCCCACTATATAAACAAAGTGAATGTTTCAAAGCTGTTAGGCCCGTTTCACACTGACAGACCGATTGGGTCTGCCTGTCAATTTTTCAGGCGGACCTGATAAGACCATTCATTGCTCTCTATGTTCTCTTCAGGAAAGCCTATCATGTCTCCAACTAATCTTCTACCACTTCCATCAGCTCATTCCCCACAGTTACAACCTTTTGTACCACCTGCCCCACTCTATTAGAGATTGTAAGATCTTCTGAGCAGGGCCCTCTTAATCCTCTTGTATTTTATTATATTATAACTGTATTGTCTCCTCTTTATATTGTAAAGCGCTGCGTAAACTGCTGGCGCAATATAAATCTTGAATAATAATAATAATAATAATAATATGTCAAACGGACATATGTCCTTTAACACCCACTGACATTCTGTCTGCTAAAAACAGATGATGGGGATCTGTTCCCCATCTGCATGGCAGATCAGATGACAGTTGGATGAAGACAGGCGGCTCACTTTCATCCAACAGCCTATAGAGGACAGAGGGCTGTGTCTTTTCTGCATCAGCGGAGTGGACAAGGACCTGTCATCCGCTTGCTCAGCAGAGAGATCCCCTGCTGAGTGGGCGGACTCCACCAGTCTGAAAGGGGCCATATATACCAACTGAAACAGGACTTGAGGAGAGTATTTCTGTGATTACCGAGAATTAAATCACTTCCCAGCACATGCCACTAGAGAGGAAAGTGGGGGCTTGTTTTAATCCTCTTATACTGCTTGTTAAATTGTTGATTACAAAGTTTTAACTTTCCCCTATATTGAGCATTTTATATGTATTCCTTGTTAGTAACCTTTATTGAGATATTCATGTCTGCTCCAGCCAATGACATTACTCGCACATATGCAGTTCACTTTGCATTCACGTCACAATGCCTGCACCATGATTGCAGAGAGCACCGTGCTGTGGTGGCGTCACAGCCTGGACATTCAAGTGGCCGGACAGTGCAAACCCGGAAGGAGGACCAGACAAAGATGGACATGCCAAGAGCAGTGACAGCTCAGAGTGGGAGGGCTTTTTTACAGCTGGGTCTTTCATAATGTGCTAATATGTAGTGTATATAAGCACATTATAGCATAACCACCTGGGGCCCATAAATAAATAAAAAAATTTTTTTTTTTTTTTTTAAATCTGAGTTGTGTAAAAGTGCATTTAAAGTGTAAAGACAACCTTGGACATGTTCTGAAGGCCTCTTTTGTAAGTAATGTAATTGTTTGTCCTAATGTAATTGTACCACAGTTAAAGGGGAACTATAGCATCTACATATTGGCTGCATATTGGATGTTATTTCACCATAATGTGGAGGAGGCCCTAAAGCTGGCCATACATGGTAAAACCGCTCTCATTCAGTCCCACAGGTTAAACAAGAGAAGTCACTTGATTCCCACCCATCCATGCTAAATAGCGTGGATGGACGAAGCAACAGTTTCGGCTACTGTATACCCCAGAGCAGTGCCTGCATCTGATTGCATGCAGTCATTGCTCAGCTGAGAATTTTCCACCCAGATCCTTTGATAAAAGTCAACTGAAAAAAAAAAACGATTTTTATGGAGTCAGCTGGTGCCAACAGGGCCACCCATGCAATACATTTTCAGCCGACTCACCAGGAATTAGCCAATTTTTGATCTGTGCAATTCCAGTTGTGTACATTCTCAGTCCTCAGTCTCCTGCAGGAATGAGCCAGTAAACAGTACTAAAGATGCTATGCTTCACACAGCACTCATGCAGCCTGTGTGCTTCTCTACCCCTCAGAATGTCCTGGACATTGCTACTTCTGGGGAATTGTGACTACACAGAACTGAAGCATTGCACCTAGCAACCAAATATGAGGAACAAAACACAATAAAAACAGAAAATGCAGCCGAACTAAGGAACAATTATTTTTCATGATACATTGATGCAGGTAGCCACCTTGGCCCCAGTTTATTATAGTAAGCTCGCACTGTGTGATAAATCACTGCTGGAACCTGAGAAACATGGAAAGTTACTCACGGGAGGAACTTTTTTCTTTCTGAATTGTAAATGAACCGCGGGATGTCAAATGCTCCAATGATGTTGAATATGTGCTCTCTAGAAAATAAAATCATAACAAAATAGAGAGATGAACAAAAGTATATACAAATATATAGAGAAGGTTTGTGGTTGGACAATTTCCAGAAACAGACAGTTGTCTCCAAATCCATAGTGATGAATAAAACGAGGAAATAAAGTGAGAGGCAATGCTCTCCCAAGGATGATGGGACTTTAATTGGAGATATGTAATGTCTGTTACCAGGTAAGCACACACACAATGTGATTTAAGAAAATATTAAATTTTATTACATAATATCAGATAAAAATCCCATAGACATCATAACATTTTTACCATGAATTAATACTTAATAAGTGAAACAAGATGCTTGGATATGCAGAGGGGCCGACATGCTTCGCAGATTCCTGCTTCAAGGCACTGCATGGATCTACAGTTTCATCTAACTTAAAATATTGGATGCTTTACAGAACATCGGTGACATAGCTTGTCCAAATATAACCGACACATAATGACCGCCCGCAGCAGCTACCCGGTGGGAATCAGGTCCACCACGGTTGGTCAGTGGAGGTATCAGATCGTGTTAATTACCAAGGGATTATTCAACACCGATGGTCAGTTACACATATATACTGAAGCGTCGACACGTCCCAGTCCCGATCAATACACAGGTGCATATAGTGCACTCTACTGGGTGAGGATAAGAAACATGTTGGCCCCTCTGCATATCCAAGCATCTTGTTTCACTTATTAAGTATTAATTCATGGTCAATATGTTATGATGACTATGGGATTTTTATCTGATATTATGCAATAAAGCTTAATATTTTCTTAAATCACATTGTTTGTGTGCTTACCTGGTAACAGACATACATATCTCCAATTAAAGTCACATCATCCTTGGAAGAGCATTGCGTCTCTCTTATTTCCTCGTTTTAAAAGTATATACAAAGAAAAGTTAAAATGAGACAAGGAAGATTATCTTACATTGTTTCATCACAGGACCGGCTGCATTCTTGTACTGCAGCTTCTACTGTAGACTTCTCTATCATGTTGGAAGACACTAAAAAAATAAATTGGATATAAAACACAAATCATCAATATGAAAGTGCTGAACGTTTCTGTGACTCTTGACAAAAAACAAAGTTAAGAAATGTTGCCTGCCAGAGAAGGAATCATTAGGCCTTGTGCATATTGAACGTTTAGACCCTGTGCGTCAAATCCCAGTATTTTTTGTGCACCTGGAAGGCACAAGAGCACGATCCAGGAACGCTGTCAGGAGCCTGTCAAAAATTACAGCAGGCTGGAATTTGCTGTGGCATTATGATTTGTGTGACATTTGTGTTTAGGGCCCTAGGCTCAGAATGCAGGTATTTAGTATTATGGCCATACATCTCTAAACACATACACTAGTCAACTCGGTACAGCATATTTCAGCCTGCCGGGCTAGACATTGCACATGTGCCTCCAATGTGCACAAAAACAGGTTTTGGAGTACAGCAGGGGCTACACAGGACGAGTTTGTGTATAATAAAAAAAAAAAAAAAAGAAGAAGAAGAAAAGAATAAATAAAAAACACACAGGTGCTTATAGGTCAGTAAACTAGCACTGCATTTAGATTTTTTTAAACATTTGATGTTTTTTTTACTAATCTGCATTACAAGTCAGTATTTTATGCACATAAATTGCACCCCTTCAATTTTGGGGGCTAGAAGAAACATTCTGCAGTTTTTGTATGTACACATATATACTAGGGATGCAACGTTACCAGTTTTTTACCCGACAGCCGTGCAGTGAATCAAATGGGAGGCCAAGTGAGCGGCGTGGGCTCAAGGAGCAGCCCAGCTGCCTTGGACATGAGGGTGGCAGGCGTCACCCGGGTGCGGCCTGCACCCCCCTAGCAATGCCACTGTCCGCCCCTGAGCTGACATCCAGTATCGGAGCATTTGCACAAGTACTGATACTCGTGCAAATGCTTAGTAGCGTAATACCAATACTGGTATCGGTGCGGATAACATATGCAATCTTTTACATAAAATATAACCAATATTAAATTTGCGCTTACTCTAAATGTCCATGAATATTATTGTACAACCATATAAGCCGCTCACACCACAACTAGAATTGTTGCCAGACAGATGAATACATGCATAAAAAATTGTGTAGCGCTAAGACAACACACTGTCTTAAAACCAGTAAGTTGAAAAGGCCTAAACATGAATAGTAATAAACACAAATAAATGTATCATATATAATAAAAATAGGCAAACAGTGAATTACTCCCCAAAAGTGAAGTAAGGAACACCTTCACCAAAATGCAACAAAAAAAAGAATGATAATGAAAAATATTATTTTAAAGTCAATTGAAAAGTCTCATTAATGTAATGAATCCTCATATCACACCACTGTGTCTTGTCAAAACATGCAGTGCCCTTGGATGTTCAAGATGGGAGCTTACCGGAGGGTTTGAACCCAAAGCAGCATATGCTGTGAGGGTCAAACCAGCTTGTATTGCACCCTGGCAATGGTGGGAAAATCTCAGCAGTCTGATGATATGGACGAAGCTGATCCAAAAAAACGTATCTTCTCCACCGATATTAATAGATCTCACCCAAAAGGTTCATAAGGGTAAAGAAAGGGGGGACTACATAGTGTGATACCGTAGACACCGTAATTTATTAAAAATCAAAGAAATACACTTACATGAAGAAGTAGATAAAAAAGCGCTTGTGTATAAAAGGGCGGTAGTGGAGTCCTCCCGACGCGTTTCGTCTTAATAGACCCCAAGACGAAGTCTATTAAGACGAAACGCGTCGGGAGGACTCCACTACCGCCCTTTTATACACAAGCGCTTTTTTATCTACTTCTTCATGTAAGTGTATTTCTTTGATTTTTAATAAATTACGGTGTCTACGGTATCACACTATGTAGTCCCCCCTTTCTTTACCCTTATGAACCTTTTGGGTGAGATCTATTAATATCGGTGGAGAAGATACGTTTTTTTGGATCAGCTTCGTCCATATCATCAGACTGCTGAGATTTTCCCACCATTGCCAGGGTGCAATACAAGCTGGTTTGACCCTCACAGCATATGCTGCTTTGGGTTCAAACCCTCCGGTAAGCTCCCATCTTGAACATCCAAGGGCACTGCATGTTTTGACAAGACACAGTGGTGTGATATGAGGATTCATTACATTAATGAGACTTTTCAATTGACTTTAAAATAATATTTTTCATTATCATTCTTTTTTTTGTTGCATTTTGGTGAAGGTGTTCCTTACTTCACTTTTGGGGAGTAATTCACTGTTTGCCTATTTTTATTATATATGATACATTTATTTGTGTTTATTACTATTCATGTTTAGGCCTTTTCAACTTACTGGTTTTAAGACAGTGTGTTGTCTTAGCGCTACACAATTTTTTATGCATGTATTCAGCAATCTTTTACATGTCTGTGTGAAAAAGGAAGCACAGTACAGAATATACTTGCCCACTTTTCTTTCTATTTCTGCCAGGAAAATCTGGTGTCAATACATCAGGACTGTGCACAAAGACCCTAATAGATAAGTTTCACTCACGTGGCTGCTTCTCAACAGCATCAATAATACTGTCGATGACATCTTCAAGCTCCACTTCATTAACAGACTTTAGTGCTTCGATAAGATATTTACTGGCCTCTCTGTGTGAAATAATAAACATGAATATTAATTACCAAAGTTAATCCATCGTATAAGAATTCTATTCCACACTTGCAGTGGTTTATGATCTGGCATAAGAATAAGCCCTCAATCTCTCCCTTAGGTGTTGTGCTGGGGGGGGGGGGGGGGGGGGGGGGTTCTCCACTCCAGAGACACCTCCAGGGGTGCAGATTTATTTCCTTTTGTACCGATCATTTTATAAAAGTAGATTTAAACCTACTCACCAAAACCTCAATCTTTAACATTTTCATATTTTTTTTTTTGAACATTTTCATATTTTTTAAATCTTCAGCTTTCATTGAGATAATACCAGGTGATCCTGCCAGGATTGTGCTTGTTGAGGCACTTCTTTTCTGATAGTGCTCTTGCATTGTTAAATTCTCACACAGGCTTCCCATGGAGACTATTGGCAGCTGTGCCAACGCACATTAGACAGGTGGGTTTCACTGTGATCACCATCAGGAAAACAATGCAACATTTCCTTTTTTAATTCCTTATCGAAAAAAAATTGGGGCAGGACTCCCAAGTCAGTGGATGGGCCTGAGGTAGACTGTGGAAGAGGATACCTGTGTCCCGGGTACCAGGTCTGAAATGTTGTTAAAGAGGAACTGCAGTCTGCTCACATAATTTGTAATAAAATCATCTTTGCCATTCTGAATCTTCCCTCCAACCACTTTGCATATTATTTTATATATACTGTGATTCTGTACTTGCCAAATATGCTGCAGAAATCTCCCTCCACTAAGTCTGGCTGCATCCATTTTAACTGTGGGCAGCTGAAGCTGCTGCCTGTTCACTTCCTGGATTTACACAGAGGCACACCTCCAGCTCTGCAGCTCTCATTGGCCCTCTTATGACTCCCCCCCCCACCCCCACCCCCCACCCCCCCATCCTTCCTGGAAAACTCTCACCAGAGTGAGAGAGAGCGAGAGAGAGCTGTGCATGATGTCATAAGCCTAGGCTAATGGCCAGACAAGAAACAGAAAGTGGGCCGTATAAGGCATTTACTGGCAGAAAAAAAAATATTTTACTAAAGTTAAAACAAGAGCAGAGGAATTAATAGATGGAAAGATGAAAAAATGACTGAAGGTCTGCTTTAAGTATGTACTTATGGAATATCTAAGGGAGCCTCCTTGTGAAAATGCTAGCTGCCTGGCTTTCATTAGCCCAAAACAAGCATGCAGCAACTGAAAGTCAGACCTCATTGCTGGTACCATGTGATCCCTGTAACAAATCACAGCAGATCACATGACAATTGTAAACAATGGTAGGCCTCTTTTCATGCCATTCATTGTGTACAATCGTGTTGCTAGCTGCGATTGGTCACAGTGATCGCATGGTACAGACTGGGCTAATCACAGCTAATACACACTGAATGAATCAGTTTCATTCAGTAAAAATGGCTGCTTATACCAATGAAACTCACTGGTATAAGCAATCAATGTGTAAAAAAAAAAAAAATCCTGATCACTTCCCCATAGTAATTACTATGATAACACTGTATTTCTCTGGTCACAGTGCGTTTAAAAATAAAAAAAAAAGGGTAATAAAGAAAAAAAAAACGAACAAAAAAACCACCCCTTTTAATACAAACATATTTTTCAAACAATTGTGACTTCAAAAAACCCGCCATGCCTCTTACGAAATACCTTGGACTGTCTACTTTCCAAAAAGAGGTCATTTGGGGGATATTTATACTGTTGTGGAGTCTTTGGGCCTCAAGAAACGAGCTAGGCCGCCAGTTACATCAGGACTGATCGATTTCCAGATATATATATACACAATAGTTTGTGGACTAAATAATAGTTAGACTAAAAAATGTATACACTGATTTGGGCTATTGTCAAAGAAATGTAGCAGAATACATTTTGGCCTACATTTATGAAGATTATTTGCAAAATTTTATAACAGAAATAAAGAAAAACACATTTTTTTTCAACATTTTCGGTCTTTTTTATCCCATTAATTAGCAAAAAAGAAAAAAACCCCAGATGTGATCAAATACCAACAAAAGAAAGCTCCATTTGTGTGCAAAAAATGATAAAAATGTCATATGGGTACAGTGTTGCATGACCGCTCAATTGCCATTAAAAGTGTGATAGCACTGAAAGTTGAAAATTGGCCTGGGCAGGAAAGGGGGGGGGGGTGGGGGGGGGAGTGCCCGGAATTGAAGGGGTTAAAGACCACACAGGGCATTTAGCTTGTATGTATACAATCCCAATATTTAGTTCACCCAGGAGGCACAGGTATCGCTTACAGCTTGTTCAGCCCTGCGGCCAGGGGGAGGTAAAAGCAAGTGGCCGAGCTGCAGTTTTACTGCCCACCTAAACAAAGACATACAATCACTCAGGGCTGTACACACGCAACAGCAAAAAAATAAAGTTAGGCTTAAAGTGTTACTAAACCCAGGACCCTGCATTCACTATATCTTGTCTCTCACAGAACATGGAAATGTAATTATTTTAGTAAATATAAACTGCTAAATACCTTTTCTCATCAGCAGTAGAGATGGGCTCCGGAGTGTTCGGGATCCTAGTCCCAACCCACCTGTCTGATCCCGCCAGGAAGCCGACACTGCACACCGCTAATCACAGGCAGCGAGACATTTCCGCGTCCACAGCTGCATCAGGCTTCAGGACCCCTGACCCTCTGTCTGGACAGTGCTGATTGGCCCTGTGCTGATCACATGCACTCTCCCAAAAACAAAAAAAAAACAAACACGAGCAATACACACCAAACTGAGCATGTGCAGAGTGACTCCAGTAACTCGGTCTTATGCGGACCTATACTGGAGTCAGTGGAAGAAGGGGAGGATCAGAGAAGACAGGATCAAACAGCTTTTTTACACAATGCAGAGGATTAACCCCTTAAGATCCACAGTGGGTATAACAAGCACGCTTTACTGCATATACAGGCTGATTTTACTGTTGTGGGTTTAGTAACACTTTAACTCCTAGTAAAAACATATTTTATTTATCTTTTAACCGTTTATTAAATTAATTCTTTAAAGCGGAGTTCCACCCAAAAGTGGAACTTCCGCTCATTTGTCCCCCCCCCCCCTCTGGTGGCACATTTGTCTCCTCCCCCCTCTGGTGGCACATTTGTCTCCTCCCCCCTCTGGTGGCACATTTGTCTCCTCCCCCCTCTGGTGGCACATTTGTCTCCTCCCCCCTCTGGTGGCACATTTGTCTCCTCCCCCCTCTGGTGGCACATTTGTCTCCTCCTGGAGGGGAGCGGATACCTGTCTTGGACAGGTATCCTGTCCCCCAATTCCGGGAGACCGGGCCGTGGCACATTACGTCAGCGGCTCGGCTCTCGCTCCTCCTTCCCCCACCGCCGGGCCAGCAGAAGAGCGCAGCGGTGCCTCGCGCATGTGCAGTAGGGATCCGGCTGTGAAGTCGTAATGCTCCACTACCGGGTTCCCTTATCGGCAGTGGTGGCAGCAGCACCCGACAGCTGATGGAAACATGAGCTGCGGTGTCAACATCGCTGGACTCCAGGACAGGTAAGTGTCCTAATATTACAAGTCAGCAGCTACACATACTGCATACTGCAGCTGCTGGCTTTTAATTTTTGGAGTGGTGGGCCGACCTCCGCTTTAAGTTATATGATATAGGAGTCATTGAGGGTTGCTGTTGGATGTGGATAAAGCTTATTGGTTACATTTGTAAGTAGATGTTGAAAACAGAGTTAGGTACCTGGTAACTCTTTTTCTAAGAAGTCTTCCAGGGCAGCATCCGAGAGATAGGCTCCTCCTCCCTAAAACAGGAAACATTAGTCCACCATTATAAATTTCACACTCTTACCTGTGTGCCTCAGTTATGTTAAAGCACCGAAGGAATTCCCTGTAAGCTGCAAGCTCCCTCTCTGTACCTGGTTTTTGTTGTTTCAAGGGTGGGAACTAGTGCTGCCCTGGAAGACTTCTTAGAAAAAGAGTTACCAGGTACCTAACTCTGTTTTCTCGAATCGTCGTCCAGGGCAGCATCCGAGAGGATATATCAAGCAATACTTACTAGGGTGGGGTTAGAGACTGGAGCACTTTACGACCAAATGCTTGGTCTTGGTCAGACAGCTGGTCTATGCGGTAGTGCTTAGCGAAAGTACTGAAGCTCGATCATGTCGCTGCCCTGCAGATCTGCTCCGGAGTTGCCCCTGCTTTCTCTGCGGCCGAGGTTGCCCAGGCTCTAGTTGAGTGCGCTCTGATTTCACTAGGTGGAGTGAGATTCTGTGCCTTATAGGTAATCTGTATGGCCATCCTTATCCATCTGCTGATGGTGCTTTTTGAAGCTTGTTTCCCTCTGTTGATTCCTGCATAGAGGATGAAGAGGGAGGTCGTTCTACGCCATTCTTTTGTTCTTTCGAGATACGCTATGAGCGTGTTCCTTACATCAAGTTTGCTGTAAATGTTTCTTTTCCTACTATCCATGGTTGTTGGAAGTGAGGGTATGACGATGTTTTGGGTTCTGTGAAATGTAGAAGAGACCTTGGGTAGAAAGGCCGGATCTGGAGAGAGAATTATCTTGTCCAGATGTATTAGACAGTATGGTTCTATTGAAGATAGAGCTTGGATCTCACTCACTCTTCTGGCGGATACTAAGGCCAGAAGGAGCGCAGTTTTTAACGTGAGGTTTTTGTCTGAGCTGTCCTCGATAGGTTCAAACGGAGGGGAAAGAAAGCCCTTAAGTACTGTGCCCATGTCCCAGGTGGGAGTTTTGTACAATTTGGCTGGTTTGGATCTTTTAAGAGCTATGAGGAATCGTCTTATCAGCGGGTCTTCCGCTAGTCTAGTATCCATGACCGAGGAAAGTGCTGCAACTTGTACTTTCAGGGTACTTGGTGATATGTTTTTGTCTGCACCATCTTGTAGGAAGTCCAAAACTATTGGAATTATCCCACCGTTGGAGATTGGTCTGTCTTCGTACCAAGAAACAAATTTTTTCCTTATTTTCTCATAGATGGCTCTCGTTACCGGCTTTCTGCTGTTTAAGATGGTGTTGATTACTCTGTCTGACAGGCCTTTGTTCTGGAGTTTTACCCTCTCAGTAACCAAGCCGAGAGCTTCAAGATTTTGTGGTTCGGATGGTTGACTGGGCCTTGTGACAGTAGATCCGGGCGGTCCGTCAGTGTCAGCTGAGGTTGTATGCTGAGATTTTTTAAATGACTGAACCATGCTCTCTGGGGCCAGTGTGGTGCTATTAGTATTACTGTTGTTTTCTCTGCCTTGATTTTTTGGATTACTTTTGGGATTATGGCAGTTGGAGGGAATGCATAGCACAGATGCCATTTCCAGTTTTGGTTGAAAGCATCCACCCCGCTGTTGCCATCTGTAGGGTCCAGGGAGAAAAATATCGGAGATTTTGTGTTCGCCCTGGAAGCAAATAAGGTCTACTTCGGGTATTCCCCACTTCTGGGTGATTTGAGTGAAGGTTGTTTGGTTTAGCGACCATTCCGTGTGTTTTATTGTTTTCCGGCTCAGGAAATCTGCCACTGTATTGTCTGTTCCTTTTAGATGAATACCGGATATCGATCTTATGTTCACTTCTGTCCACAGTAGGATAGATTGTGTCAGTCTCATCAGTTTTTGGGATTTTGTGCCCCCTTGTCTGTTTAGGTATGCGACTGTCGTTGCGTTGTCTGATTGTATCTTTACATCCTTCCCCTGTAATGCTGGCTTGAAGGTTTTTAGCGCTTCCCCCACAGCTTTCAGCTCTCTCAAGTTTGAGGAGGCTTGTGCCCATTTGGGTGTCCATTTCCCTTGCGAGAACCGCCCTTCCATGTGGGCTCCCCATCCTAGGGCGCTTGCATCGGTGGTGATGCTGACTGGATTGACTTGAGCCCATCTGCGCCCCTCGATGACCCGAAGTGGGTTGAGCCACCAGTAGAGTGTTTGTTTGACTGTGGCGGGGACGGGAATGGATTTTTCTAGGGATGCTTGCCTGCCATCCCATTGGGACAGAATGTAGTTCTGTAAGGGTCGCATGTGAATTTGTGCCCAGGTGATGGCTGGAATGGAAGACGTCATCAGTCCTAGTACGGACATTCCGTGCCTGATCGTTGTGGAATGGTTCCTTAGCAGGGACGTAATTGCTTGTGTCATTTTTACGTCTTTTCCCTTTGTTAGGAAAATTTTTGACAGTCTGGAGTCCAGCACGTATCCCAGATACACTACTCTCTGGCTTGGGATCATTTGCGATTTCTCTGCGTTTATTAACCATCCCAGGTTTTGCAGATAGATCATACTCTTGCGCAGGTTGTTTTCTAGGATTGCTGCTGAGTCCGCAAAGAACAGGAGGTCGTCTAAGTATGGTATTATTCCAATACCCTCCTGTCTTAGACCTTTTAGCGCTTCCGCCATTATTTTTGAGAATATTCTTGGAGCTGAGGAGATTCCGAAGGGGAGAGCTGTGTACTGTAGGTGCAGCGTAGCTGCTGGCCCCTGGATTGCGAACCTTAGAAACTTTTGGTGATCCTTCCTTATGGAGACATGTAGGTAGGCATCCTGTAAGTCTAGTGTTGCCATGAATGTCTCCTGCGGTAGGATGTTCCTGATTGAATAGATAGATTCCATTCTGAATCTCTTGTATCTTATTCCTCGGTTGAGTGGTTTGAGGTTTAGTATCAGCCTTAGTTTGCCTGATGGTTTTCTTTTTGCGAAGATGTGTGAGTAGAAGCCCTTTTGTTCCTCCTCTTGGGGAACGTGACAAATCACCTTCTGATCTAATAGTTTCTGTAGGGATTCTAGAAACACCTTTGCTTGATTGCTGTCCTTGGGTAGCATGGTCGCTAAGTATTTGGTTGGGGGGCGGTTGGAGAATTCTATTGCGTAACCATCCGCTATGGTGCGCAGTATGAATTTGTTTTCTGTTATCTCCTCCCATTGGTGGGAGAAAGCCGCCAATCTGCCCCCCACCTGAAGGCAGTCATTGTTTTTTGTTCTTTTGGGTATTAGGCTTGAGGATGAATTCACCTTTGCCTTTCTTGTTTTGTTGACCCCAGTGCTTTTTTGCCCCTGGCTTATTGAATTTCTTGAAATGCCGAAAGGGCGCCTTCCCTTGTCTCTTCTTGGTTTGAGGGAACCCCTTATTTTTTGCTGCAGTCCTATCCAGGACTGTTTCTAGTTCGGGACCAAACAGTAGGTCTCCAGTGAATGGTATGCCACATAAACGGTTCTTGGAAGGTGCATCCCCCCCCCAGGATTTTAACCACAGGGCTCTGCGGGCCGAGTTTAGTAGTGCCGTGGTCCTAGAGGATATTCTGACAGTTTCTGCTGAAGCATCTGCCAAGAAAGCTGCCGCTCTAGTTAGTGTGGGGATGGTTTTAATTAGTTCCTCCCTGGGTGTGTCGTTCTCCAATAGATCTTGCAGCTGGGTTAGCCAGATTAGCAAGGTTCGGGCTGTGCAGGTGGAAGCAATAGCCGGATTTAGGTTTGCCGCCCCTGCTTCCCATGCCCTTTTCAGGAGAGCTTCTATTTTCTTGTCCATGGGGTCGCTGAGGGTACCTGCGTCATCAAAAGCCAAGTCCGATTTGTTTGTGATTTTTGCCAGAGAGGCATCCACCTTGGGGCATTTAGCCCAGGTTTTGGTGTCTGCTTCCGCAAACGGGTATCTGCGTTTGATTGTGGCGGGGATGAAAAGCTTTTTCTCTGGGTCTTCCCATTCCTTTTTGACTATGTCTTTAAGTGTTTGGTGTACCGGGAACGTTCTTGGCTTCTTGGGCTGGAGCCCTTTGTACATTCTGTCATGCATAGTGAGTTCTGCGGTTTTCTGTTCTTTAATGCCTAGAGTGTCAGTGATGGCTTTGAGAAGACTGTCTGTGTCCTCAGAAGGAAACAGGTTGCAGTCTGTCGTGTCATCTTCCTCCTCTGAGTCTGAACAGATACCGTCTTCTGATTCAGATTGTTCAGATTCATCTGAATCCACCTCTTGTTCTGCCTGTACCTTGTTCTCCCTTGGAATGTGTGTTCCGCTGGTAGATGGGATACTGGCCTGAGCGACACTTGCTGGCGTTTCTAATTTCTCTATAGCTGAGCGTAGTGGTGCCATGGTGCTCTGAATTTCTTTCTTAAAAGAATTGAGCAGGTCTTTCAAAAATCCCTGTGATTCTTTTGCCACCATGTTGTCTAAGCATTTCTGACACAGGGGCTTTTTCCAATCTGGGGAAAGCCTGTGGCTGCATGAGGCACATGTTTTGCCTTTAGCCTTCCTTTCCTCAGGGGTCTTTGCCTGCAAGCGAGCATAGAGAACAAAAAAACCCCGTGAGTTTAGGTGGTCAAAGGAACTGCCTGTAGATAGGCAGTAAAGAGGTTAAGACAGAGATAATTCAAGAATATTCTGGCTTACCTTGGAGCTGTCCTGATTTGCAGGATCTGCAGGGCAGGGTGGGGAAGCGTCAGACATGATCAGCCACCAGGATCCTCTGCTTAGAGGCCTTTTTATCTGCTTCCTGCATAAGCTCCGGCCCCGCCCCCGGCTGACCCCGTGCAGGTTGGTGGACACACCTGCACATGCCGCTGTATTGTAGAGTAACTGTGCTGGTAGTGAAGGGTAGCATTGAACAAATTTGCTATTTGTATTCTGTTTTCTTTCTCTTTTTTTTTTTTTTTTTTTTTTTTAAACTTCCCGCCCCTAGGTGTCCCTGCTCTATCTCCGCAGTAGATAGACTACGGGAAAATGGCCGCCAACCCGGAAGCGGAACTTCCTCGGCGCCATCTTGGTACACCCCCGACTTCCTGTAGCGGCCTGTGGCGGTGAGGACGCTGCTGCGCCGCCCGGAGAGCGGCGGATTCGTTTGGGGGGACAGCCGCAGCCACCAGGGACCTAATTTAGAAGGTGCAAGCCCCTCCCTGCTAGACCCTCTGCTGCTGAGGTTTTCGGCAGCGGTCGGCGGCGGCGGGGGGGGGGGGCGCCCATCTATGCATGTATCCATCCCCCCTGGCAGGCTCCAGATTCTGCGGAAAGCCAGAGGGGGGTGCTTGCGGAAGCATACACAGGCCTAAACAGCGGCATGGGGTGGGGATGACAGAGTCCTCCTGCAGCCTGGGGGGATGATTGCAGACCCCTCAGTAGGGGCGAAATCTCAGGCTTTGAGCAATGTTGCCCAGTGCTGCGCCTGCTCGCCCTCCCAAAGCCCCTTGGGCTGTATGGGATGCTGGCAGGGGGTCTCCTGCAACAAGCACAGAGACAGGTGAAAATAAAATAACAAACGTTCTTGCAGCTCCTGTGGGTCCGGAGGAAACACAAACAACTGAGGCACACAGGTAAGAGTGTGAAATTTATAATGGTGGACTAATGTGTTTCCTGTTTTAGGGAGGAGGAGCCTATCTCTCGGATGCTGCCCTGGAAGACGATTCGAGAAATTACAATTCTTGGTATAATATACTCAGTGTATGTTAATCAGTAGGTTTGCTTTTTTTCTCTTTTTTTATTCATGTTAAAATGGTTAAAGCGGAGTCCCAACCTGGGGGGAAAATATAAAAAAAAATTAAAAGTCAGAAGCTACAAATACTGTAGCTGCTGACTTTGAATATAAGGACACTTACCTGTCCTGGGAGCCCGCGATGTCGGCACCCCAAGCTGATCCGTACATCGTCTCCGTGTGCAGACATCTTTACTAAGGGAAACAGGAAGTGAAGCCATAGAGCAGGGGCAGGCAACCTCGGCCCTCCAGCTGTGGTGAAACTACAAATCCCATCATGCCTCTAGGAGTCATGCCAGTTATTGTCGGGGTCTTGCAATGTCTCATGGGACTTGTAGTTTCAAAACAGCTGGAAGGCAGAGGTTACCTACTCCTGCTCTATGGCTTTCCTACTGCGTATACGAGAGTCGTGCTGTGCTCTCTGAATGGTCCCGCTGTCTTCTGGGACCTCTGTGTCACTCCCAGAAGGCAGTGGGAGGGGAAGGAGGAGGAGGGTCCGCAAGTTTCATACAGTAGATTGCTGCATCGTTGTGCCCGGAAGTGGGAGTGAGTACCTGGTTTTGACAGGTAACCGCTCCAAACCCCCCCCAAAATGTGCCAAATGGGGTGCAAACAAGCGGAGCTTCCCATTTTGGGTGGAGCTCCGCTTTAAGTATCATAATGAGATGTAAATTGTGGACATGCCTTCTTATTGTACCATTTAGGAAAAAAAAAAAAAAAAACCTTCAGTCACTTTTTTCATCTTTCCATCTATTAACCACTTCATCCCCAGAAGATTTTACCCCCTTCCTGAACAGAGCCCTTTTTGCGATTCTGCACTGCGTCGTTTTAACTGACAATTGCGCGGTCGTGTGACGTTACACCCAAACAAAATTGACGTCCTTTTTTTTCCCACAAATAGAGCTTTCTTTTGGTGGTACTTGATCACTTCTGCGGTTTTTATTTTTTGCTCTAACAAAAAAAGAGCGACAATTTTGAAAAAAAAAAAAAAGCAATATTTTTTACTTTTTGCTATAAATAAAAATCCCCCCCAAAAATATATATAAAAAACTATTTTTCCTCAGTTTAGGCCGATATGTATTCTTCTACACTTTTTTACAAAAAAAAAAAAAAAAAAATTGCAATAAGAGTATATTGATTGGTTAGCGCAAAAGTTATAGCGTCTACAAAATAGGGGATACTTTTATGGCATTTTTATTGTCATTTTTTAAATTTTTATTAGTAATGGCGGCGATCTGCGATTTTTATCGTGACTGCGACATTATGGCGGACACATCGGACACTTTTGACACTATTTTGGGACCATTGTCATTTATACAGCGATCACTGCTAAAAAAAAATGCACTGATTACTGTGTAAATGACACTGGCAGGGAAGGGGTTAAACACTAGGGGGCGATCAAGGGGTTAAGTGTGTCCTAGGGAGTGATTCTAATTGTGGGGGGGATGGGCTACCACTGACATGACAGCAATCACTGCACCCAGTGACAGGGAGCGGTAATCTCTGTCATGTCACTAGGCAGAACAGGGAAATGCCTTCTTTACATAGGCACCTCCCCGTTCTTCCGCTTTGTGACACGATCACGGGCCCCCCCCCCCCCCCATGGCAGACATCGAGTCTGCGGGACCCGCGGTCACGGAGCACACAGTGGGCGTGCGCCCAACAATGCCGCGATTTAAAGGGGACGTACCAGTATGCCCATTTTCCCAGACGTGCCGACGTACATCTTCGTGCGCTGGTTGGCATGTGGTTAGGTCTTCTGCCCTTGTTGTTGTTTTAACTTTGGATAGTAAAACATTTTTTTTTCTGCCAGTAAATCCCTTTTACGAGCAGGGCCCTCCGATTCCTCCTGTATTGATTTGTAGTGTAATTGTACTGTCTGTCCTCATGTTGTAAAGGGCTGCGCAAACTGTTGGCGCTATATAAATCCTGTATAATAATATACAGCCCACTTCCTGTTTCTTGTCTGGTCATTAGCCTAGGCCAGTGATGACAAACCTTGGCACCCCAGATGTTTTGGAACTACATTTCCCATGATGCTCAACTACACTGCAGAATGCATGAGCATCATGGGAAATGTAGTTCCAAAACATTTGGGGTGCCAAGGTTCAGCATCACTGGCCTAGGCTAATGACATCATACACAGCTCTCTCTCCTGAGAGTTTGCCAGGGGGGCGGGGTGGGAGTGAGTCATAAGAGAGCCAATGAGAGCTGCAGAGCTGGAGGTGTGCCTCTGTGTAAATCCAGGACGTGAACAGGCAGCAGCTCCAGCTGCCCAGTTAAAATGGATGCCGCCAGATTCAGTGGAAGGAGATTTCTGCAGCATATTTTGGCAAGTCCAGAATCACAGTATATATAAAATAATATGCAAAGTGATTGGAGGGAAGCTTCAGAATGGCGAAGATGTATTTATTACAAATTATGTGAACAAAGTTTGAGGTGAGGTGCGGATACACACGTGACATGGCGTGTTTTCCCGCACCCAGGGGTCGTTCATTCTTAATGGCACCCTCCATACATCTAACAAACGCAGGCGCACGCACCGCCGCCGCCATAGCACATTGTACTGCAGTACCAGACTGGAACATCACAAACTGCGCCTGCACTACACTTCACATTGAAATGAATGGGCTGCCTTAGAGGAGATGTACAGGGAATGGATACACCTCTTCATAACAAGGATCAGCATTCCCAGGAGGAAGAGTCATGATAGACTGACCCCCAATGTACAGCCCCAGCCCCAGCCCCAGCCCCAGCCCCAGCCCCAGCCCCAGCCCCAGCCCCAGCCCCAGCCCCAGCCCCAGCCCCAGCCCCAGCCCCAGCCCCATCCCCCCCGGTATACTCACGCCCTCAGCAGCAAGCCGTGCATTTTAAACACCGAGTTAACTTTACTCTTCATTCTGTCAGCTGCCATCTCCAAACCTTCCCGCCAAATCCCGGGGAAACAGCTGACCGCCAAACTTCCGCGGCCGGACACTAGAGCTCCGCCCACCTTGTCCCCGCTAATCCGCCATCTTTCCGGAGACCGGCCCAGGCTCAGACATTCCAGAACACCGCCTGCTGCTCTGGATACTTTATTTTCTTCTTTCACAATAATACAGTTCGGGTGTAATAAGAATTTTGCTTCTCGGGGACTGTATTAGGTTGGGACACAAGACCGCTAACATGTCCCCCGGTAGGGTGTTTGTAATGTTACTATGGGCTCTGGTATGAGAGGAGGAAGTGAGAGCGGGCGTGTCCCCTCCGGCGATCCGTACTCGGCTGGTTGTTGTCATTGGTGACGGCTGGTGACAGCTGGAGATCTGACAGCTCATGGCTTCTCCACAGCAAAGCTACTGTGTGGCCGAGGAGAGGAGCGGACACTGCGCCGCCATGGACCGGCACTGCCTCTATGTGTGGGGGGGATATGTGGTAAGAGGGACACTTCACACCACATGCAGTCCAGTGAGGTTTTTTGGTTCCTGCATCAAAAACGCATTGAAAGTAGGTTATATGGTGTTAAATGGCATAGTACACACCAGTGCTTGCAGTTCCAGAAAAAAAAGAAAGTAGAACATGCTGCATTGCACTGAAACGCAGAAAAAGCACCAAAAACGCACTGGAACACACACATGTCCGCATTTAAGTTTAAGAAAAAAAAGGTGGGAAAAAAATGCACTGGACTGCATCAAAAATGCACTGGAACGCCTCAAAAACGCGCATGCAGATACGCATGTGGAACGCATCCGGACTGCGTTTCTATGGTGTGAACTGGCCCTTAGGCTCAATTCACATCTATGCATGTTGCTTTTGAGCGTTTCTATTTCTATGCAGGTTCCTTTTTGCTGTTCTTTCCGTTTTTTTTTTTGTTGCGCATTGCGTTTTTTTTTTCCGGCTGTACATTCACTGTATATAGCCGGTTGCTAAGGAGCAAGCCGGGCAGCCGGCCACCGAATCCTTAACAACTGATGAGTCATCGGCTGTCTGAATGTAAAAAAAAGATTTGCTGGCTTAAAAAAAAAATGTCATGGGGTCCCCCCCAAAACCATAACACACCCTTATCCGAGCACGCAACCTGGTAGGCCAGAAAAGGGGGGTGGGGGCAAGGGAGCTCTGTCCCCCCACCCCATATCACCTTGTCCCCATGTTGGTGGGGACAAGGGCCTCATCCCCACAACTCTGGGCGGGGGGCTTATCGGAATCTGGAAGCCCCCTTTAACAAGTGAGCCCTCAGATCCCAGCCCCCCTATGTGAATGAGTATGGGGTACATAGTACCCCTACCCATTCACCAAAAAAAAATTAGTGTAGTGTGACAAAAAACAAAGAGACAGTTTTTGACAAGTCCTTTATTTAAAAAGTATTCTTCCTTCGGTCTTCCTCTTCTTCCTCCGTTCTTCTTCTTCTTCCTCCGGTCTTCTTCTTCTTTCTCCGGTCTTCCTTTTTCCTCCAGTCTTCTTCTTCTTCCTCCGGTCTTCTTCTTCTTCCTCCGGTCGTCTTCTTCTTCCTCCGGTCTTCTTCTTCTTCCTCCGGTCTTCTTCTTCTTTCTCCTGTCTTCTTCTTCTTTCTCCTGTCTTCTTCTTCTTTCTCCTGTCTTCTTCTTCTTTCTCCGGTCTTCTTCTTTCTCCGGTCTTCTTCTTCCTCTGGTCTTCTTCTTCTTTCTCTGGTCTTCCTTCTTCCTCCGGTTTTCTTCTTCCTCTGGTCTTCCTTAATCCTCCGGTCTTCTTCTTCCGCCGGCCTTCTTCTTCCGCCGGCCTTCTTCTTCTTATTATTCTGGTCTTCCTTCTTCCTCCGGTCTTTTTCTTCCTCTGGTCTTCTTCTTCTTCCTCTGGTCTTCCTTTTTCCTCTGGATTTCCTTCTTCCTCCGGCCTTCTTCTTCTTCCTCCCGTCTTCTTCTTCCTCCCGTCTTCTTCTTCCTCCCTTCTTCTTCTTCTTTCTCTGGTCTTCCTTCTTCCTCCGGTCTTCTTCTTCCTCTGGTCCTCTTCTTCTTCCTCTGGATTTCCTTCTTCCTCCGGCCTTCTTCTTCTTCCTCTGGTCTTCCTTTTTCCTCCGGTCTTCTTCTTCCTCCGGTCGTCTTCTTCTTCCTCTGGTCTTCTTCTTCTTCCTCTGGTCTTCTTTTTTCCTCCGGTCCTCATCTTCTTCCTCCGGTCTTCTTCTTCTTCCTCCGGTCTTCTTCTTCCTCCCATCTTCTTCTTCTTTCTCTGGTCTTCCTTCTTCCTCCGGTCTTCTTCTTCCTCTGGATTTCCTTCTTCCTCCGGCCTTCTTCTTCTTCCTCCGGTCTTCCTTTTTCCTCCGGTCTTCTTCTTCCTCCGGTCTTCTTCTTCCTCTGGTCTTCTTCTTCTTCCTCCGGTCTTCTTTTTTCCTCTGGTCTTCTTTTTTCCTCTGGTCTTCTTTTTTCCTCCGGTCCTCATCTTCTTCCTCCGGTCTTCTTCTTCTTCCTCCGGTCTTCTTCTTCTTCCTCCGGTCTTCTTCTTCTTTCTCTGGTCTTCCTTCTTCCTCCGGTTTTCTTCTTCCTCCGGTTTTCTTCTTCCTCTGGTGTTCTTTTTCCTCCGGTCGTCTTCTTCCTCTGGTCTTCCTTTTTTCTCCGGTCTTCTTCTTCTTCCGCCAGCCTTCTTCTTCTTCCGCCGGCCTTCTTCTTCTTATTCTGGTCTTCCTTCTTCCTCCGGTCTTTTTTTTCCTCTGGTCTTCTTCTTCTATCTCTGGTCTTCCTTTTTTCCTCTGAATTTCCTTCTTCCTCCGGCCTTCTTCTTCTTCCTCTGGTCTTCCTTTTTCCTCCGGTCTTCCTTTTTCCTCCGGTCTTCTTCTTCTTCCTCCTGTCTTCTTCTTCTTCCTCCTGTCTTCTTCTTCTTCCTCCGGTCTTTTTCTTCCTCCGGTCTTCTTCTTCCTCTGGTCTTCTTTTTTCCTCTGGTCTTCCTATTTCCTCCGGCCCTCTTCTTCTTTCTCCGGTCTTCTTCTTCTTCCTCTGGTCTTCTTCTTCTTCCTCTGGTCTTCTTCTTCTTCCTCTGGTCTTCTTCTTCTTCCTCTGGTCTTCTTCTTCTTCTTCCTCTGGTCTTCTTCTTCTTCTTCCTCTGGTCTTCTTCTTCTTCTTCCTCTGGTCTTATTCTACTTCTTCCTCTGGTCTTATTCTACTTCCTCCGGTCTTCTTCTTCTTTCTCTGGTCTTCCTTCTTCCTCTGGTCTTCTTTTTCCTCTGGTCGTCTTCTTCTTCCTCTGGTCTTCCTTTTTCCTCCGGTCTTCTTCTTCTTCCTCTGGTCTTCCTTTTTCCTCTGGTCTTCCTTTTTCCTCTGGATTTCCTTCTTCCTCCGGCCTTCTTCTTCTTCCTCCGGTCTTCCTTTTTCCTCCGGTCTTCTTCTTCCGGTCTTTTTCTTCCTCCAGTTGTCTTCTTCTTCCTCCGGTCTTCCTCTTCTTCCTCCGGTCTTCTTCTTCTTCCTCCGGTCTTCTTCCTCCGCTTTTTTCTTCGGTCTTCTTCTTCCTCCGCTTTTTTTCTTCGGTCTTCTTCTTCCGATCATCCTGTGTTTCTGTCTGCTTCGACGTCTGACATCTCTTATATAACTATGGGGTGTGGCCATAAGGTGACGTTAGCCGAAGACTCCACCCCTTGTGACGTCACCGCCCGGGACATGGTGGCTCCATGACATCAGAAGGGACGGGGCCCCAGATGACATCACCCAATGGCCACGCCTCATAGTTATATAAGAAATGTCAGACATCGGAGTGAAAAGAAAGGCAGGAGCCAGTCAGTGGGTGATCACTTTTTTTATTTTCAGCAGGCCAGCGGCAGCAGTGGTGGCGGAGGAAGAAGAAGAGTGGAGGAAGAAGATATTTTTAACAAAGGACTTGTCAAAAACTCTCTTGTCACACTACACTACTTTTTTTTGGGTTAAATTGGTAGGGGGACAATGTATCCGATACTCATTCACATGGGGAGGGGGGGCGGCCGGGATCTGGACCCCTTGTTCAAGGGGGCTTCCAGTTTGTGATGAGCCCCCTGACTGCAGACCCCAGCTATATTTTCTTTTTTTGGGGAGGGACCCCACGCTGTTATTTTCTTAAATTTTTTTAAGCTGGAAAATCTTTTCTTTTACATTCAGCTGTCGGCGGGGACTCATCAGTTGTTAAGGACGCGGCGGCCGGCTTCCCGGCCCGCTTCTTAGCAACCGGCTATATATATATAGTGAATGTAAAGCAAAAAAAGTACTTGCGTTTTGAATGCGGGTTCATTGAAGTCTATTACATGCAAAATGCTGCTGGAAAAAAGTCCCTAACCCTTTCCAAAAATGCATTGATGTGAACGTGTTCCATAAGAACCCATGTTGAAAAAAAATGGCCTGTGTTTCTGCAAAAAGCATGAAAAAAACGCATTTGGTGTAAATGGAGCCTTATTCTTTGTGGCATAGATTCAACAAGGTGTTGGAATCATTTCTCAGAGATTTTGGTCCATAGTGACATGATAACATCACGCAGTTGCTGCAGATTTGTCGGCTGCACATCCATGATGCAAATCCTCCATTCCACCACATCCCAAAGGTTCTCTATTGGATGAGATCTGGTGAGTGTGGAGGCCATTGGAGTACAGTGACCTCATTGTCCAGTGGTGAGATGATTGGAGCTTTGTGACATGGTGAATTATCCTGCTGGAAGGAGCCATCAGAAGATGGGGACACTGTAGTCATAAAGAGATGGACATGGTCAACAACAATACTCAGGTAGGCCGTGGGGTTAAAATGATGCTCAATTAGTACTAAAGAGCCCAAAGTGTGCCAAGAAAATATCCCCTACATCATTACATCACCACCACCAGCCTGAATCGGTGATACAAAGCAGGATGGATCCATGCTTTCATGTTGTTTACGCCAAATTCTGACCCCACCATCTGAAATCGAGACCCATCAGACCAGGCAATGTGTTCTTAGCTGACAGGAGTGGCCCCCGGTGTGGTCTTCTGGTGCTGTAGCCCATCTGCTTCAAGGTTCGATGTGTTGTGCATTCAAAGATGGTATTCTGCATACCTTGGTTGTAACGAGTGGTTGTTTGAGTTACTGTTGCCTTTCTATCATCTCAAACCAGTCTGCCCATTCTCCTCTGACCTCTGACATCAATAAGGCATTTTCTTCCACACAACTTCCGCTCACTGGATATTTTCTCTTTTTCGGACCATTCTCTGTAAACCCGAGAGATGGTTGTGCGTAAAAATCCCAGTAGATTCGCAGTTTTTTAAATTCTCAGACCAGCCTGTCTGGCACCAACAACCATTCCATGTTCAAAGTCACTTAAATCCCCTTTCTTCCCCATTCTAATGCTCAGTTGAACTTTAGCAAGTTGTCTTCACTACGTATAGATGCCTAAATGCATTGAGTTACTGCCATGTGATTGGCTGATTAGCAATTTGTGTTACCAAGCAATTGAACAGGTGTACCTAATAAAGTGGCCGGTGAGTGTATAAAAGGGGCTCATATGCTTGTGATCCTGACATTGTGTCTGTCAGGGTTTGATCACAGCGACTTATTACAGCGTACTGCGAGGGCCGCGTTTACCCACACAGGAGTTACGTGCAAGCAGTGGCGTCACTACGGTTGGTGTCACCCGCTGCGGTAAAACATGGTGTTCCTCCCCCTCCACCAATTATAGTCGCCCCTCAGTACAGACCCCCTTCCAAGTATGGTCCTACCTCCACAAAGTATAGTCCCCCTTCAGTATAGCCCCCACCCCACTTAGTACAGTTCCCCCTCCCTCAGTATAGACCCCCCACTAAGTATAAACCCCTACATCAGTACAGACCCCCCTCCGTACAAACCACCCTCCTCCTCCATTAGTACAGATCCCTCCCCCCAGGACAAAGCACCCCCCCTCCATTAGTACAGACCCCTCCCCCCAGGACAAAGCACCCCCCTCCATTAGTGCAGACCCCTCCTCCCAGGACAAAGCACCCCCCTCCATTAGTGCAGACCCCTCCTTCTAGGACAAAGCACCCCCCTCCATTAGTGCAGACCCCTCCTTCTAGGACAAAGCACCCCCCTCCATTAGTGCAGACCCCTCCTCCCAGGACAAAGCACCTCCCCTCCATTAGTACAGACCCCCTCCCCCAGGACAAAGCACCCCCCTCCATTAGTACAGACCCCTCCCCCCAAGACAAAGCACCCCCCTCCATTAGTACAGACCCCTCCCCCCAAAACAAAGCACCCCCCCTCCATTAGTACAGACCCCTCCACCCAAGACAAAGCACCCCCCCTCCATTAGTACAGACCCCCTCCCCCAGGACAAAGCACCCCCCCTCCATTAGTACAGACCCCTCCCCCAGGACAAAGCACCCCCCCTCCATTAGTACAGACCCCCTCCCCCAGGACAAAGCACCCCCCTCCATTAGTACAGACCCCTCCCCCCAAGACAAAGAACCCCCCCTCCATTAGTACAGCCTCCCTCCCCCAGGACAAAGCACCCCCCTCCATTAGTACAGACCCCTCCTCCCAGGACAAACCACCCTCCTCCTCCATTAGTACAGACCCCTCCCAAAACAAAGCACCCCCCTCCATTAGTACAGACCCCTCCCCCAAGACAAAGCACCCCCCCTCCATTAGTACAGACCCCTCCCCCAGGACAAAGCACCCCCCTCCATTAGTACAGACCCCTCCCCCCAAGACAAAGAACCCCCCTCCATTAGTACAGACCCCCTCCCCCAGAACAAAGCACCCCCCTCCATTAGTACAGACCCCTCCTCCCAGGACAAAGCACCCCCCTCCATTAGTACAGACCCCTCCCCCCAGGACAAAGCACCCCCCTCCATTAGTACAGAACCCTCCCCCCAGGACAAAGCACCCCCCTCCATTAGTACAGACCCCTCCCCCCCAGGACAAAGCACCCCTCTCCATTAGTACAGACCCCTCCCCCCAGGACAAAGCACCCCCCTCCATTAGTACAGACCCCTCCCTCCAGGACAAAGCACCCCTCCTCCATTAGTACAGACCCCTCCCCCAAGGACAAAGCACCCCTCTCCATTAGTACAGACCCATGGACAAAACTACCCCCTTTATCAGTAGTACAGCCCCCCACCTGTCACAACACTGCGGAGGACATCCCCCCTCATCGCAAGCCGACACCCCCTCCTCCCCCCCCCACCTGTTACTGCACTAGCTCTGGCGGCTCAGATATATGGAACACCCGGGTGGCAGCTAGAGAGGAGAGGACAGCGTGCAACCGCGCCGGGTGGAGAATGGATCGAGACAGGCAGCAGCGCCGTAGTGAGAGACAGAGGAGGAGAACCGCGGTCGCGGTGCTGGAGGTGGGTTTCCAGCTGAAAGAAAAAAAACTTCCAAGGTCAGCCAGAGCTTTCCTCACCCTCAGGATGGTGGCACCTCTGTAGCGGGTGGCATCGCAGTGTGGACCGCACCCCCCTAGCAACGCCACTGAGTGCAAGCAGTCCTATCAAGGTCAGTTGGGAGCACAGCCCCAGACAGTGTGTGTTCTGGGTCATGCACCCGCATTGATATCAGACTGGGAAATCTTTGCATCTGATGTGTCTTAGTCGACCTTAATAGGACTGCCTGCACAGGGATGCATGGAACACCTTTGCAGGTATATACAGCCTTCACATGAGTGTACATACACCATATTACCAAAAGTATTGGGATGCCTGCCTTTACACACACATGAACTTTAATGAGTCTGTAGGGTTCAATATTGAGTTGGCTCACCCTTTACAGCTATAACTCTTCTGGGAAGGCTGTCCACAAGGTTTAGGAGTGTGTCTATGGGAATGTTTGACCATTCTGGCCTACACTTATAGCAAGAGCATTATCCAACTTTAGTCTACGTTCCCACTATTGCGACCCCAAAGTCATGCGATTTAGGGTGCAGCTTTGATGCAGCGTTACACTCTCTGGATCAAAGTCGCATCAAAAGTTGCATCACAGTAGTACAGGCACCTTTTAAATGTTGTTGATTTTCAAAGTCGCATAGATTGGATCGGGTGTCATTGAAATCAATGGCTGTGACTTGTCATGCGATTTTATGTGTCTAAAGTCTCATGACAAGTCACACTAGTGGAAACAAAGCCTTAATCAAAGCTGCACTGTGTGTTTTTATCTACAGGCTCCCCCCACTTGCATAGAGAGTTTTCAATAAAGGTGAACTAACCACTTAAAGCGGCGTTCCATCCAAAAATGGAACTTCCGCTTTTCGTAATCTTCCCCCCCTCCGGTGTCGCATTTGGCACCTTTCAGGGGGGAGGGGAGAGCAGATACCTGTATAATCCAGGTATTTGCTCCCACTTCCAGGCATAGGTAGCCGCAGTATCCGCGGCTATCTATCCCATATGCGGCGCCCCCCCCCCCCGCTGTCTTCTGGGAGACACACAGGTCCCAAAAGACAGCAGGGACCAATGGAATCACGCAGCGCATCTCGTGCATGTGCAGTAGGGAACCAGGCTTCACTTCCTGATTCCCTTACCGAAGATGGCGCCCTGGACAGATAAGTGTTCATATTTTAAAAGTCAGCATCTGTAGTATTTGTAGCTGCTGACTTAAAAAAAAAATATACACTATATTACCAAAAGTATTGGGACTCTGACGCATTTCACCCTGCCCCCCCCCCCCCCCCCAGTAGTTCCCTGCTTGTAACTTAAATTACTTTTGAATGATCTCCACATTCAAGTTATTTTAACAAATCTCTTACAGACAATTGAAGAAAATGAAGTTTACTTGCCAAATGACGAAATCTGGGTCTATGACAGTGAATGCGGATTATGGTAAGTTGTCTTTTATTCAGATTTTTTTTCCCCTCAAGCAATTAAAACACTTGGCAGGGTTTTCACACTCCACTGCAAGCATTGCTCTTCTATAGTAACAGATGATTAGACCTCATGTACAAAGTAAGAAAAAATGCTACAGAGGAGGTCTAGTGTTCGAATTAATGCTCTCGCTCAGACATTTGCGGCGATACCCCACATGCGTGGTGCAAACACTGTTTACATATGTGGGTGTGACCTACATATGCGTTCACTTTTTTTTTTACATTTATTTTATTGTATTTTTTTCATTTTTACACTATCTTTTTTAAACAAACACAAAAAAAAAAAGGTGATCACTTTTATTGCTATCACAAGGAATGTAAACATCTCTTGACAGGTCCTCTTTATGAAGAGATCTGAGGTCTTTTAGGCTCCCCTCTACCCTTAAAGTGGTTGTAAAGCCTAAACATTTTTTACCTTAATGCATTCCTTACATGAAGGTAAAAAATGTTTAGGTGTCTGCATCCCCTCTCACCCCCCTTTACTTACCTGAGCCCTCATTCGATCCAACTCCGTGCATGTCTGCAGCTCTTCTCTCCCCCTCACTTCTAGGTCTCGCTGGCTTTGCTGGAGCACCAGGAGTCATTGGTGCTGCCAATCAAAGTGCTGCCAATACAGTGCTGCCAGTCAAAGCCAGTGATGAGGAAGTGGGGGGCGGGGCCAAGTCCCGCTGTCTGTCTCAAGAGTGGCTTGGACGGAGGGGCTAGGAGCACAGGCGGGGGACCCGAAAAGAGGAGATTTGCGATCTCTTTATGCAATTCTTACACCGGTAAGTATAGACATGTTTGTCATTTAAAAAAAATACACATACCTTTACAATCGCTTTTAAAAGCAAAAAAGTGAAAAAAAAAATGTAACCTTTTCCTTTAAGGAAAAAATAATAAATCATGTTGATATGGCCCGAGAACCAGAAGTGACATTGACATCGCTCCGGTCCTCCAAGGGCATAGAGATGAGCGATGGCCATCTAGCCATCACTTATCTCTATGTAAAATCGCTGCCGACGCCTGATGGTTTCCGGAGCTCCCGATTTGGTAACGTTAGCCTGAGAAGTGGCGGGACGAATCGGCCACTTTTATCCTAAAGCCAACTACTTGCAGAAAAAAAAAATACCGGTCTATGGCATCTAGCTGCGGCCATAACCCCGGTATTTAACGTCAAAATGATGGCGTATATTTACAGTTAGGCAGTGCCAAGTAGTTATGTACAAATACTTATTTCCTCTGTAAAGCTTACATTTGAGTGATGTTACTTTCCATTCCAGTAATGAGTCTCATGGTTGCAAATTGCAGGAAGATGCATTTAACAGACGGAGACTTGCCCCCTTCAATGTCTGGGAGTTGTGGAGCATGTCTGAATGGTAAATTGTATATCTTCGGAGGATATGATGACAAAGGATACAGCAATCAGGTATATCATTTAATTTAAAATAGAACTGTGACCTCATTAAAAACTATGTGTTATATTCCCCCCTGCAAAGTCCCGCAAATACTTATTGATTTTGTCTGTGAATTGCGCCTAATGCAGCTTCCTGTGATGGTGTGGCAACAATGCTGCACTGCTCCTGAATCCAGCGCAGAGTTGGCACTCTCATGTAGACTGTGCCTGTTTACACCACAGTGGGATGAGAAGATGTTTTGGGGACACGGCCGTTTGCTGATTCAACAGCCTGTAGATTGTCATTCACCATCTTTTGATTGATGGCACTCCCTCTGTTGCTGAAACCCTGTCCGCCGCAATGACACAGTCCCGCTAAAAATCGCTGATCGCCGCCATTACTAGTAAAAATAAAAATGCCATAAATATATCCAATAGTTTGTAGACGCTATAACTTTTACGCTTATTGGGATTTTTTTTTTTGTTGCCAAAAACATGTAGCTGAATACATATTGGCCTAAATTAATGAAAAAATTAGATTTTTAAAAAAAATTTATTGGATATGTTTTATAGCAGAACGTAAAAAATAGTTTTGGTTTTTTTTTTTTTCAAAATTTTCTCTCTTTTTTTTGTTTGGGTACAACGTCGCACGACCGCGCAATTGTAATTTAAAACAGCGCAGTGCCGTATCGCAAAAAATGGCCTGGTCAGAAAGGGGGTGACACTTTCTGAGGCTGAAGTGGTTAAGGGGGGTAAAATCTTCTGGAGGTCAAGTGGTTAAACTTCTTTTACAGAGTGCCCCTGGTTTAATCCTCTACTGAGGTGACCTGGTCGCCTGGTGACCTGGTGACCTGGAACTTAGAATAACTGCATTAGTTTCATTGATTTAGAAATGATTGTCTCTTGAAGCATGAGAATTTGTCTTTTATTTTCTTTAAAGCTGTATTACATGGACCTGCACTCAGGGAATGGAATGTTCACGTGGAAGCATGTAAAGAATTTTAATGGACGGCCACCAACCCCAAGAGACAAACTTTCCTGCTGGACATACAGAGATCGGTGAGTGAGGAACACCGTAAAATAAATTGTGTGATATCATCCATACAGTTTTTGGTTCGGTGCTGACAAACCTAATCACCCGCTTGTTCCTTTAGGCCCCTTTCACACTTGTGCAACCTGAAAGTCGTGCCTCTTGAGGCAATGCCTGTGTAAACGTCAGGTCTGTGGACCTCAAGTCGCATCAAAGTCAGACCAAAGTAGTGCAGGGACTACTTTGAAGTTGCTGCGACTTGAAGTCGCACAGATATGAACGGTACCCATTGGCCCAAATCATGGGATACGACTTGTCATGCAACTTTGTAGTCACATGTCGCAGGACAAGTTGCACAGGTGTGAAAGAGGCCTTAATCTCTTGGCAGATTCTAGGGGTAATTACTATTCCTCTACTAGCTGCAGACACAACATGGGAACTAGAGTGAGTCCACAAGAGACATGCTGTAAAACACTATCAGATGATTAATTCATTGCCTTGCAATAGTTAGCAAAGTGCAGCTTTCACTAGAGATGAGCACAACGGAAAAATTATTTTTGTTTCGGATTAGTTTGTTAAAGGGTAACTCCACTTTGCGTTTACAATTGCAATACAAGTCATATTGTAAATGAATATTATTAAAAATTACCTTTCCTTTTCAATCTGTAGCTACTGTAATTTTCGATAAATGCAATATGGCTACATAGAGTTGTTCTGTACACAGAATGTGTACTGACCACTCCCCAGAAGCGTCATTTCCTGCTTGTCTGATTGGCTCACCAATTTTCCCAGAAGTCTGCCTAAGATACAAGTCAGATTTCAGGCATCCCCTGCAACAAAAATGTCATTTTTGGTGAGATACTTCCAATAGGAACACATCCAAAGGGATGCAGGCCCAGCAGCTTTCCTCATTAGTGCCCTGCAGTTGCACAACTGATAGATAATTATGAAACCATTCCCCTTAGAAACACTTAGCACAGAGACACAAACAAACATACAGGGATTTCTTCAGAATAACAAAAGGTAGGAATCTGCAACAAAGGTTGTTATAATCCTTGCAATGTACAGAGATCACTCAGAGGGGAATGTTTTTTTCTCAACAAAAGTGGAGTTATGCTTTAATTTAAAGTGTAGCTCCACCCAAAAGGGGAAAAGTGGAAAAGGGGAAGCTTCACTTGTTCGCACCCCAGCCTGAAGGCTTCACTGCTGGTTTCCCTTACTTGCAATGCCGGCACCTGCACCCGAAGCCGATAGGCTTGGGATGCCGACATCACGGGACCCGTGGACAAGTAAGTGTCCTTATGTTAAAATTTAGCAGCTACAGTATTTGTATCTGCTGACGTTTATTTATTTTTTTCCCAGACTGGAGCTCCACTTTAATAATTTAGTTTTATCATGTTTGTTATGTTAGAATGATTTATTTTCGGAATTCTATTCTATTCTTTTATATACTTTTGTTTTCTATTCTATCCTTTTTATTTTTATTTTCTATTCTATTATGTTCTATTCTTTTCTTTTCTCTTCTTTTCTAGTCTATGCCTTTTTTTTCTATTCTATTCTATTCTCTTTTTATCTATTCTATTCTATTTTTTATTCTATTCTATTCTTTTCTATCCAGTTATATAAAGCATCCTAAGTAGGAATCTTCGTTTCAATCTTTTTTTTAAAAGATTTTAACAATAGGTATAAAATAGACATATAACCAATAGTAATCCAAAGGCAGAAAAAATGACAATTAGGTGGAACCTCCATTAGACTAAACTTATGCATGAGTAGACCACAAGATGAAACAAACATAGAACCATAGGGGAGGGTATCCAGGTACTGTTAATTCTAGAAATGAGAGGAGTGTACCAAAATTCCAATTAGACTTAAGGAATCATACTCTCAATACCCTAATGCCACGTACACACGAGCGGACTTTCCGTCATACTTGGTCCAGCGGACCAGAGTCTGCCGGACAATCCGACCGTGTGTAGGCTCCGGGGGACTTTTCCGGCGGACTTTTTCCCAAAAGCCCGCCGGACCTAGATTTGAAACATGTTTTAAATCTTTCCGTCGGACTCAGTTTCTGGCGGAAAGTCCGCTCGTCTGTGTGCTGGTCCAACGGACCAGATACGACGCAAGGGCAGGGTATTGCATTTCGCGCACGCTGCAATAGGAAAAACAAATTTTCCTATTGCGGCGAGCACGGGGCATACCAGGCCCTTAGGTCTGGTATAGATTTTAAAGGGAATTTTTTATGTAACACATCGTGGTCTGCTCTCGGACCGAAGGCAAGCAACCCTCAATATATAACGCCAAAGCACATTGCCCATACCTAATGTTATTGTAGTTAAAGATGTGTTCACTAGTTAAAATCTGGAGTACACTTGTGGGGGGGACAATCACAACATGTGAACCCCTAGAACAAGCCTGTTCTCTGAATTGTCAAAAGGAGAAATTGTAGTTACCCATAGAGAAGATAGACTAGAAGGCCCACAAAAAGGTGAAAAGGAAAAAAAAAAGAAAAGGGGGGGAAGAGGGGGAGAAAGGGTAGGGGGACTCCGTGCTTCTACCTTTACAGATCAATAAACTATTTAAGCGGGTAGTGTCCTGGGATCAGCAGCCAGATATTTGATCCACCGTTTGTTTATAATGATGGTAGGAAGGAGTGAACACCGCTCTAGGAACTCTTAATAGGCCAACAGTAAATCGATCTCGGTTTGGAGGTCACAGGTGCTGGCTTGATGCTGATCGCAATAGGCATGAATGGATTCTGGACAGCCGCACTCAGACACACAGCAGACAACAACGAGCTGACGTTTCGCACTGGCATCAGTGCTTACTCAGCTATTGTTGTCTGCTGTGATCCTTTGAAATTTGATGTGTATTTTTCAATAAATAAGGCTATTATTTGAGTGCGGCTGTCCAGAATCCATTCATGCCTATTGTTTATAATGATCCAGGAGAGTGGGTGTTTAAGCTGATCAAACGATATGGCCACCGACCTCCAGGACCTGGGAATGATAATTTTAGCAAAATATATAAGTGATGAGTTTTCTCTGCTATCTCGGGGCTTCCTCCACCACTCCACCTAGTAAATGTTTTTTTCAGGGATTTTATTAGTTTAAAGGCTGAGGGAAAAGATAAAAGTATATACTCTAATCCGGAAACACCTCCCTTTAGGGCACTGCCACCAAATGTGGAGCATAGCCCCCTCCTGACCACACCCTTGGAAGCAAAGCGGAGAAGAATCAGGGGTGTCATTTACCAGCCTAACTGGTACCATCTAAAGAGCACTTTATAGTTTGCCTCGATAATGGATGTATTAATAAGAGATCTCGAGGCTGCTTGAGCTAATGAATGCTATTCATCAAGTTCAAGGGTCTCATTGAAATCTTGCTCCCATTTCACCATGTACCAAAGTTTAGTAGAATTGTGAGTTAAAATGCCATAAATCGTTGAGATCTTGTCATATTTGTGGCATAGATACTCCGTAGATAACATAGTGTCTCTGACAGAGACTCTTTACCACATGATCAGCTGTGTCCAATCACGGCTGATCACGATGTAAACAGGAAGAGCCGTTGATCGGCTTTTCCTCACTCGCGTCTGACAGGCGCGAGTAGAGGAAAGCCGATCGGCTGCTTTCCTGACAGGGGGGGTCTGTGCTGATTGTTTATCAGCGCAGCCCCCCCGAGGATGCCCGCCCAGGACCACCAGGATGCCACCAATACCACCAGGGATGGCCACCACACTGGACCACCAGGTGTGCCACCCTAGACCACCAGGGAAATGCCAATCAGTGCCTAGGGCAGCTGCCAATCAGTGCCAAAGTAAAATGCCTGCCAGTGCCACCAATCAGTGCCATCAGTTAAATCTATCAATGCCAATCAGTGCCTCCTTTCAGTGCCGCCCAGCAGTGCCGCCTATCAGTGTCACCCATAAGTACCCATCAGTGCAGCCTTTCAGTACCTATCAGTGTTGCCTATCAGTGCCAATCAGTGCCCACCAGTGCCACATATGAGCGCCCATCGGTGCCACCTTATCAGTGCCCATCAGTGAAGGAGAAAACTTACTTATTTACAAAATTTTATAACAAAAACAAAGAAAAACTTTTTTTTTTCAAAATTTTCAGTCTTTTTTTCATTCGTTTAGCAAAAAATAAAAACTGCAAAACTGCAGAGGTGATCAAATACCACCAAAAGAAAGCTCTATTTGTGGGAACAAAATGATAAAAACTTAGTTTGGGTACAGCGTCGCACGACCGCGCTATTGTCATTTAAAAAGTGACAGCGCTGAAAGCTGAAAATTGGCTTAGGCAGAAAGGTGCGAAGGTGCCCGGTATTGAAGTGGTTAACAGGAGGGCCAGCTGTACTGTCTTTTTGTTGACACCAATCCTCTTCTGCCTTCCCCTGCAGTGCTGCGAGCTTCTCCTCTTCTTTCTATGTCTGCTATTATTTTTGGCCGGGGAGGGGTCCCTGTCAGGTAGGCTGTATGGGGCCCTCGTCATTTCTAACAGCAGCCCTGTACACAAGACTCTTGTATTTAGAAAATGTTTGCTTATTCTGGATCACCCATGAAGAAAAAGAATGCAGCCAATGAAGCAGAGCATCATTCCACCCACAAGGGGACCAGCGCTGGACCATGGAGCAAAGAGTCCGATGACATGAGTATTGCTGCAAAAGATTTTTTTTTTTTTCATTTTAACAAGTACTAGGTTGGTTATTTAAAAATAAATAAAGTGGAATTGGGCTTTAACAGCTGAAGCATCGGGGGGGTATATTTTTTAAAAAAGTGAAAATCTCTTTTACCTGCTTTGGTTTATTGTAGGAGTACATTTAAAATAAACCTACCTACCAACTCCATGACTTTGCATTGGGATTGTCTCTTCTAGGTCTTTTCACTTTACAGACATAACTGATAAGTTTATTGTTCCATTTCCAGGTTAATTTATTTTGGAGGCTATGGATGCCGAAGACACAGCGAAATAGGCGATTGCTTTGATATACACGATGCATCATGGGTAATGTGACACATTTTTTATTTTAATCTTAATTCATTTGTTTAGCATTGTTACAGTCTTGGGCTGGCCATAGAGAGGCAGACGTATTCGGGAAAATGATGATCAATGTGATTTTTTTTTTTTTTATTCTTCCTTACACAAGCAGCAAGACCCACAAGAAGCACTCCATGCTATGTGATAATGCATTGTCCCCAGCAGTCTTGGGTAGACATGTGCAATTAGTTTAGTTCTGAATTCGTTTTTTAACAAATTTTGACATATTCGTTAACTCCGAAATTCCTGAATTTTTCAATTTTCGAATTTCCGAATTTCGAATGTCCGAATTTTCGAATGTCCGAATTTTCGACTGTCCGAATTTTCGAATGTCCGAATTTTCGGCTGTCCGAATTTTCGACTGTCCCAATTTTCGAATGTCCAAATTTTCGAATGTCCCAATTTTCGAATGTCCAAATTTTCAAATGTCCCAATTTCTGAAATACGAATTTTCAAAATTTCGAATGTCCCAATTTTCGAATGTCCCAATTTCTGAAATACGAATTTTAAAAATGTTTAATTTCCAAATTTTCAAATGTCCAAATTTTCTAATTCTGAATTTCGAGTTTTCAGAATTCAAAAATCCGGAAATTCGAAAATCTGAACAAAAGAAAGAAAATCAGTAAAATTCGAAATAATAACCATTAAATTATAGGTATTGGAATTTCCTTTCAAATTTGGCTGTTCGGGAACTTAAAGAGTACGAATTTATCCGAAGTTATAAATTATCTGAAATAATGAATGCCGTATCTAAACGAATGGAACGTAACAATCTAATAATAATAAATAACAATAATAACAATAAAACCTTTTTATTATTATTATTTATTATTAATATGTTCCATTCCATTCGTTTAGATAAGGCATTCGTTATTTCGGATAATTCATAACTTCGGATAAATTCGTACTCAAACAGACAAATTTGAAAGGAAATTCCAATACCTATAACTCCAATAGTTAGTTATTTAGAATTTTACTGATTTTCTTTCTTTTTTTCATATTTTCGTATTTTTGAATTTCCAAATTTTCGAATTCCGAAATTTTGCAGTTCGGAAATTCGGAAATGTGAAAATCCGAATTTTGTGATAAACTTGGCAGGATGCCTGTTTTTTTGTTTTTTTTGACAGCTGTCGGCTTGAGCAGAGAACTTTCTGCACTGAATCGAGGAGGAGGGGGGGTGGAGCTCCGCTTTAAGCATGCATTCCATGTTTTACACATTTTATATATGATGGAATATCAGACAAAATCTTTAGAACAACAAGAATCGATTCCTAATTCTGGCCACTATGGTTTGCAGGAAGAACAGATGTTTTGGGGATGGAACAATGATATCCATGTATTTGACACTCAGAAACAAGCCTGGATACAGCCAGAGGTAAAGGTAAGTGATGGTGGTTTGCACGTTGCCTTCCTTCCTTTGAATTTTTATTGATCGATAACCCAACCCATTTGGTTATAAAATATATGATGAGCTGCACATTGATGACATCATAATCTCTGCTTTATTTTTCTTTAGACCTGAACTGCAGGCGGGTAGGTCTAGTCAGAAGGTTGGGGGTGGAGAGATGACACCACTCTATTGCTTAGCTATAGTTGGTGTTATCCACCTGGCTGTGCTGTATGGCAGGGTTGTGTAAAGCCTCGTACACACGATCGGATTGTTGGCCAACAAAACCGTGGAATTTTGTCCGAATGGCGTTGACTCAAACTTGTCTTGCATACACACGGCCACACAATTGTTGGCCAACAAATATGAACGTAGTGACGTACTACGCTGTTTTTCAGCTCTTCAGCGCCACCCTTTGGGCTCCTTCTGCTAATTTCATGTTAGTAGTAGTTTGGTGAGTGTTGATTTGCGTTTTTCATTTCGCGCTTTTCAGTTTGTTTCTGAATGACCGTTCGTCAGTCAGCCATGTTGCGGAATCGGAGGAGATAATGTGTTATTATTGGCCTTGGAGTTATTGCTTTGACCCAAGTCCAGGAACAGGAGGAGGAGGAGTTCTTGGACCAAAAATTGGTTGCTTTATTAATTGTGACCAATTATGTCATATGCCTTTGCTGCGGGAGCTCCAGGAGAATAATCTGCTGCTTTCACCAACTCTTGGCATTGGTGACCCCCTATATTAAGAAGCAGGACACATGCATGAGGCTTTTATTTTATTTTTTGGTTGAATAATAATGATTTGATTTGGTATATTTTCTATATTTTTGGATGCATAGAATGCACTTTTTGGTTAAGTTCTATTGGCAGATAGCATGTCTAATTTTATTTGTTTTCTTTTTTTAATGTACAGTAAAAAAATTGTGTAGAATAATACTTGGCTGTGTGTTTTACTTCAAATGACAGTTTGGGAGTCGGCAGTTACATTTAAAAAAATACAATGTAAAATTGACAAGGGACACCAACATAGTTGTATCTTTGATTTTAAAAACTACGGGATAATGGTGGTGTGGTAACTTGCACCAAAGAAGAAAAAAAAAAACAAAAAAAAAAACAAAAACATAATATTATTCTTGATATCACTAGAGAAAAAAAGCCTTTGAAAATTTGTTTGCAATAACTCCATCAGTATCACCAGCAAAGCAGCTTCATTATTATCCCATTAAAGAAGAAGAGAATTGTGCGCTGCATTTCGAGATTTCATAATTTGCCACGTCATGAATGTTAATTCTCCATTACGAACGCTAGTTTACAAGACCGACCGCTTCTGGCTCGTCCTTGCTTCCGAGCATGCGTGTTTGTACTTTGGACTTTTGTCTGACGGACTTGTGTACACACGCTCGGAAAATCCGACAACAGACATTTGCCTGCGGAAAATTTTAAAAACTGTCATCCAACATTTGCCCGCGGAAAATCCGACAACAATTGTCCGATGGAGCGTACAAACGGACGGATTTTCTGCCAACAGCCATCACACAATTCCTGTTGGTCCGATCGTGTGTACGAGGCTTAAATCTCGGGAGTGGGTGGACACTCAGATCCTTTGGAAGCTAAACCAGCTCCTGTACACAATATGCAGTCTCTCTGTGTATTTGGATGTTTGCCTGGAGTTCAGTTTAAAGTTTATGTAAACCCTCACAATGAACTTCTCTTAATCGTTCCCTTTTGGTCTAACTATACCATTGAAAGTAATTTGTTATATATGTTTAATAAATGCAAAAAATACCTGCTGATCTTTCCAGATAAGCTAATAATTTCCGGTACTCCCTGCCTGTGCAAAAGGAGGGGTTGAGGAGGGGGGAGGAGATAAGGCGGAGTTATGCAGATGAGGAGGGCGTGGTCTGTATCCTTTGTAATCCTTCAAACAAGGTTGACAACACGTGCTTAGGATTTCAGAGCTGAGTTGTCATGTCAATGTAGAAGGTAACAACATACTACAATGGGGACGGAAAGTATTCAGACCCCCTTAAATTTTTCACTTTGTTATATTGCAGCCATTTGTTAAAATAATTTAAGTTCATTTTTTTCCTCATTAATGTACAAACAGCACCCCATATTGAAAGAAAAACACAGAATTGTTGACATTTTTGCAGATTTATTAAAAAAGGAAAACTGAAATATCACATGGTCCTAAGTATTCAGACCCTTTGCTGTGACACTCATATATTTAACTCAGGTGCTGTCCATTTCTTCTGATCATCTTTGAAATGGTTCTACACCTTCATTTGAGTCCAGCTGTGTTTGATTATACTGATTGGACTTGATTAGGAAAGCCACACACCTGTCTATATAAGACCTTACAGCTCACAGTGCATGTCAGAGCAAATGAGAATCATGAGGTCAAAGGAACTGCCTGAAGAGCTCAGAGACAGAATTGTGGCAAGGCACAGATCTGGCCAAGGTTACAAAAAAATTTCTGCTGCACTTAATGTTCCTAAGAGCACAGTGGCCTCCATAATCTTTAAATGGAAGACGTTTGGGACGACCAGAACCCTTCCTAGAGCTGGCCGTCCGGCCAAACTGAGCTATCGGGGAGAAGAGCCTTGGTGAGAGAGGTAAAGAAGAACCCAAAGATCACTGTGGCTGAGCTCCAGAGATGCAGTCGGGAGATAGGAGAAAGTTGTGGAAAGTCAACCATCACTGCAGCCCTCCACCAGTCGGGGCTTTATGGCAGAGTGGCCCGACGGAAGCCTCTCCTCAGTGCAAGACACATGAAAGACTGCATGGAGTTTGCTAAAAAACACCTGAAGGACTCCAAGATGGTGAGAAATAAGATTCTCTGGTCTGATGAGACCAAGATAGAACTTTTTGGCCTTAATTCTAAGTGGTATGTGTAGAGAAAACCAGGCACTGTTCATCACCTGTCCAATACAGTCCCAACAGTGAAGCATGGTGGTGGCAGCATCATGCCGTGGGGGTGTTTTTCAGTTGCAGGGACAGAGCGACTGGTTGCAATCGAGGGAAAGATAAATGCGGCCAAGTACAGGGATATCCTGGATGAAAACCTTCTCCAGAGTGCTCAGGACCTCAGACTGGGCCTTTTTTTTACAGCTATATAGATCAAACCAAAATGAGGGACAAATGAGGAGGAATGAGGGACAAGGGGACATTGCTCCAAATCAGGGACAGTTGGGAGGTATGTGCGGTATGTGCGGCTTTATGCGCAGATGTCTATGCAAGTCGCACCCGAAATCACCAAAAGTAGTGCAGGAACTACTTTTTCAAATCAGTGTGACACCGCAAAGTCAGCATCGCACTGATTTGAACAGTGAGATTGCCGGAAATAGGGTGCAACTTGTCATTCGTTTTGGCCTATCAAATCTCATGACAAATTGCTCCAATGTAAACGAGACATATTTTAGAGCAGTATGCCAACACCGCCAATCAGATTTTTCTGTTCCTGGGTTTAATATCATCAGAACAATGAACCATGAATTCTGATTGGTTGCTGTGGCTTAGTGCAGTTTGCTATTTATTAAGGTCAACATGTATTCTGTCCATTTTTGGGGAAAAGTAACCGGTCCACTGAAAGTAAAGGGTTCTGTAACCTCTTCCCGCCCAAGGTATGTCATATGACGTCCTTGACTTTGTGCGGGGATATCTGAATGATGGGTGCAGCTACAGGCATCATTCAGATATCAGCTTTTTCAGATGGCGATTCCCTACACCATAAGGACAATCATAGCGGCTGTTCTGCCGCTTGATCGTTCTTACGGGCGGCGGAACGGTGCTTCAACGACCGCCATTGTATTCTCTAGGGTCTTTGCTAAAAAAAAACATATATAATGTTTTGGGGTTCTATGTAATTTTCTAGCAAAAAAATGATGAATTTTACATGTAGGAGAGAAATGTCAGAATTGGCCTGGATGGGAAGTGGGTAAAGGCCATAGTCTCCACTGGATTGCAAGAATTTTATTTATTTTTATTTTTTTCAGAGCGCACCACCACAACCTCGAGCCGCTCATTCTTGTGCTGTCCTGGGGAACAAAGGATACGTGTTCGGTGGACGTGTGCTGGTTAGTTCTGGGTTGTGTTTAGGATTCCAGTTTATTAGGTCTAAGTGCAGCGGATTGTTTGACTTTTCCCTTATCTTTACTTCTAGCAAACACGGATGAATGATCTGCACTTTCTGAACCTGGACACTTGGATATGGTCCGGAGGGTAAGCTAACAAATAAACTGATTTTTTTATTTATTTTTTTGGCTAGATCAGGGGAGGGTTAGAAGCTCTAGACACAGACAAAAACAAAAACACATTTCTCTTTTGTTCATTAACCACCTCAATACAGGGCATTTTCACCCCCTTCCTGCCCAGACCATTTTTCAGCTTTTGGTGGTATTTGATCGCCTCTGCGGTTTTTATTTTTTGCGCTATAAACAAAAGAAGAGTGACAGGTTTGAAAAAAACACAATTTTTTACTTTTTGCTATAATAAATATCCAATTTTTTTTCTTTAAAACAATTTTTTTCCTCAGTTTAGGCCGATACAAATTCTTCTACATATTTTTGGTAAAAAAAAATCGCAATAAGCGTCTATTAATTGGTTTGCGCAAAAGTTATAGCGTCTACAAAATAGGGGATAGATTTATAGCATTTTTATTATTATTTTTTTTTACTAGTAATGGCGGCGATCTGCGATTTTTATCGTGACTGCGATATTGCGGCACACATATCGGACACTTTTGACACATTTTTGGGACCATTCACATTTATACGGCGATCCCTGCTATAAAAATGCACTGATTACTGTATAAATGTGACTGTCAGGGAAGGGGTTAACACTAGGGGGTGATCGAGGGGTTAATTAGGTTCCTAGGGAGTGATTCTAACTGTAGAGGGAGGGGACACACAAGGGGAGGCGACCGATCGGTGTTCCTTTGTGCTGAGAACACACCATCGGTCTCCTCTCACCTGACAGGAGAGGAGCAATGTCCATAAAGACATGGATGAGCGAGTTTAGGGTGGAGAACTCGACTGGCCTGCACAGAGTCCTCACCTCAACCTGATAGACCACCTTTGGAATGAATTAGAGCAGAGACTGCGAGCCAGGCCTTCTCGTCCAACATCAGTGCCTGACCTCACAAATGTGCTTCTGGAAGAATGGTCAAATATTCCCATAGACACACTCCTAAACCTTGTGGACAGCCTTCCCAGAAGAGTTGAAGCTGTTATAGCTGCAAAGGGTGGGCCAACTCAATATTGAACCCTATGGACTAAGACTGGCATCCCAATACTTTTGACAGTATAGTGTACTTCAGCTTACCAGTCCTTGAATGTGGTGGCTGCATTAGTTTTTATTTTTTTGCAAGCTAAGTACATTTTCTGCAAGTATAGAAAAATAACTTTGATTCATCTAAAAATCCAGTATTCATGTAACGGCCTATAAGTTGAGTAGCACAGAGGCTAATTGGTTAGCACTTCCTTGTTGGTTCAAATCCCAACCTTGGCACTACCTGCCTGGAGTTTGCATGTTTTCCCCCCTGTCTCTGGGTTTCCTCTGGGTACTACGGTTTCCTCCCACACTCCAAAGACATGCTGGGAGGTTAATTGGATGCTGTCTAAACTGGTCGTAGTACATACCTCCCAACTTTTTGAAATGGGAATGAGGGACACCTAGCAGAAAAAGTATGCAGGCATAGGACACACCCCTTACCACGCCCCCTTAAAGGAGAATTGTACAAAAAAAAAAACAAGATTGGTTAAACCCACAAGTGCTTTTTTTACCACTACTATTCCTTTATATTGGCTTTTGGAATTTACAAATGCAGCAATTTAAAAATTGGATGAAAGGTTTAGCACTGGAAAACACTTTTTTTGATAAAAAGTGCATTTTATATACATCTATATAGATCAGACCAAAATGAGGGACAAATGAGGAGGAATGAGGGACAGAGGAACATTGCTCCAAATCAGGGACAGTCCCTCAAAATCAGGGACAGTTGGGAACTATGCTAGTATGTGTATGTATGAATATGAGTTAGGAACCTTAGATTGTAAGCTCCTTGAGTGCAGGGACTAATGTGAATGTACAATATATATGTGAAGCACTGCATGAATTTACGGAGCTATATAAGTACCTGTAATAAATAAATAAATGTATTAAACTGATCTCAAAAAAAGTCATCAGCTTTCCCAAGTATCTTTGGTGGAGTACAGACTCCCCCTTATGTAATAGAGGTATTGAGGGAAGTGGGGGGGGGGGGGGGGGGGTATTTGTAGTTCAAATCAGGAGAGCAGCCTAAGGTGACAACGCTGCTTCACCATACAGTGCATTAAGTGAGTGTTGTCACCATCAGAAAGGAAGAGTCTTACTGGAACGATCACCGGGTAAAAATAAATGAAAAAAGTTTCAAAAAAGAAATGCATCCACCACATCTTAGGGCTGGTAAGATGTAATATATTACATTTTTGTTTTTGGGTTTGGATAAAACTTAAAGCTCTTTTACACAAAGATTTTGTTTGTGTTCCAGTTGCATTGTGTGTTCATATAGATAACTTCTGTCCCCCCCAGGATCCAGATTACAGGGGTGAAGCCAAGGGGGAGATCATGGCACACACTGACACCTATTGGAGAGGAACATTTATATCTCTTTGGGGGTCTTAGTGCTGAAAGTGTACCACTAAGTGAGTAAAAGTGTTTTAATTTTAAAATAATAATTACAAAATTTAAATAATAATCATAAAAATATATTTAATATTTTTACGGCAACTGTGATCGTGTTCCTCTAAATGATAACACGAAGGCCATTTTGTGACAGTTTTGCTTTTCACGTGTTGTTTTTGCAGGTGACGGGTGGATATATAGTCTCTCTACCAGTGAATGGAAGCAGTTGACACATTTAGATAAGGATCAACCAAGGTACATTACACCAACCCAAGAGAAAATGCTAAGTTAATATTGCTTTCATTTAAGTGCCCCTCAGTATTTCAAAATCACTGCTGTCCCGAGCTGCGCATGATTCCAGTGTCAGGTTTTCATTCCTGCCTGTGGCCCGGTTGGGGTGATTTCCTGTCACTTCTTTTCCTGGTGACAACATTGGTACTGGAAAAGGAAGTGAGGGAAAACCTTTAACAAGAACGCGTTGAGCAATAGGAAGCGTTTCTAGCTGTTCTCTGCTATACAAAATAAAAGTTTTCATTGCTGTGTGTTCCGATTAGATCGTTTTCCACTAACTCAGCCCTTTTTAACTCGCTGTCCTCCAGAGGTTGCTAGAGGTTCCTTGAGAAGATAGCTCTGGTATATTGATCTCCTGCCCACACTGACCACCAGTGTAAGGGGTTACTTCTACATTGACTGCCAATGTAACCGGTCACTTCCACACTGATCACCAATGTAAGGAGCCACGTCTACACTGACCACTAATGTAAGGGATCCTTTCTACACTGACCTCCAATGTAAGGGGTCCTTTCTACACTCACCACCAATGTAAGGGGTCCTTTCTACACTCACCACCAATGTAAGGGGTCCTTTCTACACTCACCACCAATGTAAGGGGTCCTTTCTACACTCACCACCAATGTAAGGGGTCCTTTCTACACTCACCACCAATGTAAGGGGTCCTTTCTACACTGACCTCCAATGTAAGGGGTCATTTCTACCCTCATCACCAATATAAGGGGTCCTTTCTACACTGACCTCCAATATAAGGGGTCAGCTCTATACTGGCCGCCAATGTAAGGGGTCCTTTCTACACTGACCTCAAATATAAGGGGTTACTTCTACACTGATCACCAATGTAAGGAGTCACTTCTACACTGACCACCGATGTAAGTGGTCCTTTCTAGACTGACCACCAAAATAAGGGGTCACGTCTACATTGACCACCAATGTAAGGGGTCACTTCCACACGGATCACCAATGTAAGGAGCCACGTCTACACTGACCACCAATGTAAGGGGTCATTTTTACACTGACCTCCAATGTAAGGGGTCATTTCTACACTCAACAATGTAAGGGGTCCTTTCTACACTGACCTCCAGTTGAAGGGGTCACTTCTATACTGACCGCCAATGTATGGGGTCCTTTCTACACTGACCTCAAATATAAGGGGTCACTTCTACACTGATCACCAATGTAAGGAGTCACTTCTACACTGACCACCAATGTAAGGGGTCCTTTCTACGCTGACCACCAAAATAAGGGGTCACGACTACACTGACCACCAATGTAAGGGGTCATTTTCACCCTCATCACCAATGTAGGAATCCTTTTTATACTGACCTTTTATATAAGGGGTCACTTCTACACTGACCACCAATGTAAGGGGTCACTTCTACAATGACCACCAATATAAGGGGTCCTTTCTACACTGATCACCAATGTAAGGGGTCCTTTCTACACTGACCACCAAAATAAGGGGTCACGTCAACACTGACCACCAATGTAAGGGGTCATTTTCACCCTTATCACCAATGTAGGAATCCTTTTTACACTGACCTTTTATATAAGGAGCCACGTCTACACTGACCACTAATGTAAGGGATCCTTTCTACACTGACCTCCAATGTAAGGGGTAATTTCTACACTCACCACCAATGTAAGGGGTCCTTTCTACACTGACCACCAATGTAAGGGGTCATTTCTACACTCACCACCAATGTAAGGGGTCATTTCTACACTCACCACCAATGTAAGGGGTCCTTTCTACACTGACCTCCAATGTAAGGGGTCATTTCTACCCTCATCACCAATATAAGGGGTCCTTTCTACACTGACCTCCAATATAAGGGGTCAGCTCTATACTGGCCGCCAATGTAAGGGGTCCTTTCTACACTGACCTCAAATATAAGGGGTTACTTCTACACTGATCACCAATGTAAGGAGTCACTTCTACACTGACCACCGATGTAAGTGGTCCTTTCTAGACTGACCACCAAAATAAGGGGTCACGTCTACATTGACCACCAATGTAAGGGGTCACTTCCACACGGATCACCAATGTAAGGAGCCACGTCTACACTGACCACCAATGTAAGGGGTCATTTTTACACTGACCTCCAATGTAAGGGGTCATTTCTACACTCAACAATGTAAGGGGTCCTTTCTACACTGACCTCCAGTTGAAGGGGTCACTTCTATACTGACCGCCAATGTATGGGGTCCTTTCTACACTGACCTCAAATATAAGGGGTCACTTCTACACTGATCACCAATGTAAGGAGTCACTTCTACACTGACCACCAATGTAAGGGGTCCTTTCTACGCTGACCACCAAAATAAGGGGTCACGACTACACTGACCACCAATGTAAGGGGTCATTTTCACCCTCATCACCAATGTAGGAATCCTTTTTATACTGACCTTTTATATAAGGGGTCACTTCTACACTGACCACCAATGTAAGGGGTCACTTCTACAATGACCACCAATATAAGGGGTCCTTTCTACACTGATCACCAATGTAAGGGGTCCTTTCTACACTGACCACCAAAATAAGGGGTCACGTCAACACTGACCACCAATGTAAGGGGTCATTTTCACCCTCATCACCAATGTAGGAATCCTTTTTACACTGACCTTTTATATAAGGAGCCACGTCTACACTGACCACTAATGTAAGGGATCCTTTCTACACTGACCTCCAATGTAAGGGGTAATTTCTACACTCACCACCAATGTAAGGGGTCCTTTCTACACTGACCACCAATGTAAGGGGTCATTTCTACACTCACCACCAATGTAAGGGGTCATTTCTACACTCACCACCAATGTAAGGGGTCCTTTCTACACTGACCTCCAATGTAAGGGGTCATTTCTACCCTCATCACCAATATAAGGGGTCCTTTCTACACTGACCTCCAATATAAGGGGTCAGCTCTATACTGGCCGCCAATGTAAGGGGTCCTTTCTACACTGACCTCAAATATAACGGGTTACTTCTACACTGATCACCAATGTAAGGAGTCACTTCTACACTGACCACCGATGTAAGTGGTCCTTTCTAGACTGACCACCAAAATAAGGGGTCACGTCTACATTGACCACCAATGTAAGGGGTCACTTCCACACGGATCACCAATGTAAGGAGCCACGTCTACACTGACCACCAATGTAAGGGGTCATTTTTACACTGACCTCCAATGTAAGGGGTCATTTCTACACTCAACAATGTAAGGGGTCCTTTCTACACTGACCTCCAGTTGAAGAGGTCACTTCTATACTGACCGCCAATGTATGGGGTCCTTTCTACACTGACCTCAAATATAAGGGGTCACTTCTACACTGATCACCAATGTAAGGAGTCACTGCTACACTGACCACCAATGTAAGGGGTCCTTTCTACGCTGACCACCAAAATAAGGGGTCACGACTACACTGACCACCAATGTAAGGGGTCATTTTCACCCTCATCACCAATGTAGGAATCCTTTTTATACTGACCTTTTATATAAGGGGTCACTTCTACACTGACCACCAATATAAGGGGTCACTTCTACAATGACCACCAATATAAGGGGTCCTTTCTACACTGATCACCAATGTAAGGGGTCCTTTCTACACTGACCACCAAAATAAGGGGTCACGTCTACACTGACCACCAATGTAAGGGGTCATTTTCACCCTCATCACCAATGTAGGAATCCTTTTTACACTGACCTTTTATATAAGGGGTCACTTCTACACTGACCACCAATGTAAGGGGTCCTTTCTACACTGATCACCAATGTAAGGGGTCACTTCTACACTGACCACCAATGTAAGAGGCCCCGTCTTTGTTACTTTTCTGAAAATTACAATGATTTGTTTTATTTCTTGACTATTAAGTAAACAATATTCTTTATTCTTTAATTTAAAACATCTTCAATTTACTGATCACGCTAATATACAATGAGTGGTCTAATCATTTTAGTGGGGGTTCCCTGAGACCTGACAACGTTTTCAAAGGTTATTCAATGGCAAACAGGGTTCGCCATTCGCTAACTTCCTGTCACAATGACACTGCTGTCACTGGTACAGGAAGTGAGGGAAAATGTTCCCAGTTGGGACAAAGGCAGCTATTAAAATCTATCATAGGCTCTTTATATTCCTTACACTTTAAGTCCAACAGTCAGTTTGCTTCCACTGTCTCGGGATCCTTTGGATTGGAGAGAGGAACAAGTAAATAATATTGAATATTTTGCATTCCCTTACTAAAGTATGTCACTGTTTCAAGTTTAATCCAAGTATATTTTATTGTCAATTTTACCCAAAGAAGATGTTTTGCTTCTGCAGTGGAGCGCCCCCTGTGCTGCAATTTTTATGCAGGGCAAATATTTGTTTCCCAGTTTTGGGCAGCCCCAAGCAGTGCAGTGACCATTAAAGGGGTGATCTAGATCTCTTGAGAACTCCCAAAATCTCATGAGCTCTTGACCTAAGCATTAACTGAGCACTAATGCATTAGAACCCTATGCTGTGAATTCATGTGCTGGACTTTAGTTCTGTTTTAAAGGGAACCTGGAATGAGAGAAAAATGGCGACTACCATTGCTGATGTCTCCTTTTGAGAATGCCAGTTCCCTGATTATCATGCTGTGGCTTCAGTGCTAACACAGAACATGTACTAATAGAAGGAATGCTGATACTCTTTTGACACTCATTTGCAGCATTCTGGTTGAAGTTTTGACTCTAAAGTACGGAAGTCAGACACAGGCAGCCATGTAGCATTTTTATAAGTAGGCTAACAATGGCAGCCCCCCATAGTTCTCTACTGACAGGTTCACTTTAATAAAGGTAAACCTATGATCCAGTTCTGCAGTGATACTATATGTTATGAGATTTTGGTTCATGCTTTTGTAATGTGCCTTCTTTATTTCCCGTTGCATGCTGGGTTAAGGAAGATGGTGTAGGTATTGACAATGGACCTTGCTTTGTGTACTGGTGCGCAGTCATGTTGGAACAGGAAGGGGCCATCCCCAAACTGTTCCCACAAAGTTGGGAGCATGAAATTGTCCAAAGTGTCAACTGATATTTTGCTTTGTACTTTATGCTAGAGCTGGGCTAGTTGTGGTGGTCCCAAACAATTCCCTGAGAAAGCCATCACTGGGGAAACATGTTGAGACACAACATCTACTTGTGACCACCTTCTTTTTATTGGGACATCAGCGACCCATTACATACAATATGTATATGCTCTACAATTGGTTTTAATGTAACCCTGTGTCTCTCTTTCTCTTTTTTTGTACCAATAAAGAAACTATTTTATATAATTTTTGTATGCAACAATTATTTTGAGCACCGCAATAATCCCAATCCTCCTTCATTACTTTCAACAATCGGGATGAGGTGCATGATATTCTAGAGCCACTCAGACCACTCTCCGAAATTTTCCAAAGTTTCTTGATATGCTGACATCTTAAGAGTTCCCTTCACTGGAACTAAGAGGCCAAGTGCAACCCCCTGAAAAACAACCCCACACCATAATCCCCCCTCCACCAAATGATTTGGGCCAGTGCACAAAGCAAGATCCATAAAGACATGGATGAGCGAGTTTGGGGTAGAGGAACTTGACTGGCCTGCTCAGAGTCCTGACCTCAACCTGATAGAACACCTTTGGGATGAATTAGAGTGGAGACTGTGAGCCAGGCCTTCTCGTCCAACATCAGTGCCTGACCTCACAAATGCGCTTCTGGAAGAATGGTCAAACATTCCCATAGACACACTCCTAAACCTTGTGGACAGCCTTCCCAGAAGAGTTGAAGCTGTTATAGCTGCAAAGGGTGGGCCAACTCAATATTGGACCCTACGGACTAAGACTGGGATGTCATTAAAATTAATGTGCGTGTAAAGGCAGGCGTCCCAATACTTTTGAAAATATAGTCTATATTGTATGACTTCAGTATGATCCTGTATTCAGTAATCTGCTTTGTTAGAATATTCAGGTTGAGGTGCTAAGTTAGAGCAGAAGTGAGTGAATTCTAGGGGTGAAAGAGCTAGATCAGGGGTAGGCAACCTTAAAGAGGTGGAGATCTACCTGAACAACATGGGAGAAGACAAAGCTCATCGTGCACAGTGTCGCCTCCTCACACCTGATTTAAACCTCTAATTGCCGTACTACCATCTCGCAATTGCGTGCATTGCACAGCAATCATGGGTTTACATCGGATAGTGGAGGCGGAAACATATCCCCTCCTTGCCACCTGTCAAACACACTCAGATCGCTTATCAGAGGACCAGCAGTGCCTGTTGTACTTGTGAATGAGCCCTTGCATTCGGCAGCGGCACCCTTAGGCCTCGTTCACATGTAAAGTTGGGAGGGGGAGGTGGTAAAACCCTTTCAGAAAGTGCACCAAACCCGCCGCAGGATATAATAGAAGCCTATAGGTAAGTGCAGCAAACCCACAGCAAAGCTGCAGATACACTGCACTGCACCCGCATGTGGGTAAACCGCAGCACATCAGTGTGAAAGCAGCCCTATACTATTATACCCGGTGTATTGCTTCACACTGACCTCTCTTCTTTCCTGCTGCTGGCACCACTCTGGAGACCTCTAGCTGAGATAAGAGGTGGAGTGCAGTTGGTATCATTTTGCATAGGACAGGGGCCGGCACTACAGAGGGGGCATCGGCTTTTCTCACTCCCTACTACAGCTCCAACTTTACAAGTAGTCCCTCTGCACTGCACTCTGTTTGATGCTCTGGAATGGGTAAGCAAGTCCAGACCTCGATCTACCAGTCACCTGTCCCGTGATCTACTGGTTGCTGACCCCCGAGCTAGACTATGAAGCAGATCAAGGCAGCACCGGCAGTCCCCATCAACACGAGGACCCTGCTCAGGATATAGATGGCCTACAGCAGCTAGACCACCGCCAGATCTATTTACAAGGGCCAGGTGAGGAAGACCTGGGCTTTGGACCATTTCATAATAACACAATTTTACTGACTTCTAAAGAACATTATATCAAAAGTCAACAAAACACTTGGTAACTGTCACTTGTTAACATAACAAACATACCTTGTGTGCCACCTCCCTTGGCAACTGCTATGCTGCCCCTCTGTCTTTTGGGACATAAGGGGTGTGGACACTTTTCAACATGGATGGGGGGGGGGGGGGGGGGGGGCTGTTCTGGAGAAAGGAAGAATTGAACAATTATCTGTTGCCTGAGGGTAGAAAAAAAATTCCAGTTCTGGTGGAGGTTTGCAGCTAGATAAAAGACTGCTCGGGTGCCATGGGTAATACCTTTTTTATTTGTTATTTCCAGTTTATACCGTAAAAAAATAACTGTTTGCTATAGGTTATAGCACGTCATTGATTATTGCTTTGTTTTGGTAAATAAAGCTATGTGATTCAATATTGTATACTTTGTTTATAGACTCTGGCATACGGCCTGTCTGGGCAAAGACGGTGAAGTCATGGTGTTTGGTGGCAGCAAGGATGACCTGCTCTCCTTGGATACTGTAAGTAAAGACTATAGTAATAAAAGAATATCAATATGAATCTCTGACGTATCAAAGTGGACTCCTTTTTAAAATCCCACAGCGGTTCCACATAGAGTCACACTCGCCATGCCCTCTCCCATTAACCTGTTGCTTTGTTGGAGCCCTTGTGAAATACCCAGTGTTTCTAGGTATGAGAGAACATGTGACCTCCTCCCAGGATGCAATGCTCGGGCATGAGTACCCAATTGCGAGGCCCAAATACTGCCATGTGGGGGTGACGTCATGGTTGACGTAGATATGAGTGGGGGAGGGGTGGTGTTTAAGATATTTTGTCATTATACCCATTCAAGACATTCTAAAGTTTAGGGATGAGCTCAAGTGTTGTTGAGATCCTAGTCCAAACTCACTTGAGTGAGCCCACCAGGATCTGTCACTGTACTGGGCCAATTATAAGCGGCTAAAGGAATTCCCCGCTCTGCAGCTGAACGTATTAATCCTCATCACATATGTGCGCTTGCTGGGTGTGAAATTCCCCCGATTGGTCTAATACAGGTGACAGTTTACTGGTGGGCTTGCTCCGGTTGGTTTGGACTAGGATATAGGGCTCATCCCTACTAAAGATGAACTCCAGATGTATGCGGCCTTGGTGGTGCAACTGGTGGTCCATGATGAGCACTAGCGTGGCTTTCCACTTTCCAGCTGTGCTCTCTCCTTCTTGGGCATCTGACGGGGTTCTGTGTGTCAGAGGAGCTGGCTTCCTGCTCTGTCTTGTTCCAAGATGGCGGCAGCAGCACTTCTGGCAGGGCAGAGTGCTGTTTCCAGGGCAACCAGAAGCTCTGTACAAAAATGGTGTAATGAAGGTAATCTAAGGTCTGGATCCAGCCAGGGGCGGATCCAGAGTCTAATCTCGGGAGGGGCACTGCCAGAAAATAAGGTTTTTTGCAGGCAATTTATCGGGGAAATGGCTGGTGTTGGCGCTTCAATCATCATGGCACCATGGTTGATATGGTGTCAGGATGATGGAAGCGCATTATTTCTATTGTTACATTGGAATATAAAATAGTTCAACTCACCCTAATGCAGAATCAGTCGGAGCCTCGAGTGTGTCACTTGCCACCAGATGCTGATTGTCACTTGCCACGTCACCTGCCACCAGATGCTGATTGTCACTTGCCACGTCACCTGCCACCAGATGCAGATTGTCACTTGCCACGTCACCTGCCACCAGATGCTGATTGTCACTTGCCTAGTCACCTGCCACCAGATGCTGATTGTCACTTGCTACGTCACCTGCCACCAGATGCAGATTGCCACTTGCCACGTCACATGCCACAAGTTGCGGATTATCACTTGCCACGTCACCTGCCATATGTTGCGGATTATCACTTGCTGTGTCACTTGCCTGCTACAAGATGTGGATTGTCAATTGCCACGTCACCTTCCCACCAAATGCAGATTTTCACTTGCTGTGTCACTTGCCTGCTACATGGTGTGTCCCAGCGTGAAGGCAGGCAGCAGAGAGATGATGTAATCTCTCTGCTGCCCGCGGCTGCCCGGTGAGGGCAGGAGAGCGGTGATGCAGGGTGGGCGGTGAGAGAGGATGACATCTTTCTGCTCCCCCGCCCGCCCACCTGCAGACTGGCCTGTTCGGCCACTCACCCGACAGAACTCTGACTGATCCGTCGGCTCCCCCCCCCCGGCCCGCTAACTGATCCACTCGCTGGCTCACCCGCCGGCCCGCTAACTGATACGCTAGCTTACCCGCGGCCCGCTAACTGATCCACCTGCCGGCCCGCTAACTGATCCACCTGCCGGCCCGCTAACTGGTCCGCTGGCCCACTAACTGATCCGCCAACCAGCCCGCTGACTGATCCGCCTGCATGCCTGTCACTAATTTCTCGGGGGGGCAGTTACCCCGTTGCCCCCCCCTGGATCTGCCTCTATTTTTATGGCGCTCCGGGGGGAAGGGGGCTGTGGCTGCAACAGTGAAGGATCCTTTATTTCGCCCTCTCTTTCCTCTTCCCGTGACCATTCACCAAAAGCCATGTATTCTGTTCACGTGAAGCAAAGCCTTCTGTGAATTGAAAAGGTTGATTCTTATAATTTACCGATTTAACGTCTGTTCAACCATCCAGTTGGAAAATTTCTGCATGATCAGCAATGCAGGCTATAACCTGTGTATATTCCTGACGATCAGCGGGTGCTGGCGGACATCCATCTAATCACAGCAGAAGCGGGGTGTGCGTGCCCCCTAGGCGGAAGTGCAGAATCACGTATATATATACGTGACCCTGTGCAGAACGGCCGCCCTTCAGCAGTAAATATGCTATAGGGCGGTCGTTAAGTGGTTAAAAAGGAACTTCACAACCATTGTGTAGCACTGCTAAGCAGGAGTAAAAAAAAACAAATATGACGGCCCCTGTATACATAGAATCAAGGTTTTTAAATCATTAACTTTGATAAGATTATTTAGATCTCTTTTACTTGTATGCCTAAGGCTCCCTTCACACTGAGGCAGTTTTTAGGCGTTCTTAGCGATAGAATTAGCGCTTGTTAAGCGCCTGAAAACTGCCATCCCATGCCGCCTGAATGTGAAAGCCCGAGTGCCTTCACACTGGGGTGGTGCGCTTATGGGACATTAGAAAAAGTCCTGCAAGCAGCATCTTTGGAGCGATTTGTTAGCGCTGTGAAATGAATAGGCATCGCTTCTGAAGCGCCACAACACGGGCGCTTTTAACACCTTCTTTGGCTGCTAGCAGAGGTTAAAATCGCCCCGCTAGCGGCCGAAAAGCACTGCTTAAACAGTGCTTAGGCGCCGCTAAAACGAGCGGCGCTTTAGCACTAACGCTCGCGCGGCCCCAGCGTGAAAGTAGCCTAAGGCCTCATGCACAGACAGTTTTTCCTAAAGCCAATAAACTCCCCACCATGTTATCCTATGTGTCCATGCATAGGAGTTTTTCCGCTGTAAAAACGCTCTAACTGAAAAAAGCTTAAAAACGCTGAAAAACGTGGCTATTCTGCGCTTAGCGTTTTTGAACCATAAGCTTTTGGGGGAGTATAATTTTGTTAAAAAAAAGCTAAAAAAATGCTACAGCTAAAAAAAAAAAACTCTGAAAAACACTGCTGCAAAAGAAACTCATTCTACAGCTACAGCTTTCTACAACGAGCGCTACTGGCTTTTTTATAACATTGTGTGCATGAGACCTTAATAGTAATACTATACATTCATTGTTGTGTTTGCACCGTGGTGGTAAAACTGAATATTTTATGTGTTTTTTTTTTTTTGTGTTTTTTTACAGGGTCATTGTAATGATTTACTCATCTTTCAGATCCAACCCTACTCTCTGCTCAGGTGCAAAAGTTTTCCCCCTTCTGTAGATTTTTGCTATGTACATTGACTGTTATATCAGACAAATGTGTGTTTCCAGAATATGACAAACCTCATTTTTAATGCTGGATCATTGGCACAAAACTGAAAACGAATGCCTGCCATGCATGGCTCAACTTTTGTTTGATTTTTACTGCATCAGCCAATGTTCGAGCTGTCGGCACCCCATCGACACCACCCAGCTCTACAAAAGTCGATTGTTCAGTTGACTGTTGTCAAAGGAGCCAGGTGAAAAATTGTCAGCTTGACTGCGTCCAGTCAGATGCAGTCATGGAGCCGCTGGTGCTACATAGTTACATAGTTAGTCAGGTTGAAAAAACACACAAGTCCATCTAGTTCAACCATAAAAATAAATAAAAAATAATATCAAACAATCCCATATACCCAATCCCATACACACAGTTGATCCAGAGGAAGGCGAAAAACCCCAGCAAAGCATAATCCAATTTGCTCCAGCAGGGGAAAAAATTATTTCCTGACCCCCCGAGAGGCAATCGGATTTTCCCTGGATCAACTTTACCTATAAATGTCAGTACCTATAAATTGTGCTGGCAGTATTTAGAATGAATGGAAAAATCAATAAGTGACTGGGCTCAGGTGATACACAGAGATGAAACGCATCCTCATACATAACCTGTTTATCAGCAGTCTTCTCTTCTCTACATCCATTCAAAGTCCAGAATTTATAAATCTTGCCTGAGGGTTCAAAAAAAAGAGGACAGGGAGCTGAGGTTACACTCTGCAGAGCTAAGTGAGGAGAACTCTGAGAGCTTATTGGAAGGAAGGGACACACCCCCCTTACAACACAGCACACAGGAACACAGCTGAGGCTGTCAATAACAGGCTGTGTGCTGGAGCTCCATCCCTTATCACCTTTTTACCCATGGTGTCAGGGAAACTTGTCAGACCCGATTCATTCTGATAGCAGAGGACCTAGGAAGCAGACAGAAATGACACATGGTGCTCTTAATAAGACAAGCACACACAATAGAGGGATATGCTTTGTTCATATTTCACTTCTGAGGTTTACAACCACTTTAAGTCGGCCATACATGGATCAAGATTCGGCTGGTTCAGCAGGGAACGGACAAAATTCAACCCACCTTTGGGCAGGGTGGATGTACAGAAGTCGACCTACCAATCGATTTCTGTACAACTCCCCTGTCGAATTTTTGCTGCTAGATCAGGGCTGCCGACTAAAGCCTGCAACACTAATCAGTGTATTCTTATGGTGGTAAGTCTCCCCAATATCAGAATACAATGGCTCAGCAGTGAGGATTCCCCCATCCACATCAAATCCACATCAACCCACTGGTTGAATGAAAAAAATACTCATCTAATGGCCAGCCCCACAGGTGATTTCCTTTAGAAAGCAGCCACAGAGCGTAGAGAAGCCCCTCCCCTGCTGACATCTGCAGCGTGGGACCCTTGCTTTGTGTGTGGAAGCAGTGGTGTCTCTGCAGAAGTCTCACATACTTGCTGAGTCAGACTAATAGCTATAATAAAGTGTTAAAGTGAAAAAAAAAAAAAAAAATATATATATATATATATATATACATATATATATGTCCAATCTTGTGGATGATATATATATATATATATATATATATATATATATATATATATATATATATATATATGTTGTCCATTTATAACACAGTATTCACATCTCATTGCTGTTCATTTACCTTTTGGCACTACACACTTTTTCTTAAGATTAATTATAAGTTTGGTATATTACTTATCTGTGTGAGCTGCCGCCCCACCACAGCGCAGAGATATATATTTTATATTTCTGAGACTAATAGCTATGCAATCAGCAAGGCTCTTATTCTGTGCTAGTGGGAGAGCTCTGGCTCAGCAGGAAGCATGCGGAGAGCTGAAGTTGCACTCTGCATAGGGCGGCATTTACAAGCATCAGTCGGCTGTATTTTCCTCCAATCGTAGCAGCTGAATGTTGGCGGTTCTAGTAAATACCACTTCCACCGCATGGGGGAGGTGGTGCCCTTCTTAATATGGCACCTGGGGCACCCCCCCTCCCTAGTTTCGGCCCTGGTATGGGGCAGCATTTACAAGCACCAGTCGGCTGTATTTTTCTCCACTTGTAGCAGCTTAATATCGGTGGTTCTAGTAAACATGGTTCCCGCCTCAGGGCGTTGGTGCCCTTCTCAATATGGTGCCCGGGGCACATATCCCCTCCCCCCTAGTTTTAGACCTGCCCAAATTCGGGACCGTGTGTATGGCAGCCGGTCTGACAGAAGCCCCTTCTGCCGAAGGGGCATGACCAAAAAAGGTCTGCCCATCAGCATCCGATCAGCCAATGGCTGAGAGCACAGATCAGTGTGTTCTGGCAGGGCTGTCCCCCTGTCAGAACACAAAAGCCCAGCCAGGGAGATGGCTGTACATTGGATTGTTAGTACAGTGGCTCTGACCTGAGATGTCAGTTTTATTTTTGTTCGACTCACTGGTTGAATGAACCAAAAACTAGTAGTGCGTGTGAGGCTTTACCTATAAATGCTGATGTAAAACAGGGTCAACACTAAGGACATTCTTCCAATCACTGATCCAATGATTCCAATCTGTCTTGGAAATGTGGATGTGATCAGTAACAGAGAGCAGAGAGACATTACACAGCACAGAACTCCTGTGCTCTCTGCAATATCATCTCAAGCAGTGTCATCACCCCTGCTCAGTTTTCATCTGTGAATATCAAAAGGGAATTACCGCGCTGTGAAAATTAAAAAAAAAAAAAAAATGTATATATACAGCAGCCAGCACAGCCTGAGACAAACAGCAAAGGATACAAATAGAAATAAAATGCAGCGCTATTATATCTATATATTTAGAACAAGCAGTAATATTGTAATCAGTTGTACCATATAACAAGTAAAAACATATATATAATGTCCACAAAGTGAAAAAAATACTGTCCGCCAAGTGAAAAAATGATTTAAGATTCAAGAAAAATCCTGGCATCAGTGAATAATGTCAGAGGATGAACATTTTGAAAACAACAGTAAGGCAAATGACATCAGTGTGAAGAAAAACTCTTTGAAAAGAAGCTTGTGAGAAAAAAACGCCACCATACCGCCCCAGATGATGTCTAATCAGACGAAACGCAGCGGGTTGACCTCTGTCAACATCACTGTGCCTCTTCATGCCTTTTTATAGCCTTGTATGCACTTCCTAAATGTGAGTGTTCCATTGTTACTCTTTTTAAATGTAATTTTTAAACGATATCACACTATGTGGAACCTTTCTTTGTTTCTTGGTTTCAACGTGTGAGCATAAGGATATCCTCTGGCCTTTCCTCCTTCCATTTAAACCCCATGTGCCTGTATGCTGTGGATTGGGTGTTGATCAACATCATTTAAAGATCTGCCTAGGTCACACGGTGTCTATCACCATAAGCCTGTTTGACTTAAGAGGCATAAGCCCCTTTAAGTCTACTACTTCTGGTAAGCCTTCATACAATTGGTGGCGTTTTTTTTCACAAGCTTCTTTTCAAAGAGGTTTTCTTCATACTGATGTAATTTGCCTTACCGTTGTTTTCAAGATGTTATCCTCTGACATTATTCACTGATGCCAGGATTTTTATTGAATCTTAAATCATTTTTTCACTTGGTGGACACAATTTTTTTCACTTTGTGGACATTATATGTTTTTACTTATTATGTGGTACAAATGATCACAATATTACTTCTTGTTTTCTCTCTCTCTCTCTCTGTATACATATCTATAGATATATATATATCTATATTATATATTATATAAGCGCTGCCTTTTATTTCTATTTCTACAGTTTTCATCTGTGAACTACAAAAGGCCTCCTCCCTATGTTATTTAGATGAAGAAAGAGAGGATCTTCTGTAGTCCTAACATTTGTGACAACACTGTTCCTCCATAGATAAAAACTACAATGAGTGAGCATAGCCACCCTAAGGGAGGAAGTGTATTACTGGCAGGATCACAGGTGCAAATAAAGGAGAAAAGGTCTGAAAAAAGAAAATGAATGCAGTCAGCACATCTGAGGACCAGTAAGATGCAAAATAGTTTAATGCCAACATACAATATGCCCAAATTTTGGAAACAAAAAGCCTGGGCCACATTGCCCTGGATCCATAGAAGGGCAAGCCAAACCATTTCCTACACAGTGGAATCCTGCATCTGTGTCTGCCACTGGTTGTGTGCAAGCCTGGGCCGGGAGGTAGGGAGAAGAGGAGGTAGTCTTGAGCACTTTAGCAGGAAGGAGGTGAAAAAAGAGCAGGACCTGCAACCTATGCGGCTAAAGTAATTTTAAGCTCATATACGAGGCACATGGTAGGCATTTTGGCCTTTTCACCTTAGGTGCTGAAGGACGTTTTCCCAGAACTTGTTAGAAGTACCTTGTAAGTTTACTAAGTAGAGGGTTCTTTATTGTAAGAGCGGCAAGGATGTTGAATTCCCTTCCACAGGCGGTGGTCTCAGCGGGGGGCATTGATAGTTTCAAAAAACTATTAGATAAGCACCTGAATGACCGCAACATACAGGGATTGTTAGAGATTTTGAGTTTATTATTATTTTAAGTGATAAAAGTTTCTGAAAAATATATGAAACACATGAATGTTATAATGTAATTAGTGTTAGTCTCTGAAGGTCACAGAACACACAGGGACAGATGACAGAGAGAAGAGGTTTTGCTGTGTAGATACTTCTATTCTGAGTAACTATGTCAGGACAATGGGTGGAGTTATGTTACTTAACTTTAGTCTAAAGCCATATAAGCTTATATGCAAAAATGGGTGTTACTCTAAGATATGCTGACATACCGTATATACTCGAGTAGAAGTCGTTCCGAGTATAAGTCGAGGCCCTAATTGACCACAAAAAAATGGGAAAAACTTATTGACCCGAGTATAAGACGAGGGTGAGAAATGCACAGCTACTATAAGTGGAAAAGAGTGTCAACAATGCCCATTTGCAGCCTCACTGTGTCCATTTACAGCCATAGGTCCCCCGAACTTCAAACTCGATAGTTAAGGGTTCCTAGATGCCCCCTAGCTGCAGCCAAAATTTGGGGTCTCTGAACCCAAAGGGTCCTGAAATGACATTGCTGCAGATGGACACAGTTGACCGACTTTGGGGCCCCGTATCTTGGGGCCACTTAGTGCTAGGAACCCCAAATAGGAACATATTCAAAGCTGGTGTTTCTAGCACCAAGTGGCCCCGAAATACGGGGCCCCTAATATCGGTTCAGAAAATGTCAAGCACTTTTCTGCAGCAGAGAATGACATTTTCCGAACCGGTTTTGGGGCCCCATATCTCTGGGCCACTTAGTCCTAGGAACTCCAGCTTTGGATATGTTATGATACCAGTTCCACTTGGTTAGCACACCAAATTTGGGGTTCCTAGTAAGGATTCTACAATTTCTACTATGAAACGAATTCCTAAAAGTAAGGTGAAGATGCAGCCTTGGATAAAGACAGACACATTTCTCCTTTACACACCCTCTAGGAGAGAGGACACTGACATATTACACAAAGACTTTGCTATTCATCCAGAAATGCCCCTGAGATACTAGAATAGTAGAATAGATTAGATATTACTACTTTCTTCAGGGATATACAATGTAATACTGGGCACATATAATCACGCACATAGGTTGAACTTGATGGACTTGTGTCTTTTTTTTCAACCTCGCCTACTATGTAAGGTAAATTCATCATGTATGTTGCATGAATTCAGTGTGTTCAGCCCTGTAAAGTTCTCTCTTTATTTCCTGGTAAAGCTTGTGTCTGGATGCCATTGGGAAGAACGCCTCCATATTGGAAAGCCAGATGTACTGCCTGCCCATGAAGCTTCTAGAACAGGCCAGGAAGAGAATCACCTACTGGGCAGCAGCCTCCTTCAGACAGAGCAGCAGGAAGCGTTTGTATAAAGTCAACAATGAGACCTGATCACTTGGGATGGGAACAATCGCACTGATTGCACTATTTACTAATGCGATACTTGGGGGGGGGGGGGCAAAATGTGAATTACACAGAATCTGTCTTAAAGTAAACTTGTCACAAAGATGGGCAATTCAAACTGAGCATATGATGAATAAATGCACATCTGAGGTCACCTCCAGTGAAAATGTTTAGAAGATCCACTGATATCGATCGGTAGCTGGTTAGGTTGAGCTTGGCTGCTCCTAATTTTCATATCTACACTTGATTATTGAGGCCCACCCATCACTTGAGTGGCCAATACAGAAGCTTTAGGGACAGGATGGGGTGAGTCAAGTCATACGTAAATATCAATTTTTCCTGTAAGGGTCCAGCTTGATGGTCCCATCAAAAAACATGCCACTCAAAACCTCTCTACTGGCCGATCTAGTGATGGGAGGACTCAGTAACCAATAGGAAGGATTGAGAGGCGAGAGGGGTGGGATTAAAACAAGCTTGGTTAGTTGCCTTTTTTTTTTGGATATGATGATCATTTAAACATAGTTGAACATAATCAACATACTGAAGGTATTCTCAGATTATGCTTTTTTCTATCATATACTCAGTTTGAATTACTCAGATGTGTATTTAGTTTACTTTAACAATTAGGTTATGTTTTAAACTGCAACTATTTTATGCTTAAAGGGACAGTGCACCAGGAACGGATATTTTGAGTGGATGCTGACAGGTTGAATCCCCAGCCATACAATATATTTAGGGTACTATGGTGGACCTCTGGTGAGTTTCTGGGTCTACCCAAGGGCAGTACCTTTTGTTAAGGGATCTTAAAGTGGTTGTAAACCCTTATATATATCCAGTGAAGTGACTGGCCCCAATTTGGGGTGGAGGAACTTGACTGGCCTGCACAAAGACCTGGCCTCAACCTTTGGGTTGAATTGGAGAAGAGACTGTGAGCCAGTCCTTTTCGTCCAAAATCACTGCCTGACCTCACAAATGTGCTTCTGGATGAATGGCCAAACATTCCCATAGACACACTCCTAAACCTTGTGGGCAGCCTTCCCAGAAGTGTTGAAGCTAGACATGTGCGATTCGTTTAGTTCCGCATTCGTTTTTTAACAAATTTTGACAAATTCGTTCATTTCGAATTTCCGAATTTTTAAATTTCCGAAAATTCAAAATTTCCGAATTTCCGAAAATTCAAAATTTCGGAAATTCGGAAATTCAAAATTTCAGAAATTTGAAAATTTCTAAAATTTGGAAATTTGAAAATCCGAAAATAAGAATGAAAATCTGAAAATTCAACAGAATGAAAATCCAAAAATTCGAAAACCCGAAAATCTGAAATAATAACTAATAATAACTATTAAACTATAGGTATTGGAATTTCCTTTCAAATTTGGTTGTTAGTGAAGGTAACGAGTATGAATTTATCCAAAGTTACGAATTATCTGAAATAACGAATGCCGTATCTAAATGAATGGAACGGAACAATCTAATAATAATAAATAACAATAATAATAATAAAACTTTTTTATTATTATTATTTATTATTAATTTGTTCCATTCCATTTGTTTAGATGCGGCATTCGTTATTTTGGATAATTCGTAACTTCAGATAAATTTGTATTCGTAAGGTTCACAAACAGCCAAATTTGAAAGGAAATTCCAATACCTATAATTTAATAGTTATTATTGATTAGTTATTATTTAGAATTTTGCTGACTTTCTTTTTTTCCGATTTTCGAACTTTCGGATTTTCTAATTCTTGAATTTTAGAATTCCAAAAATTCGGAATGCTGAAATTTGAAAATTCTGAAATTCTGAAATTTGAAAATTCGGAATTCGGAAGTTTGAAAATTCGGAAGTTTGAAAATTAGCAAATTTAAAAATTTAGAATTTCCAAAAAACAAACGAATGAAGCCAAAACAAACAAATTTTTTGTCAGTGCACATGTCTAGTTGAAGCTGTTATAGCTGCAAAGGGTGGGCCAACTCAATATTGAACCCTACGGTCTAATGGCCTGTACACGCGGTCGGATTTTCCGACGGAAAATGTTCGATGTGAGCTTGCTGTCGGAAATTCCGACCATATGTAGGCTCCATCGGACATTTTCCATCGGAATTTCCGTCACACAAAATTTGAGATCTGGATCTCAATTTTTTCGACAACAAAATCCGTTGTCGTAAATTCCAATCGTGTGTACACAATTCCGACACACAAAGTGCCACGCATGCTCGGAATCAAGCAGAAGAGCAGCACTTGCTATTGAACTTAATTTTTCTCGGTTCGTCGTACGCGTTGTACGTCACTGCGTTCTTGACGTTCGGAATTTCTGACGAGATTTGTGTGACCGTGTGTATGCAAGACAAGTTTGAGCCAACATCCGTCGGGAAAAAAAAACATGGATTTTGTTGTTGGAATGTCTGATCGTGTGTACGGGGCATAAGACTGGGATGCCATTAAAATTCATGTGTGTGTAAAGGCAGGTGTCCCAATACTTTTGATAAGATAGTATTTTCTACTATTCCCAGCCACAGATTTTTTTCAACATAAGGCGTACTGTAAATACTATCCGTATATGTATACTTTTTTTTTTTTACATGAAAGTAACAATACTTCACACTACAAAGCGCTTAAAAATGCACAGAAAATGCATTTATATTGATGCACAATGACATGCATTTTTTAACACATTTTAAACTGCATTTCTGTAAAGGTTACATCAAGGCTTGACATTCTAAGATCTTTTTTATTTTGATTGACATGTTACATTGACACATGTTGACACACATTTTTGGCGTGTTTCGTAAAAATACATACTTGCTGCATTTTTCCGCAATCAACCTGTATGGTGTAAACAGGACAGATAAGTAACAATTGCTTTTTATGCGTCATCGCGTTCAGCCTGTGTTGATCAAGGCTAGACATGTGCAATTCGTTTCGTTCCGAATTGGTTTTTTAACGAATTTCGACAAATTGTTTAATTCGGAAATATCCAAATTCACGAAAACCCTTTTAACAAATTTTTCCGAATATTCGTAAATTCAAATATTCGAAAATCTGTAAATTCGTACATTCACACATTCGTAAATTCGTACATTCGTAAAATTGGTACATAAGTACATTTGTATATTCGTAAATCCGTAAATTTGGAAATTCAGAAATCTGAAATAATAATTAACTAATAATAACTTAACTATCACTAACTATTAAATTATAAGTATTGTAATTACCTTTTAAATTTGGCTGTTAGTGAACGTAACAAATACAAATTTATCCAAAGTTACAAATTATCCTAAATAACGAATGCCGTCTCCAAAGGAATGGAATGTAATGAATTAATAATAATAAATAACAATAATAATAATAAAATTTTTTTATTATTATTTATTATTATTTTGTTCCGTTCCATTAGTTTAGATGCAGCATTCTTTATTTCAGATAATTTGTAACTTCCGATAAATTCATATTTGTTACGATCACTAACAGCCAAATTTGAAAGGAAATTACAATACCTATAATTTAATAGTTAGTTACTATTTCAGATTTTCGAGTTTTCGGATTTGGAATTTCTAAATTTCCGAATTTTCTAATTTACGAATTTTCTAATTTACGAATATACGAATCTTCTAATTTACGAATGTACGAATTTTCTAATTTACGAATATACGAATCTTCTAATTTACGAATGTACGAATATACGAATTTTCTAATTTACGAATGTACAAATTTACAAATTTACGAATGTATAAATTTACGAATGTATGAATGTACGAATTTACGAATGTACAGATTTACTAATTGCGATCATAACGAATGACCCAAAAAACAAAAAAAACAAAAAACAAATGAAACGAAAACGAACACATTTTTTGGCAGTGCACATGTCTAATCAAGGCAGATCACTTGAATTGTAAATGAGCCTTAAGCTTCAGCTGCAAGAATAATTCCTGTTCAGTTTTCCTTTCTTGGCGCATCTCCATTATGAAAATTATTTCCCATTGTTCAATTTTCAAGTGTATTATTTTATTTGTTATACAGAAAAATATATATTTTATATATTTTGTAATTTAGGAGAGTGTTATAAAGTTTATGACTTCAGTTTAGCCAGTGCTGAGACATTTGCTCAGAATAAAAACACACAGGGGCCTATTGAGAAAACATTTGTTGGATGATTGTGGCACACATTTGTGCAGGCTGCATGAATTATGTCCATTATGCATTAAAAATTCCTATGATTATCATTTCCATATAGTGGTCAAAAATGCAATAGATTTTCACATTGAGGAATTTCAGAATTTTGTATTTTGCTGCCAATCATAGGAATTCATTTGTTACAGAAATTTCGGCCACAATTCGCGATCCCCCCCCAACAAATATTTAATAAACGGACTCCTGTGAAAATGTAATATATTTTCTGCATTTTGTAGTTATGGGGAATCTCTTCTCTCATCCTTACTTGTAAAAATAATATGTAGGCTATTAAGAATAAAGGCATGTTAAAGGGAAACTTTAATGTATAAATATATTTTCTTTATTGTCTTCAGTAAAAAAAAAAAAATAACCACTTAAAGACCGAGCCTCTTTTTGAGATTTGTTGTTTACATGTTAAAAACAGTTTGTTTGTTTTTTTGCCAGAAAATGCAAATGCAATACTTTCTGTCACTCTGTATTTGCACAGCGGTCTTACAAGCGCACTTTTTTTTGGGAAAAAATACACTTTTTTGAATTAAAAAATAAGACAACAGTAAAGTTAGCCCAATTTTTTTCTATATTGTGAAAGATAATGATACGCCGAGTAAATTGATACCAAACATGTCACGCCTCAAATTTGCGCCCGCTCGTGGAATGGCGACAAACTTTTACCCTTAAAAATCTCCATAGGCGACGTTTAAAAAAATTCTACAGGTTGCATGTTGTAAGTTACAGAGGAGGTCTAGGGCTAGAATTATTGCTCTTTCGCTCTACCGATCGCGGCGATACCTCACATGTGTGGTTTGAACACTGTTTTCGTATGCGGGCGCTACTCACGTATGCGTTCGCTTCTGCGCGCAAACTTGGCGGGATGGGGTGCGTTTAAAAAAAAAAAAATTTTTTCTTATTTATTTTACCTTTTTTATTTTTTATTTTTACACTGTTTTAAAAAAAAAAACGGTGTCACTTTTAGAGCCCTTTTACACTGGGGCGGTTTGCAGGCGCTATTGCGCTAATAATAGCGCTTGCAAACCGACCCGAAAGTGCCGCTGCTTTCATTCCAGTGTGAAAGCCCCGAGGGCTTTCACACTGGAGCGGTGCGCCAGCAGGACGGGATAAAAAGTCCTGCTAGCAGCATCTTTGGAGAGGTGAAGGAGCGGAGTGTATACCGCTCCTTCACCGCTCCTGCCCATTGAAATCAATGGGAAGGCGCGGCTATACCGCCGGCAAAGCGCCTCTGCAGAGGCGCTTTACGGTGGTTTTTAACCCTTTCTCGGCCGCTAGCGAGGGGTAAAACCGCCCCGCTAGCGACCGAATACCGACGGTAAAGCGCCGCTTACAATAGTGGCGCTTTACCGCCGACGCTACCCCAGTGTGAAAGGGCCATTATTCCTATTACAAGGAATGTAAACATCCCTTGTAATAGAAAAAAAGCATGACAGGTCCTCTTAAATATGAGATCTGGGGTCAAAAAGACCTCAGATCTCATATTTACACTAAAATGCAATAAAAAAAAAAAAAAAAAATTGTCATGTAAAAAAAAAAATAAATGGCCCTTTAACTACTTAAGCCCCGGACCATTTTGCTGGCCAAAGACCAGAGCACTTTTTGCGATTCGGCACTGCGTCGCTTTAACTGACAATTGCGCGGTCGCGTGACGTTGCTCCCAAACAAAATTAACGTCCTTTTTTCCCACAAATAGAGCTTTCTTTTGGTGGTATTTGATCAATCCTGCGTTTTTAATTTTTTGCGCTTTAAACAAAAATAGAGCGACAATTTTGAAAAAAACGCATTATTTTTTACATTTCGCTATAATAAATATCCCCCAAAAATGTATAAAAAATGTTTTTTTTCTCAGTTTAGGCCGATACGTATTCTACATATTTTTGGTAAAAAAAAATCACAATAAGCGTTTATTGATTGGTTTGCGCAAAAGTTATAGCGTTTACAAAATAGGGGATAGTTTTATGGCATTTTTATTAATAATTTTTTTTTTACTAGTAATGGCGGCGATCAGCGATTTTTATCGTGACTGCGACATTATGGCGGACACATCAGACAATTTTGACACATTTTTGGGACCATTGTCATTTATACAGCAATCAGTGCTATACAAATCTCCCCGTTCTTTCTCCCCGTGAGACGATCGCGGGTATCCCTGCGGTGATCAGGTCCGCGGGACCTGTGATCCAAATCACGAAGGTCCTGGCCGGCCCGTGCGATGGCACGGCGGCAAATTTAAAGGTACGTACCTGTACGCCCATCTGCCTGTCCGTGCCATTCTGCCGACGTACATCTGCGTGCGCCGGTCGGGAAGTGGTTAAGAGCTATGGGCGGAAGTGACGTTTTAACGTTGCTTCCGCCCTGTAATGTTATGGAGACGGGTGTGGGCTGACGGCTCCGGTGAGCGGCGGAGGGTACCGGAGGGAGCGGGTGGGCCTCTCCTGCCACCAATAAAAGTGATCTCGCTGCGAATCTGCCGCTCTTATCGGAAAGCGGACCGCTGGACGTGAAAGAGGATACCGGGGTTATGGAAGCTAGCTGCTGTCATAACAACGATATTCCTCTTCAAAGTTAGGACATATATCGGCGTGCGGCGCTCCGTTAAAGATGTTTTTTTTTTTGAGTAAGTCTCCATGCACACAGATGGTTTCAGGCATAAAAGTCCTTCTACCATTAAATCCCAGTGGTTTTTTTGGGGTGCTGCAGGTACAACTAACCATTAGTCCCCCTTCACACTGAGGCAGTTTTCAGGCATTTTAGCGCTAGAAATAGCGCCTGGAAAAACTGCCTCTCATTCTCTGCAATAGGTGTGTTCACACCCGGGTGGTGGAAAAGTCCTGCAAGCAGCATCTTTGGGGTGGGTTGGGATCGCTGTATACAGCACTCCCAAATTGCCCCGGCCCATTGCAATTAACGGGCAGCGCTTCCGCTAGCAGCCCAAAAAGCGGCGCAAAACTGCCACTTAAACAGCGCCCGTGGCCCCAGTGTGAAAGGGGTCTAAAAGTGAATGGATGTACATGCTTGTGCTCAGATACGCTCACCGGCCACTTTATTAGGTACACCTGTTCGATTGCTTGGTAACACAAATTGCTAATCCGCTAATCACGCGGCAGCAACTCAATACATTTAGGCATCTAGAGATGGTGAAGATGACTTGCTGAAGTTTACACCGAGCATGGGAGTGGGGAAGAAAGTGGATTTAAGTGACTTTGAATGTTGTTGGTGCCAGACAGGCTGCTCTGAGTATTTAGAAAACTGCTGATCTACTGGGATTTTCACACACAACCATCTCTCAGATTTACAGAGAATGGTCCGAAAAAGAGAAAATATCCAGTGAGCGGCAGTTGTGTGGAGGAAAATGCCTTGTTGATGTCAGAGGAGAATGGGCAGACTAGTTCCAGATGATTGAAAGACAACAAACAGTAACTCAAATAGGCACTCGTTACAACCAAGGTATGCAGAATACTATCTCTGAATGCATAAAACATCGAACCTTGATGCAGATGGGCTACAGTAGCAGAAGACCACACCGGGGGGCCACTACTGTCAGCTAAGAACAGGAAACTGAGGCTACAATTCGCACAAGATGACCAAAACTGGACAATAGAAGATTGGAAAAACGTTGCCTGGTCTGATGAGTCTGGATTTCAGCTCCAACAATCAGATGGTCGGGTCAGAATTAGGCGTACACAACATGAAAGCATGGATCCATCCTGCCTTGTATCAATGGTTCAGGTTGGTGGTGTAATGGTGTGGGGGATATTTTCTTGGCACACTTTGGGCCCCTTAGTACCAATTGAGCATCGTTTAAACACCACGGCCTACCTGAGTATTGTTGCTGACCATGTCCATCCCTTTATGACCCCCCCCCCTCCATTACAGACCCCCCCCCATCAAAAAGCCCCCATATCAGGTCCCCCCTTCACAAAGCCCCCCAACACAAACGCCTCTCCATCACAGATCCCCCCATAACAGACTCCCCCCATTGATATTACATTGCCGCCCCTTCTATAATATCCCAGCACTCCCCCCTCCCCTCTGCTATCTTAATCACACAAGACGAGAAGCATGGCAGGTCTGGACAAAGGGCGGGACTTTACAAGTGAAAGGCAAGTGATTGATTGCTGGGACCGCCCCGCTGCCTAGTAACCAATAACCCGCTTCTTAACTCAAAAGGTCCCGCCCTTTGTCCGGACCTGTCATGTTTCTCGTCTTGTGTGATTAAGGTAGCAGAGGGGAGGGGGATTGCTACGATGTTAAAGGGGCAGTCCGCGGGCCGGGTAAATCACGCTGGCGGGCCGCATCCCACCAGCGAGCCATAGTTTGAGGACCCCTGATCTAATGGAAATAATTGCTTTCCAAAGTCACCTAATTAGTAAATAGAGTCCACATGTGTGTAATTTAATCTCAGTATAAATACAGCTCTGTTCTGTTCTCTGTTGTTCTGTAAAGCCCTCAGAGGTTTTTTAGAGAACCTTAGTGAACAAACAGCATCATGAAGGCCAAGGAACACACCAGACTGGTCAGGGATAAAGTTGTAGAGAAGTTTAAAGCAAACAAAACTTTTGTGAATCAGTACTGCTGCTAACAAATTGTATGTTAGTGCAAATAAAAAAAGTATCACGGACCGTCTCTGGCAAGACTTGAAAATTGCTGTTCACAGACGTTCTCCATCCAATCTGACAGAGCTTGAGATATTTTGCAAAGAAGAATGGGCAAAAATGTGACTCTCTAGATGTACAAAGCTGGTAGAGACATCCCCAAAAAGACTTGCAGCTGTAATTGCAGTGAAAGGTGATTCTACAAAGTATTGACTCAGGGGGGCTGAATACAAATGTACCCCACACTTTTCACATATTTATTTGTAAAAAATGTTGAAAACCATTTATTATTTTCCTTCCACTTCACAATTATGTGTCACTTTGTGTTGGTCTATCACATAAAATCCCAATAAAATACATTTATGTTATTTGTTGTAACATGACAAAATGTGGAAAATATCAAGGGGTATGAATACTTTTTCAAGGCACTGTATGCCAGAGCTTTTGTACATCATCAGTGTTTACACGTGCATGCACATACAGTATCTCACAAAAGTAAGTACACCCCTCACATTTTTGTAAATATTTTCTTCTATCTTTTCATGTGACAACACTGAAGAAATGACACTTTGCTACAATGTAAAGTAGTGAGTGTACAGCTTGTATAACAGTGTAAATTTGCTGTCCCCTCAAAATAACTCAACACACAGCCATTAATGTCTAAACCACTGGCAACAAAAGGGAGTACACCCCTAAGTGAAAATGTCCAAATTGGGCCCAATTAGCCATTTGCCCTCCCCGGTGTCATGTGACTCGTTAGTGTTACAAGGTCTCAGGTGTGAATGGGGAGCAGGTGTGTTAAATTTGGTCTTATCGCTCTCACTCTCTCATACTGATCACTGGAAGTTCAACATGGAATCTCATGGCAAAGACCTCTCTGAGGATCTGAAAAAAAGAATTGTTGCTCTACATAAAGATGGCCTAGGCTATAAAAATATTGCCAAGACCCTGAAACTGAGCTGCAGCACGGTGGCCAAGACCATACAGAGGTTTAACAGGACAGGTTCCACTCAGAACAGGCCTCGCCATAGTCGACCAAAGAAGTTGAGTGCATGTGCTCAGCGTCATATCCAGAGGTTGTCTTTGGGAAATAGACGTATGAGTGCTGCCAGCATTGCTGTAGAGGTTGAAGGGGTGGGGGGTCAGCCTGTTAATGCTCAGACCATACGCTGCACACTGCATCAAATTGGTCTGCATGGCTTTTGTCCCAGAAGGAATCCTGTTCTAAAGATGATGCACAAGAAAGCCTGCAAACAGTTTTCTGAAAACAAGCAGACTAAGGACATGGAGACTGTGAGACTGATGAGACCAAGATAAACTTATTTGGTTCAGATGGTGTCAAGTGTGTGTGGAGGAAACCAGGTGAGGAGTACAAAGACAAGTGTATCTTGCCTACAGTCAAGCATGGTGGTGGGGGTGTCATGGTCTGGGGCTGTATGAGTGCTGCCGGCACTGGGGAGCTACAGTTCATTGAGGGAACCATGAATGCCAACATGTACTGTCACATACTGAAGTCGAGCATGATCCCCTCCCTTCAGAGACTGGGCCGCAGGGCAGTATTCCAACATGATAATGACCCCAAACACACCTCCCAAGATGACCACTGCCTTGCTAAAGAAGCTGAGGGTAAAGGTGATGGACTGTCCAAGCATGTCTCCAGACCTAAACCTTATTGAGCATCTGTGGGGCATCCTCAAATGGAAGGTGGAGGAGTGCAAGGTCTCCAACATCCACCAGCTCCTTAATGTCGTCATGGAGGAGGGGAAGAGGACTCCAGTGGCAAGAGGGTTAAGGCAGTGCTGAAAAATAATGGTGGCCACACAAAATATTGACACTTTGGGCCCAGTTTGGACATTTTCACTTAGGGTTGTACTCACTTATGTTGCCAGTGATTTAGACATTAATGGCTGTGTGTTGAGTTATTTTGAGGGGACAGCAAATTTACATTGTTATACAAGCTGTACACTCACTACTTTACATTGTAGCAAAGTGTCATTTCTTCATTGTTGTCACGTGAAAAAATATAATAAAATATTTACAAAAATGTAAAAGGTGTACTCACTCTTCTGAGATACTGTATGACATATTTCATGAATGCAGAACACAGTCTTCTGCATTACTGCATTACTTTTCTTTTTTCAGGTACCTTTAACTTTTTTTACCTGGTGATTCTGCCAATGACATACTTCTTCCTATTGTAAGTGACAACACTCACTGTGCTATAGGGCCGTTACTAGACACCGATCAGCCATAACTTTTTGACCACCCACCTAATGTTGAGTTGGTCCCCGTTTTGCAGCAAAAATAGCCCTGATCCCTCAAGGCATGGACGCCACTAGACTTCTGAAGGTATGCTGTGGTATCTGGCACCAAGCTGTCAGTAGTAGATCCTTTAAGTCCTGTAAAGTTGTGAATTGGAGCCTCCATAGAAATGATTTGCTTTTCCAGCATATCCCACAGATGTGAGAATTAGGAGTCCAATTCAACACCTCAAACTCGTTGTGTTCCTCAAACCATTCTTGAACCATTTTTCAGTGTGGCAGGGGGCATTATCCTGCTCACAGAGGCCACTGCCATCAGGGAATACCGTTTCCATGATGTGGTCACCAACAATATTTAGGTAAGTGGTACATATCAAGTAACATCCACATGAATGGCAGGACAGAAGGTTCCCCAGCAGAACATTCCCAACGCTTCACACCGCCTCCACCGGCTTGTCTTCTTCTCAGACTGCATCCTGGTTCCATCTCTTCCCCAGGAAACTACACACACACACCCGACCATCCACACGATGAAAGAAAATGTGATTCATTAGACCAGGCCAGTTGGGGTGCTTTGTAAACTCTACATAAAGACAGAATGGAATGATTTGTAAGTCTCATAAACCCATATTTTGTTCACAATAGAAAACCCTAACACATGTTTAACCACTTCCTGACCGCACTATAGCCAAAAGATGGCTACAGCGCTATCGTCTAGTTCTGGGAGGGCTTGCATGTGGCGCGCTCTGTGACTAATGTGTCCTTCGGACACACCTGCTCACAGATCGAGGTAAAGGGTGTCAGAAACCATGAAATCAGGCCGAGACAGAAGTACAGTAGTAGAAGTAAATCACACTTGTTTAATAATAAAAGTAAAAAGAACAAACGTAGTCAAAACATAGCCAAGGTTCAGTAACTGGAACGGATAATCTGCCAAGCCAGAAGTCAGGGATCAATGTAGTGGAACAGCAAGCAGGATCTGGAGCCAGAAGGGATGTCAGCAAAGCAAGTCTTGAACAGGTTCGCAGGAGATAGTTTATGTGATGTTGACCAAGGTGAAGGCAAAGATCCTCTGGACTGGACGACTTAAGTAGGCAGGACTGATGAGCAGGATATCATCAACAGCTGAGTAACTGTGGAGAGAGAAGGGAGCTGGCAATTAGCCGACAGCTGAGCGGCCAGCTCAGAGAAGGTAGGGCTGATCCCAGCCTTGACAAAGGGCCAATCACAACGACCCTTTACCATGTGATCAGCTGTGTCCAATCACAGCTGATTGCTTGTAAAACACTTGCTGGTTATCAGCATTCCTTTCCTCATGTGCTGTCACAGCATGAAGAGAGAAGAGTCAGTAACCAGCCAGCGTGACAGGGGACATTTACACAGCTAATCCGTGTCCTGATTATCAGTGCCGCCTATCAGTGCGGCCCCATCAGTGCAAAACCCAGTGGTGATTAAATACCACCAGAAGAACACTCTATCTGTCCCAAGAAATGATAAAAATTTCATATGTGTACAGCGCTGCATGACCGTGCAATTGTCATTCAAAGTGTGACAGCGGTGAAAGTGGCCGGTAGTGAAGTGGTTAAACTGAGAAAATGTACCATTTAAAAAAAAAAAAAGTAAGTTTGAAATTGACGGTAGTGACACGCCTCCAACAAGTTCTGACAGGGCCATGTTTAGCGCGGTGTAGCGTCACCTCTTTTTTTAACAACACTCTGAGACCTGAGGTAAATCTCTGGGAATTGAGGACACCAGTTGCTGGAGTTTTTTAGCGAGGAATGTTGTCTCATTCTGGCCTGATATAGGATTCTAACTGCACAACAGTCCTGGGTCTTCTTTGTCGTATTCTTCCTTTCAAGATGTGCCAAATATTTTCAATTGGTGAAAGGTCTGGACTGCAGGCAGGCCAGTTAAGCACCCGCACTCTTCAACTATGGAGCAATGCTGTTGTCATAGATGTAGTATGTGGTTTAGCATTGTCCTGTTGAAATATACAAGGCCTTCCCTGAAATAGACGTCATCTGGATGGGAGCATATGCTGCTCTGAAACTTGGACATATCTTTCAGCATTGATGGTGCCTTTCTAGATGTGCAAGCTGCCCATTCCATACGCTTTAATCCACTCACATACCATCAGAGATGCAACTGAGCGCTGGTAACGTAAGGTTTCTCTCTTTAATCTGGAGAATGCGGTGCCCATGGTTGCCAAAAAATAATCTCTCACCTGATCACAGAAGTGTTTTCCACTTGGTAACAGACCATTTTAAATTATCTTTGGCCCAGAGAAGACGGAGGCGTTTCTTGATCATGGTGAGATATGACTTCTTCTTTGCTTTATAAAGCTTTACCTTACATTTTTCGATGGCACGATGAACCGTGTTCACATCTCTGGAAGTATTCCTGAGCCCATGCAGTGATGTCCATCACAGACTCATGCCTGTTTCTAATGCAGTGCCATCCAATATTGTGCTTCGACCCTGTCCCTTACACACAGAGATTTCTCCGAGTCTTTTGATGATATTAGGTACTATAGGTGATGATATATTTAAAGTGTTTGTAAACCCTTACAGACCACTTTGTGCTACAGGTAAGCCTATAATAAATCTTACCTGTAGCTACCTCGGATATCTCCTAAACCTGCACGGTTTAGGAGATATCTCCTGTATTTGCATGTGCTGCCGTCATCAGCACATGGGCACTGACACAAACTGAAGCAATGGCACATATGTGCCGTTGCTTCAGTGAGTGTGCCATTATCGCGCGCATGCGCGGGAGTGAAGTAGTTGCGGCTCCGGCCAATCACATCGCTCGAGCCGCGATACCTGAAGTACCCCCGGGAGTGATGTCCTCGGCCGGTGCTGTGTACGGGCACTGCAGTGAGGGCTTCGATCTCAGGTGGGGGAATACTGGATCATTATGCCTTTGTCTTGCAGGTGTTAGTTTTTTGGGGTCTTTTTTCAAAGTGGGTTTACAACCACTTTAAAGTCTTTGCAATTTCACATTGAGGAACATTATTTTGAAATTGTTCTATTTTTAGAGGCAGCTTTTCACAGATTGGTAAACCTTTGTCCATCTTTACTTCTGAGACACTCTGACTCTGTAAGATGCTCTTTTTATACCCAATCAAGTTATTGATCTGTTGCCAATTAACCTAATTAGTTGCAAAATGTTCTTCCAGATCTTCCTGGTTAGTACCACGTACTTTGCCAACCCTTTGTTGCCCTGTCCCAACTTTTCTGAGACGTGTTGTTGCCACCAAATTCACTGTTGGGTTAAAGCGGGAGTCCCGCAAAATTTTTTTTTTTTAAAAGTCAGCAGCTACAAATACTGCAGCTGCTGACTTTTAAAATAAGGACACTTACCTGTCCCAGGGTCCAGCAATGTCGGCACCCGAGGCCGAACCGTCCCTCGGATGCCGCCGCCGCCATCTTTGTTAAGGGAATCAGGAAATGAAGCCTTGCGGCTTCACTTCCCAGTTCCCTACTGCGCATGGTCCCTGCTGTCTCTGGGACCCGTGTGTGTCCCAGCAGACAGCGCGGGGGGAGGGGAAGTGGCGTAGACTCCCATGGGAGTCTATGCCTGGAAGTGGGTGCAAATACCTGTCTTAGACAGGTATCTGCACCCCCCTGAAAGGTGCCAAAAGTGACACCGGAGGGGGGGAGGGTTCTGAAAAGCGGAGGTTCAATTTTTGTGTGAACCGCCGCTTTAACTACTTCCTGCCTGTCTGCTCACACTGGTTGTACTGCGGGCGGCCGGGCGATATACCTGGACCTCACTTGCGCACGCCCCCTGCTGACCCGTGCTGCGATTGGACACGGCACGAGTTTGGCAGCTGATTCCAACCAATCATTTTGGCTGTGGCCAATCACACACACAGAATAGAAAATATAGTTTTTTTAAACCAAATGTTCAGTCCTTTTTTCATTTAAATAACAAAAAAAATTAAAAGAATCCAGTGGTGATCAAATACCACCAAAAGAAAAGCTCTATTTGTGTGAAAAAAATGATAAAAATGTAATTTGTGTACAGTGTTGCATGACCGAGCAATTGCCAGTTAGAGTAGCGCAGTGCTGAACAGCAGAACATGGCCTGGATATGAGGGGGGTAAAACCTTCCTGAGGTAAAGTGGTTAACCAGTTAAAAAGGACATACGTTTAATTTGGGTACAGCCTTGAATGACCTGCGCTCAGTGCTGTAAAGCAAAAAATGGCCTGGTCATGAGGGGGGGGTAAATTATTCAGAGGTCAAGTGGTTAAAGCGTTTGTTACCCCAACACTTCATATTCCTGATTTGTGTCTGCTGTACCATGTACTTGTATTAGAGAGTATCCTATGCTCTTTGTATTGCTTCTGTGTCCTGACACGCCCCTGGCACAGCCATTCACTGGGAAGCTCAGTATGCTGTTGTTTCTCTCCCCCCCCCCCCCCACAGATCTTATGCAGCTGAGAACAGAGGGAATGTCATCACTTATGAAAAAAAAACATTATAAATACCTTTTTTTATATCTATACACAAATGTTTTGTTTTTTTATTTCTGTTTCAAACTAAATGGGTTGTTTTACAGGGTGATCGTTTCCAATCACTTTAAGTCCCCCTCCCCCTCTGATCATGATGATCAGCACTGCTCTAATGTCAGATGCAATAACTAGCAATGCCGCGTAGTGCCGCCAGATGGCGCTGCGTTGCCGCTCATTTGCCCTCATCCATCATGGCGGCTCCGTGATCTCGTCATACGGCCATGACGCAGAACGCAGGGACTTCTACCGGCGCGGTGACCATCCTGGAGGAGTTTAGGGATGGCGGATGAGAACGAGGAGGCCCCCGCGGATGTGGAGGAGGATGAGGAAGACGGCGAAGAGGAGGACGCGGAGAACCCGGCAGATGACAACATCCCGGCCGAGCGCAGCGGTCACGTGGCCGTCAGTGACGGGACCCGGATGTGTGTGTGGGGAGGATACAAGGTGACAGGAGGGGGGCTGTACATCGGTATAGAGCCCCGTGTACAGTGTGGGGGGAGGGGAGGAGCGAGTTCTATGACAGTATAGTGAATGGAGATAATAGGAGGATTAGCCAATAGAGGGAGACCTGTGTGTGTCACTCCGCACCCTGCTTACCATCCCCCCTTCATGCTGGTTTGTATACATGAGCTGTGGTCCCTTCTCCACCTCAGACACACGGGGGGCGCACCACCAATCCACAGATACAGGGTGCCACTGATCCTCAGACACGGGGGGGTGCCACTGAATCTTCAGACAGGAGGGGGGGGGCGTGCCACCGATCCTCAGACACGGGGGGACCACCGATACTCACATGGGGGGTGACACCGATCCTGACACGGGGGGGTGTGGGGGCGCCACCAATCCTCTGACACACGGTGTGCCACCGATCCTCTGACACGGGGGGACCACCGATCCTGACACGGGGGCGCGCCACTGATCCTCTGACACACAGGGGGTGCCACCAAGCCTCACAAAGAGGTGAGGAATACGTCCTGCATTGGGGGGGGGGCATGGATGCCACTACACCTGTGACGATATGCTGTAGTATCCAAGTATCAGTAGCAGATCCTGTAGATGGTGAGGTGGGGCCTCCATGGAAAAGGCTTTTGTTTTTCCAACACATCCCATAGATACTCAATTGGACTGAGATCTGGAGAATTTGGAGGCCAAGTCAACACCTCAAACTTATTGTGTTCCTCAAACCATTCTTGAATTCATCAGACCAGGCCACTTTCTTCCATTGCTCTGTGGTCTCGTTCTGATGCTTACATGCCCAGTGTAGGCACTGTGGGCTGTGGACACGGCTCAGCATGGGCACCTGGGCCACTCTGTGACTACGCGGCCTCCTACATAAACTGCGATGCTCTGTGTGTTCTTTCTATAGGAACCAGCATTCACTTTTCAGCAATCTGCGCTCCTGTAGCTCTTCTATTGGATCAGAGTACACAGGCCATCCTTTTCTCTTCTTGCGTGCAACACATGACCCGGCTGCCGGTTCCCTGGTTTTCCTTCCTTGGACCACTTTTGGTCGGTCCCGACCACTGCAGGCGGGAACTTCCCACAAGATCTGCAGTTCTGGATTTGCTCGGACCCAGTCGTCTACACGTTAAAAAATGTCCCTTGTCAAAGTCACTCAAATCCTTACACCATTTTTTTTTTTTTTTCTGCTTTCAACACATCAACTTCAGGGACAACATGTTCACTTCCTGTCTAATCTATCCCTCCCACTTTCTGGTGCTATTATTATAATGAGATAATAATCAATGTTATTTACTTTACCTGCCTGTCATTGGTCAGAATTAGGGATGCACCAATATATCAGCCACTGAAAATGATCCTAATCAAATGAGAAAAGTGAGAGAAAATAGTGGTGCTTAAATCACACTGCTGTGATCATACGTAAATATTCACTTCAACAAATTTAAATGTTAATCATAAATATTATCACCTTGTGACAAGTGAAAAATAAAATAAATAATAAAAAAAGAAATAATAGCAAAAAATAATTCCTATAATGCAAAAAAAATGTTCATAAAAATAAATCCGGTGAAGGTTGTTGTAATGTCTTGTTCATCCACCACACCAATGTGCTCAGTGATTCCGCTCCCTTCAGAAAACGCACTCACCGGATTCACATTCCTCACACACTCGTGTTTGACTCACTCACATTAAACCACACAGAAAGGGTTTAGAAATATCCAATATCCAGCCGTGTATACAAAGGATCTCTCCACATGTAAATAACAAAAAGTGCTCCAATACAGGAGGTCCCCGAGTTACCAACCTCCGACTTGCGAACGACTCCTACTTACGAATGGGAGGCGGCGTGACATTCTGCGCATGCCACTTTTCGACGGCGGGCACTAGGGCTAGGAGATTTTCTTAAAGAGAAAAAAAAAAAAACACGATTCAAATTTGTGTTTTTTTTTTTTTTTTTTTTTTTCACCGCGCCGGTCCTGAGGAGCTGCGGGCAGGAGTTTTTAGGTGAGGCCGCGGCTTCGGACTAGGCCGAAGCCGCGGCCTCGCCTAAAAATTCCTGCCTGCAGCTCCTCAGGACCGGCGCGGCGAAAAAAAAAAAAAAAACGATTTGCCTAAATTTTTGAATCGTTTTGACCTATCAGCTCGATTCAAGATTTTAAATTGTTTTTTTTCCCCAGCCCTAGCGGGCACATTGGAAAACGACGTCCGCGCATGCGCGGCTACTTGACAATATCGGAAAACGACGTCTCCGCCGTTCTGCGCATGCGCTTCCGAATTCCAAACAAATCCGAATTTAGAACAAACAGGCAATCCCTAACCCGTTCGGAACTCGGGGACTGCCTGTAGTGTAATAACGAAAAGCCAGTTTTAATAAAACGCTCTAAAAATCTTCCACCGTTACACTCACATTGATGAAATTCGAATTGGGCAGGAAATACCACAGCAAATCTTCCATAAACATCTAAAGCGGTGTGTTGTGGTCCCGGCGGACCCGAGGTGTGCAGATTCTCTCACCCGCCCCTCAGACTTCCACTTCATTCAGTCTCATAATCATTATGAATTTTGTATTATTACTCTGTTTTTTCTTTTGTTAATGGAATTAACAGCCTTCCTCAGCTCAGTCCCTGAAGAAGGAAATAAATACCATATTCTTCCGAAACATGTTGGGCATACTGTCAACACGTTTTGGTCGACTACAGGTCTAGACCTCATGTGCATATCAGTTAATTGTTGCTGTTTGTTATTCATGTCATTCATTATTGTTTTATAAGTATTTGTACATTTTTGTATATCTTATGTTCTTTCAATACATTTTGTACTTTTTCTGTACTCCTTGTATGGTCTGGTTCCACCTCCCATGCCCATATAATCTCTGGGGCAATCTCCATTTGCTGATCCATTCATTCACTCCTCATTCCCATGTTCCTATAATATCTCTCTCTCTCTGTAAGAGGAAGGGGAGGGATCAACCATGTAAACAAGTAGCACATGATTGCTGTGCTGACCAATCAGAGTGATCACATGGTACCAGGCCCCTCGGATTGAATCCGTATACCGCGTGTGCGGAGATGTCTAATGGCCATTTGGTGCTCAGCGATTAGCGGGTGGAAAGGACGCCAGATGGTGATTTTATCCTGTGCTATTTATAATTGCCGTTGGGTAAATCGTGGGTTACCAGTTCACAAAAAACAAATGTGGGGAGCACTCTGAGCACTCCATGCACCTTCTATGTAATTTTGGGGGGAGCCCCTCCAATCATCTGGTTGAGAAGTTTAGATGATCTATTTGTGACCAGCTCTAGTCCAACCCTTTATTGAATATCGGTTCTTCAGGTTTGGTATAATCCTCTCTCCCACTTGTTTTACAGAATGCTCCCGTTCGAGGATTTTATGACTTCTATTTGCCAAGAGATGAAATCTGGGTTTACGACATGGAGCACGGGACCTGGTAGGTACAAGATAGACATTTGTTTAAACCGGTCATACACAGCGAGAGATTCATTGCCACCAATATCTGTGTAATCTAAGTGTAATAGGTCAAAGAGAGAGCCAAACGAAACATTCTTAGGAGTCCAAAATCTTTATTGTTTAACTCGGGGGTCTCGAACTGGCGGCCCTCCAGCTGTTGTGAAACTACAAGTCCCATGAGGCATTGCAAGGCTGACCGTTACAAGCGTGACTTGCAGAGGCATGATGGGACTTGTTGTTTTGCAACAGCTGGAGGGCTGCCAGTTTGGGACCTCTGGTTTAACTAGTTACAACAAACAGGGCAAAGGACAGCCAATGCATTTCGGGGGGCCACACACAATCCCCTTCATCAGGGCTGGGTGACATGGCAAAAATGTTAAATGGACTCCACAATACTCCTGAGAAGACTGATCTGCAGATTGTATTATAAACAGTCAGTGTTGGTGTTCGCTGTAGAAATAGCAAAGGGCCCTTACCCTGATGAGGGGGGGATTGTGTGGCCCCGAAACGCGTTATAGATGTCCTTTGCCCTACTTGTTGTAACCAGTTGAACAATAAAGACTGGATTCCTAAGGATGTTTTTATTTAGTGCTCTCTTTGGCCTATTACACTTGGATTTCTCAATTTAGATGAATGGCCTCTCCTAGGGGGCCTCCCGTCTTTATGGTGAGCTGCCGAATACAGGCCAGCTGAGCTCCAGTAACGACTTTGTCTGCATTTTGATAACCTGTGAAAATCCGTGTCTCAGCACCTTTCTACCACTACTTCTTGGACCAACGCCTGTGTAACATGGAAGTTCTTTTATTGTATATTATGGGTAATAGCAAATGAGATTGAGGCTCAGCTCACACTAATGCTGTGCGTGGAATTCCGCAATCAGTTCACATTTCCTGCAATGGATTCAAATCGCACTGCTCATGTCAGTGCAATCTTAATGACACCCCAATCTCCGTTCGCAAACACAGTGCATTTGCCGGCACCGGATTGCATGGTACAAAACAGCCAGGCAATCTGGTTGCAATGCGGTTCCAAAATTGCTGCATGCACGTCTTTGGTGTGATGCTGTGCGCTTTATTCCCATTCTAAATGAATGGACTCCAATCACACTGCACTTAAATCGCACCACATGGGAAATGAACAGGAATGCAATGCGGTTCCTGTGCGATTTACACACAGTTCATAGTATGAACCAGGGCTAAATCCAAATTACAAAGTCATTTTTATGAATCTGCCTTCTAAATCAGACCTTCACTCGTTTGATGTACAAGATAACAATGTGATCTTCTCCCCACTCCACAATCAAAACTGGAAAGAGAGAGAGTTTTTTTTTTTTTTTTTTTACACTCTGGCCCCACACATCATTGCCATTTTTAACCTAGATAAGAATGACGTGTCTCTGCCCCATTGTCACCCTGACAAAAATTGATAGGAAATCTAGCTGTCACTGGAACAAGAGGAAATCCTCCAACAGAGACACTTGTTCTAAGGTATATCTGCATTCTAAAGAAAACCAACTGTAAAGCCGGCCATGTATGGATTAAAAACTGGCCGATTCAGCAAGATCTGGCTGAATTCAATCCATTGCAAGAAGGAAGGGGAGGGAGGGCACACCAGCCTTGCTCATTACCCATGTGGTGCTTAACAATGTAGAATAAAAGGAGATCTACTCACAAACCATACAATCATAAAAGCAGATCAGGGTCCACAATAGACGCAAAGTGATCAGGTCACCAAGACTGCTCCCAGCAAGCCAGAGGCCCCCTGCAGATGGCTGAAGCGTTTCAAGGGGAGATCTCTCCCTCTTTCTCAGAACACCCCTCAAAACGCGCCAGCCATGCTGTTTTTTTTTCCCACTTATCCTTAGGTAGACGTCATATGACGTCGGGGCTTTAAGTGGAGATATCCGGGTGATGCCCAAGCTACAGGTATTACCCAGATATCCTCTTTTTTTTTTTTTTTTTTTCAGCCTGTGAATCCCTCACATGTAAAAGCCATCATAGTCGCTTGTTTGTTTTTCAGGTGGCGGGAGGGGACATCTCACCCAACCCCCTTCCCACCACCCTCCGGCGCTTTTCCGGTCTCTCCCGCGCGATCGAGGAGCCGGATAATGAATCTGCCAGCGGCGGCAGTTTACCCATGCAGCTGATTATGTACATCATGAAGTCCCTTCTAGTGCTGGCAGCTGTAAACATTGCTGGTTTTGGTGGTTTTTTTTTTGTTTTTTGTTTTTTTAAGGCTGAGATCTATCTATTTATTTGTTTTTTGTTTTGGTCTTTCCAGCATAAAGGAGAAATGTGGGGACTTATAGACACCTGATTTCTCTGTAAAGCGAACCGGTCATGCCCTATTCCTATTATAAGGGATGTTTACATTTCTTGTAATAGAAATAAAAGTGATCAAAAATAAATTAAAGGGAAAGTGGGAAAAAAAAAAAAATTTAATTTTATTTATTTTTTTAATTTTTTTTATAACGCACCCCCAGCCCCTCGCACACAGAAACAAACGCATACATAGGTCATACCTGCATATAAATGGCGTTTAAACCACACATTTGAGGTTTTGCCATGAATGTTAGAGCCAGAGCAATAATTCTAGCACTAGACCTTCTCTGTAACTCTAAACTAGTAACCTGTCGAAATTTTTAAAGCGTCGCCTATGCATATTTAAGTACCGAAGTTTGGTGCCATTCCACGGGTGTGCGCAATTTTAAAGCCTGACATGTTGGGTATCCATTTACTCAGCATAACCTGATCTTTCACATTATATTAAAAAAAATGGGGTATTTTTTTTTTTTTTGTCCCAAACAAATCGGGCTGCGCAAAATAGTGTGATGTCCTGTAGCGTCTTACTTGCCATGCAGCCAAATTACCACAGTGTGGTCTTCTTGCCTTTATCTTAGTGTTTTATGAGGCTTTGTGTTTTATTCCAGGCAAAGGATGAAGACAAAGGGGAATATCCCTCCCTCCATGTCTGGCAGTTGCGCAGCCTGTGTGGACAATGTGCTGTACTTGTTTGGAGGCCATTACGCTCGTGGAAACACTAACATGGTCAGTAGATTCTAAGAAGCATTTGTATGGTGCTTACACAATGTTTAACCAGTTCAGGACCACCCAGCACAGATGTACTGTGGCAGGGCAGCCTTGCTAAGCCAGATTACGTACATCAGGGCTCAACAAATCCCAGGGGCCAGGTCGCCATGGCGCCTAGAAATCGCATCCTGGCGCCTGGTCTTATGTCGGCGCATTAACTGTATGGATCCTTTCCGTTTTCGTCCGATCCATCAGACGGATTGAAAATAGGTTACCTGCAGCAGAGCCAAAGTTTTCCCTTTTCCTCCTCTCACACCAGCACCTCCATGCACTCTCTGCCCCCTCCCCCAGCAGACCCATTGCTGCTGTGTGCAAAGGCTCCCCACACACCATGGCCCACCCCTACCCGCCAGTCACCGCATGCGTCGTCGGAGACTAGCAGGGCGGTGAGCAGAGTCCAGCCCACACAGCATGCCACACAACGCACATCAAAAACCTCAGCCCCAACAACCTCAAGTGCCAAATCCCCACACCCCGAGAGCCCCAAAGGGGCACGCATCCCCCAAAACCACCCAGTGAGAAGGCAGCACTGCAACTGAATGAGACAGCCGCCCGACCTCCAAATAAACAATTTAAAAAATAAAAAAATGGCTCCTAGATTTGAAAGCAAATTTGGCAAGCCTTGACGTGTACATGATTTTGTATTTTTGGGTGGGGGGCGCGAGCTTGTGTGTTGTTCTGCAAAGCAACAAACAGCACACTAAATCTTGTTACACACGTTTAACCCCTTGATTGCCCTAGATGTTAACCCCTTCCCAGCCAGTGTCATTAGTACAGGGACAGTGGATTTTATTAGCACTGATCACTGAAGAACTTGGGAGGAGCCACTGCACTAACTATGCAATGTTGGTACAGCAATCTCCCCCACTGAGCTATTGTGTTCTGACAGGGACCCCCCCCCGTCAGAACACCCCGGTCAGCGCTCTCAGCCATTGGCCGACAGCCCTGACTGAATGCCGATTGGCAGACCTTTTTTCTGTCATACCGGACCGGCTGCTGTACACATGGGCCGACGGGTGGCAGGTTTCTATTGAATTGGCCGATGTCGCCCGATATTTGCCATGTGTGTACTAGGCTTTGGTGTCACTGGTAGTTAGTCAGCCCCCCCCAGCATCAACTAGTATGGTGGGCAATCTGACACTATCGCAGTCCCATTGTAGGTTGCTGATCACCACCATTAGTAGTCCTAAAAAAAATAACTAAATAAATTCGTGTGTGTGTGTGTGTGTGTGTGTGTGTGTGTGTGTGTGTGTGTGTGTGTGTGCATCTAACTCTCTATCTATCTCTCTATCTCTTGTAGAGGCTATAGCTTTCACACAAACCAATCAATATACACTTGGAATTTTTTTTTTACCTTGTCAAAATTTATTAAGACTTTTTTTTTTTTTTTAAATTGGATATGTTTTAAAGCAGAAAGTAAAAAAAATGGGTTATACCGATACTAGTATTGGTAATGAGCATTTGCTCGAGTACTTGTACCCGTTCAAATGCTCCGATGCTTAGTCCGATACCTCCCGGCAGAGCCGCTGATAGGCCAGTACAGCCGGCCCTGTTGTACCGGTCCCGGCGTTCTCAGCGTAATGGGAGGGGGGGCAGCCTCACAGATGATCGGTGCGGTGGTGGGGGCAGCTACAAGCACCGATCTCCCCGTATAGCTTTCAATAAAGCAGCTGACAGCCTCTTCTCCTCCTCTCCCTCCCGTGGCTGTCAGCTGCTTTATTGAAAGCTATACAAGGAATTTGTTGCTTATAACTGCCCCCACCACCGCACCGATCATCCCTGACTGTCCTCCTCCGACTCCCAGGGTCCCCCCCCCTCGTCCCATATCTGTCAGGATGGAGAGCGGAGGAAGGAGCCAGTATATGTAAATTTACCAGCTCCTTCCTTTTCTGAACTGAGCAGAGTAACCTGTGTTTATGATGATTCGGTTTATGAATGAACAGGTGCCTCTGTCTCCTGTTCATTCAGTTCAGCTGAGGCTGCAGAGAAAGGGACTGGGGAATCTGTGTCCTCAGTCCCTTTCCCTGTCTCAAAAGGGAGACCCCTGATAGCTCACCTAAGCCAGCCCCCCCTCCCTCCAACAGGGGTGATTTAAAAAAAAAAAAAAAAAAAAAAGCATTGTAATAAATATTTCATAATAAATAAAAATAAAGTATAATAAAAAATAGAATAAAAAAAAAAAAAAAACACTGACATCGTCCACTCCTCATCAGTGCTGCATATTAGTGCCACCTATTAGTGCGCATCAGTGCTGCATGTTAGTGCCACTGTCACATGGCATTAAAAAAAAGTATCGGTACTTGGTCCTAAAAAAGTGGTATTGGTGCAAACTTGGTAAAAAGGATAGATAGATAGATGTGTGTGTATATAATCTCTTATCTCTCCCTTTTTTTTTTTTTCTTCTTTTGCTTTTATGAGTAAAGTAGGACCTGTCGTGTATTGTTATCGCGAGAGCTGATTACATTCCTTGCGATAGCAAAAAAAAAGTATAATTTTTTTTTTTTTTTTAAAGGGACAGTGTAAACATAAAGGTAATAAAATGAATTAAAAAAAAATTATTTTTAAAGAGCCCCCAATCCTGCGCGTTTGCTCGCAGTAGTGAACGGATATGTAGGTCACGCCCACATACAGTCTGACACCCAGGCCTCACACAACACACATGTTCCAAAAAAGAAATTGGAAATTCCCCATGGGGTTTTTTAGCAGCAATTATAAAACAAAAAAGGAAGTTTGTAAAAATATATTTTATTAACAAAATACTCCAGGCATAAGTTATGTAATACAAACGTTTAAAACATGAGCTCCGGTTTACATGATACGAGACACAATAGGTGAGATCACAAATCAGACAATAAGTTATATCATAAAGGATTACAGGGGGGTATGCATATGGCAATGCTACCTACAATGTTATTTATGGTTATATTTAAACTTTCCGATGTTAGAGAAAACCCCACACAACCCACATAACACAAACAACCTCAGCACTAGGCCTCAGTACAGCTCAAAGGCTGAAACATGAGCATAATAACAGCAAGTTTAGCGTGTGCAATTTTAAAGCATGACACGTTGGGTATCTATTTACTCAGTGTAACATCATCTTTCATATTATACCAAAAAATTGGGGTATATATTATGGTGTGTGTGTGTGTGTGTGTGTGTGTGTGTGTGTGTGTGTGTGTGTGTTTTATTTTTTATTTATTAAAGTGTATTTTTCCCCCAACAATTTGCATTTGAAAAACCACTGCGCAAAAACCATGTGACATAAAAAAATTGCAATGACCGCCATTTTATTCTCTAGATTCTCTGCTAAAAAATAAATAAAAATATAATGTTTGGAGGTTCTAAGTAATTTTCTAGCAAAATGTACTGATTTTTTTTTTTTTTTTTTACTTGTAATCGACAAATGCCAGAAAAATGCTGGGTCCTTAAGTGGTTATTGTAGTGCAGTGCTAAATAGGAAAAAATGGCCTGGTCTTGAAGGGGGTAAAATCTTTTGGAGCTGAAGTAGTTAATCTGCAGTCTCCTCTGTTCTTGTCTTTTTATTTGCAGCTATTTATGTTGAATCTGAGCACCAGAGATGGTGAACTTTTCTGGGAGAAGGTGGAGTGTAAAGGAACTCCGCCATCGCCGAAGGACAAGCTGGGTGTCTGGGTATATCAGAACAAGTGAGTGGCTGCTGTTCTTTGTATGCTGATACGTTTTTCCTGTAAATATTAGATGGCAGGCAAAGCTCAGGAAACTATAGATCCTTTTATTCTGTTGCTTATACATGTTTACTTGCATTCAAAAAGCCAGTTCCCTTGGCAGAAAAAAAAGCTCATAGAGCGTTTTTTGTACACACGTTTAGGAGTGTTTAGTGTTTTTTCTGCCAGAAAACTCCAATCAAAAACATGAAAAAAATAAATGAAATAAAAAGTTTGGCTGCAATCAGTATTTTAATGGAAAGGATTTTGGATTTTATACCAACTATGTAGTTTTAAGGCCTGTCTGAATAGATACAAATGAAATGGGTTGTGTAGACAGGCTCTCACATTACCTAGTTCTGGTAAATCTGACAGCTCATGACCTGTTGCAATCTGATTGTACAATCGCCTTTAGATTTACCAACAACTAATTCAAGACCCTGTCTGATTGGATACAGATTGTTTGGTTAGTTTAGGTAGGTTGATCCTCATATATTACATAGTTTTTGATAAGGAACATTCTCTGATTGCTCGGTCGTGACAACCCTCCTTGCGTTTCTCTTTCAGGCTGATCTACTTTGGCGGCTATGGCTATTTTAGAGAAGATCCAGTTGGGACTTTTGAGTTTGATGAAACTTCATTTGGCGTATGTATTCTGTAGATGGTATTGTGTAAATTTGAATTGCGGTGACTTTTTACAATGGTGTAAAGATCTATAACTTACTACAATAAACAACTCAGAGGGTGCCTAGGTTTGTTTTTTGAGATGTTTATTTAACCACTTGCCAACCGCCCTGTAGCAGTTTTACTCTATGTCCGCCAGCACCCGCCGATCATCCTGCAGAGAGGCAGAATGGCGGTCTGCCTATGTAAACAAGGCAGATCGCTTTTCTGACAGTAGGGAAGGTATGGATTCTGTGTCTCTGCAAAGCAGGAACATCGATCCATGTCTTCCTCTAGTAAAAGCACCTCCCAAACTGTAATAAAACACTGGCTAGGCACACAATTAACCCTTTGATTGCCCCTGGTGTTGAGCCTTTCCCAGCCAGTGTCAGTACAGTGACGGTGCATATTTTTAGCACTGATCACTGTATTAGTGTCACTAGTTACCAAAAAAGTGTCAGTGTCCCGATTTTTGTCCGCTGCAATATCCTAGTCGCTGATCGCCGCCATTACTAGTAAAAAAATAAAAAGTCCATGAATATAGCCCATAGTTTGTAGACTCTATAACTTTTGCACAAACCAATCAATATACAGTAATACCTTGGATTACGAGCATAATTCTTTCCTGAAGCATGCTTGTAATCCAAAGCACTTGTATATCAAAGTGAGTTTCCCCATAAGAAATAATGGAAGCTCAGATGATTCGTTCCACAACCACTGCTGGTGTATGCAGTACTGTATGTGGCCAGAGGTGCGGGGGCGCTGGTGACACTCTGAGACACTCGGGCAACTGTTGACACTTTCGGGTGCTCCGACACGCGTTGTGCCCGCCCCACCCAGCTGGGAGTGTTTCTGAGTTATCCAGCACCCCTGGACCTCTGGTCACATACGTTAAAAACATACACCAGCGGCTTGAGTCCTGCTTGTCTTGCGAGACAGCGCCCGCAAATCACGGAGCTATCAAAAATATAGCTAGTCTTGTGAAACGCTCGTATACCGCATTACTCGCAAACCGAGGTATCACTGTACATTTATTGGAGACTATATATTTTTTTTATTGGGTATGTTTTATAGCAGAAAGTAAACCTCCCCAGGGCTGAAGTGGTTAAAGTGGGGAAAAAATAAAGGGCTACTTATGAAGAAACTTCACTACATTGTATGCCATTCAAAGAGGTTCAGATATTGAGGCTCTTGCACATGGGCAGGCTGAGGCCGTTCAGTGTAATTCTTGGGGAATGTTCTCCGCCCAGGCAGAGCAGGTGCAGTGTACAGCCTGTCATTGACTTGAATGGCTGTGCACCGCTGTACTCGTGTATACGGCACTGCTGTCATAAACTGGAGTACCGCATACACAAACATAGAACATTTTCTATTTTTTGCATACCGGTTTAAACAAACCATTTTGGAACGTTTGCAGTTTAAATCGGCTAAATAAATGCCAGCTGCATTAAAACAATAAAAAGGTATGCAAAATTTTACAGATATTATTATTTGTTTTTATTTTTAAGAGCAGTCAATCTAAGTAGAAAGGCGTTTTCCCTGTCAGTATTCTGTAAAGTCAGAGCTAGAGCTCTCCAACAGCATGAGCTTTGAGTAGACAGCAATAACAGAGATGAGCTCATCGGTCTGCTGCTTCTCCTTCACTATCCAATCACGGGCTGAGTGAGGAATAAGACCTGTAAGACCCCTTTCACACTGGGGTGGTTTGCAGGCGTTATTGCGCTAAAAATACCGCCTGCAAACCGCCCCTAAACAGCCCCCGCTGTTTGTTCAGTGTGAAAGCCCGAGGGCTTTCACACTGAAGCGGTGCGCTGGCAGGAGAAGAAAAAATCTCCTGCGAGCAGCATCTTTGGAGCGGTGTATTCACCGCTCCTAAACCGCTCCTGCCCATTGAAATCAATGGGACAGCGCGGCTATAGCCGCGCTATACGAGTGGTTTTAACCCTTTTTCGGCCGCCAGCGGGGGGTTAAAACCGCACCGCTAGCGACGAATACCGCGGTAAAACAGCGCTAAAAATAGCGCTGTTTTACCGCCGACGCCCCCTACCGCCCCAGTGTGAAAAGCAGCCTAAGCGTAAGGCCCCTTTCACACAACTGTTCCAATTAGGGCAGTCTGTTTTTCAGCCCCTATGGACTGGCAGATGTAAACAGAATTGTGTCTGTTTATACCTGCTTAACTTCAATCCTATCCGCTAAAAACAAACCGAAGGGTATCTGTTGTCCTCCATCTAGGCGGATGAGATTGGAGGTCGTCTGGTGTAAACGGACAACGGAGTTCGTTTTACACTTGGCTGCCCATAGAGCAGAGCGGGCACTGTCTGTGTCCACGGACCTGTCATCCGCCCGCACTGATCAGCAGGGGATCCATGAGCAGATCCCTTGCTGATCGGAACAGAGTCCGCTTGTGTGAAAAGGTCCTAACTTCACCGCAACAGAAAAGTAAATGAGGTCTCCTTCCCTGCCAAACAGGGTTGTGTTTCATCTGTGTGTCAAGCTGTTTACCTGAACTCTAGCTTTAAACTGGGAGACAGAATTGAATAGTGGGCTATTGAGAAGAGGGAGTATAAGTGGGCCAGGTTATTAACCAACTTCACATCCTTTGGACGTTTTAAAGCACCCTGCACTTTAAGTGCTTAAAGAGGAAATAAACCCTGTGGGGGAAAAAAAAAAAGTTTTCCCCTTCCCTGCAAAGTAAAGGCATAATGTGCTAGTATGCATCGCATACCAACACATTATGTGACACTTGCCTGCAAACGAAGCCTGCGCTGTCCCCGCTGCAGGCTGCATTCATGTTTGCCCCTCTTCCTTCCAGGGCCGCGAACTCCGGCTCTGTGACATTGCATGCGTGCGGGAGCCGCCAGTTACTGCACTCGCTCCTGAAGAAACGGCACGGGCGGCTGTTCCTGCAGAGCGCATGCGCCAGTGACATCGGCGCAGTATACAGTAAATATCTCCTAAACGGTGCATGTTTAGGAGATATTTACAGTACCTAATAGGTAAGCCTTATTCTAGGCTTGTCTAATAGGTACAAGTACTGCAGGTAGGTTTACAACCTCTTTAAAACATGGGTGCTCAACCTGCGGCCCTCCAGCTGTTGCAGAATTACAAGTCCCATGAGGCATTGCAAGGCAGACAGTTACAAGCATGATTCCCAAAAAGAGAGGCATGATGGGACTTCTAGTTCTGCAACAGTTGGAGGGCCACGGGTTGAGCACCCATGGCTTAAAACAAGCTGATGGATTCGGTTGTAACCATGAATCTGGTTGAATATTTTATATATATATATATATATATATATATAATTTTTTAGCCCGGAATCCTCTATTTAGTAAAAATGATCTGGGCGGCTCTACAGCCGTCTGATCACTTTTACTGTAAAGGCTTTTAAAGTGTCACCTATGGAAAAATGTTGTTTGTTTTTATATTTTTTTTTTTTTTTCATGGACGCGATGTGATTTTGAGTTTTCAAATGTTTGGTATCAGTTTACTATTTTAACAAAAATGTGTTCTAGTATGTTTGTATACACTAAAATTAATTTTAGTGTATTTTGTCCTGAAAATATGCATTTTGATAAACAGCTGCACAAATATAAAAATGTTTTAGCTGCCACCATTTTATTTTTCAGGGCCTCTGGTTTCAGAAAATATATAATGTTTGGGTGTTCTAAATTATGTTCTAGCAAAAAATTTTGAGTTTTTAATATGTGTGAAAATTTTAAAAATTGCGTGGGAGACGCAAAGTGGTTAAACAGGTTTGGGTCTGTTTAAAGGAATACGTTGTCCTTTTTTATAGCCTATAGACTAGAGACAAGGTCTAACAGATTGTGTGTTGTGTTTTGTTTTTAATTGGATGATTTAATTTTTATATAGTAAATAGCCATCTGATTGTGCTCATGTTCTGGTTTTGCAGAATGCAGGACATCCAAGGGGATGGAACAATCACGTTCATCTGTTGAATCTAGACAGCTTTACCTGGAGTCGCATTGTACCTACGGTAATAACTCAATCTTTACCTACTTTTTATGTGAGCAGTGAAACATACCAGAGGAGCTTCAGTAAAGTTAAAAAAAAAAAAATTAAAAGTCAGCAGCTACAAATACTCTAGCTGCTGACTTTTAATAAAGATACTTAACTGTCCAGGGATCCAATGCTATCTTCACCCTGGCCAGTTCTTTGCCAGTCTTCGGATCTTTGGTGCGGCCATGCTGCTTGTGGGAAGCCAGCTGTGACTCCCTAAGGCTTCACACTGCGCATTCGCAAGCTGCACTGCACTCTGTGATTGGTCCCACAGCCTGTAGGGACCTATGATGTGGTGGAGGGTAGTGGGAAGGTTGTTGAACTTCCCCCTGGATCGCCTAGGCAATCCCAGCAGAAGTGGGTACCTGTCAAAACTAGGTACCCACTCCAAAAAACAACGTTTCCAATAAGGAGGGGGGAGGAGAAGAATAACTTCTCCTTAACCAGTGTTATTAGGTGAAGTTCTGCATTAACTCCACTTTTTGAAAGTACCATTGCAAAGTTCAGCTTTAACCCCTTCATGCCAACAGTACGCACATGCGGCCCCACTGGACTGGGCTTTTTTCCATGGGGCCGCATGTGTGTCTTTGTCTCAGTGGGAGCCCCGGGTTCTTTCTTAACGATCGGTACCTGGTTCCAGGTCACCTGATAACTGTGATCGGTCACTTTGAAGCCCACCCCTGTGTTTCTCTCCCTGTGAAAGGAGGGGAGAAATGCATTGTATCTCTCTCTTCTTGGAGAGAGGGGGGGGGGGATGATTTTATTTTTTTTATTATTATTTTATTTATTTTTTTAAATCCTGGGGAAAAAAAAGTTAGATCTTGGGGTTTGATCTAGGTTAGTGTTTGGGTCAAGTAAGGATCAAAGGTCAGGGTCTATATATATTTTGGTCAGGGTTTTTTGTTTTTTTTTTTTAAGTTCGTGTCAGTGTGTTTTAGGTAGGGTAAAAAAGAAGCCAAATGCACACTATTGTTTTGGGCTGTACTACGAGTACATACAACATCTAACATACACATATGTAGTATCGCTGCAATCGCCAAGAGTGGGAGAATATGATGGTAACAAAGTATACAGTTACATTTTTTTAAAAAAAGGGTATTTTTTTTTTTTTATTGACCATTTTGGGGTAGTTTTCCTATGATCAAAACCAAAGAGATGTCCATTTTACCATTTAGCACTACAGGAAAGCCAAATTTGTTTAGGAAAAAAAAAGGTACGGGTGCATCTCCAAAAATTTGAAATTTATCAAAAAGCTAACTTTATTTCAGCAATTCAATTCAAAAGGCGAAACTCCTATGATTTTATATAGATTCATGTGATATAGTGATATATTTCAAGCATTTTTCTTTTAATTTTGATGATTGTGGCTTACAGCTAGTGAAAACCCAAAATTCAGTATCTCAGAAAATTTAGAATATTACATAAGACCAATAAAAAAAAAAAAAGATTTTTAATCCAGAAATGTTGGCTTACTGAAAAGTATGTCCATGTACAGTATAGTATGCACTCAATGCTTGGTCGGGGCTCCTTTTGCATGAATTACTACATCAGCCTGGGTTCACACTATTGCGAACAGACATTTGCATGTGATTTGCACCCGCACTGCTGTGCCGATCACATGCAATGTCTGTGCAATGCGAGTTCAGCCATACGGTTGTATGGCTGAACTCACATTAGATTTGCACAAAAAAGGTGCAGGTACTTTTTTTTATTTCCCCCCTCCGGCCTGGAATCAGATTGCATGGGTGTTCACACCCATGTAATCTGATTCCTGTCCGAATACACAGTTCGCACTGTGCTCTGTGAACTGATCTGGGGGTGTCATTAACATTGTATTAACACTCGCAGCGGTTTGCAGAGGGCACCCAGGCTCAATGCGGCGTGGCCTGGAGGTGATCAGCCTGCGGCACTGCTGAGGTGTTATGGAAGCCCAGGTTTCTTTGATAGCGGCCTTCAGGTCATCTGTATTTTTGAGTCTGGTGTCTCTCGTCATTCTCTATGGGGTTTTAGGTCAGGTGAGTTTGCTGGCCAATCAGAAACAGTGATATCACAATCTTTAAACCAGTACTTTTGGCAGTGTGGGTGGGTTTTAAAGTGGAACTAAACCAATTATTTTAATGGCTTAAAAAAAATGTTGCATTCCTGGCATGCTGGGAATGGTAACTGTCACATTTGTTTGTGTCCTCAAACACATTGTCAAACCATCAAATGTCTGGTGTCATAACTGATCACATGTGCAGCACCATGGCAGATCAGAGGCCAAGATGGCAGCTTCCTTGGCAGTGATTGCTAGTCAGTCTAGGCCTGTATAGAAAACCTTCACTGAAGGCTAAGCAACAATGTTTTACCTGCAATAGAGAACATTTCTGAAAATTTCCAGATTATTATTATTTTTTTTTTAACATAGAGCAGTGTGATGTGTCCTATGAAAAAAATACCATGCAAGGTGATCATACAGATTATAATTAAACGATTAATAAACGGTTCCACGCACAGTTGGAAACCAGATAGTAATTTAACCACCTGTTATGTCGGTACTTTGACGTAGAATACCGGGGTTATGGCAGCAGATAGCTGACATAACCCCGGTATATTCCTAAACGGTGAATGGTCCTCTTTCTGATAAAAGTTGTCTCCACGACGGATCCACTGCAAAATCACTTTTATCAGGGGCGGGAGAGGGGCCCCTCCCGCCAGGCTCTGGTTGTTTCCGCCGCTTACAAGAGCTGATCAGGTCCTCTTCCCTCTGAGACATGGAGCCAGGTGGTGGAAAAATGGCTTCCGCTCGGCTCCATAACATTGGATGACAGGAGCAACGTCAAACGTCACTTTCACCTATTGGTCTTAAATGGGAAATCTTCTTTTTTAATTATTTGTTTTGTTTTTTTTTTTTTGCATTTTGGTGTAAATGTGAGATCTGAAGTCTTTTTGACCCCAGATCTCACATTAAAGAGGTCCTGTCATGTTGTTTTTTTTTTTTTTTCTATTACAAGGGATGTTTACATTCCTTGTAAAAGGAATAAAAGTGACCCATTTTTTTTTTAAAAGGACAGTGTAAAAATATAGAGTAAAATAAATTCTAAAAAAAAAAAATGAAATGCTCCCTGTCCAACCGAGCTTGCACGCAGAAGCAAACGCATACCTAAGCTGCGCCCGCGTATGAAAACTGTGTTCAAACCAGAGATTTGAGGTATTGCTGCCTTCGTTGGAGCGAGTAACTCAAAACTGGTAACCTGTAAAAAAAAAAAAAAAAAAAAAAAAAAAAAAAAAAAAAAAATGAATGTAAACGTCTCTTATGGAGATTTTTAAGGGTCAAAGTTTGTTGCCGTTCCACGAACGGGCGCAATTGTGAAGCATTACATGTACATGTTGGGTATCAATTTACTTGGTGTAACATTATCTATCTTAATATAAAAAAAAATGGCCTAACTTTACTGTTGTCTTATTTTTTTAATTTTAAGTTAACTTGTAAACACCAAGTTTGAAAGATAGGCTTGGTTCTTAAGTGGGTAAAGTAAAGCTAAAGGCAACATATTTTTTTTGGATGGAGTGGAGAGGGATTAAAAAAAAAAACTGTCAGGTTTTAATGCTGTCTGTGACCCATGCTAAAGAGATTTATTTTCTCTATTTGTCCTGTTTACCACCGTCAACAACAATATGGACACTAGTTCTGGTGATATCCAGAGATTCCCTTACTTTAGAGGGATTTTCTCTCACTTCCTGTTATTGCTACAGAACAGGAAGTGAAGAGAAATCTCTCCAATGGGACACAGATGGCAAAAATAATCCTTACAGGGGGGATAACCCTTCCTTTACTCTATCCAAAATGGAGAAAAAAAAGATTTGCCTTTTAGTTCTACTTGAACCACTTCCTATCCGGGCCAATTCTGGCATTCCTCTCCTACATGTAAAAATCGTCATTTTTTTGCTAGAAAATTATGCCTCGTTTCCACTGATCGGTTTGGTTCAGTACGGTACGCTATTTTGAGTGTTTCCATTATGAAAGCGGCCCATACAACCGAACCATACCGCATCATTCATGGTCCTGCTTCAGATGTGGGGCCATAGAAAATGGTACGGTACGGTTCGGTTAGGGTGGAGCTACGATACATTCCACTGATTGGCGGACGTGTGACGCCATGCTAGGCATTTTTTCTAAATCCACGTATGGCCCCTGGCGGCACCACTTGCAGTGGAAACGCTCACCTGAATAGGCCGGACAATTCTAGGCCTTCCAAACTGTGCCGACCCGAACCGATCCGCTCAGTGGAAATGAGGCATAACTCAGAACCCCCAAACTTATTATTATTATTAATAAATATATTTTAGCAGAGAACCTAAGGAATAAAATGGCGGTCGTTGCAATTTTTTGTCACACAGTATTTGCGCAGCAATTTTTCAAACGCAATTTTTTTTTTTTTTTGGGTACAAAAACACTTTCATGGAGGGAGGTGGTGTAGGCCTAAAGCTGTGTAAGGGGCCCCACCATTTCTAGTGGCTACCCTGGTCATGACTGTTGCATAGATTGGTTAGGTGGTGGTTCTACATTCATCATCCTATGCCTAGTACTTTGAGAAACCTTGTACCCTCTCTGCCCATCATGCATGGCTCCTATCTCTGTATAAATAAAGGTCAATTAAACATTCAGTTTAAATCTGCTAAATATATTCCAAGTTCATCAAAACAAGGTGTAAACAGTGTGACAGTTCATTCTCTTGAAAACAGCCACAGCCTACTTAACAATAAAGGCTGTTTCCTGCCTGCATGCTGCGGAGAAGGGCCCTTGCGCTGTGTGGAAGCAGTGGTCTCTCTGCATAGTACTGACAAGCCCCCTGCTGATCACCAACTTCCCCACTAGCATGGATTCTTGCAGATTGCACGGCTATAGCTGTTACACCCTGAATATGTGTGTAACATGAATTATCCTTTTAAACGCCATCTGCCTAATTTATTCCGGCTTGCCAGAAAAGTCAGACTGAACTTAAACAACATGTATTCACCCAGAAAGAACATTGATGTTTCTTCATTCTACATTTCTTTCCAGGGTAAATGCCCGTCTCCTCGTGCCGCTCATGCTTGCGCCACAATTGGAAATCGAGGTTATACTTTTGGCGGCAGATACAGAGTGGGTATCCATGAGATCGTATTACTTCTCCTGTCCATCTCATGGCATAATATATTTTTAATAAAACAAAATTTTACTCTCCAGGACTCCAGAATGAATGATCTGTACTATCTGAATTTTGATACCTGGGAGTGGCATGAAGTGTAAGTGATTTTTTTTTTTTTTTTTTCTTTACAACTTCCCTGCGATTTAATCTTTTCATATAGTTACTGAGTGTTTGTAAACCTTAGAAATGACTTAAATGCTTCCTATCACAATGCTTACTCTTATGGTTTTTGCTCTTCTGATATTTTCCTTTTAGAAATAGTTTTCTGCCAGCAAGTTTTACTTCCGTGCAGCCAGTGACCACGCTATCCATAGGGTCTGATCCCTGTGGCAGCGTTGTCAGATCGCTGTGCGTGCTTCCACAATCTGACTACAGGACACCATGATGACATGTGGCGTTTATGTAGTAGCAATACGTAGATGGGGACCTGGCAGCTGCAGCCCCCATGTGTCACTAGGGAAAGATTTGTTTCAAAGCTGAACTCCAGTAAGTGTCCATTCACACTTCTACAACTTGTCATGCGACTTTGGACATCAAAGTCAGATGAAAAGTCGTTTCCTAATGATAACCATATATGTGCGATTTAAAGTTGCAGCGACTTCAAAGTAATTCATGGTCTGAATTTCATGCAACTTGAGGGCCATGGACTTCAATGTGAATCGTCAGAAGTTGCATGAAAGTCATACCTGAATGTTTTACATACATGTCTTTTATCTAAGCCAGGGATCTCCAAACTACTGCCCTCCAGCTGTTGTGATACTACACGTCCCATGAGTCATTGTAAAACTCTGACATTCACAGACATGACTTGGCATGATGGGAATTGTAGTTCCTGAACAACCGGAGGGCCATAGTTTGGTTTAGACCAGGGGTCTCCAAAGTCGCATCCACGTCATACCCAGACAAAGTTGCAATGCAAAGTCCAGCTTCTTTGGAGTCGTACAAGTGTAAATGAAGTAATGCCCAGTTCACACTGGTGCGACAATCGCTCCGACTTTGAGAGCACGCTGCATGACATATAAAAATCAATATTTCCCTACGGGTCGGTTTGGGTCAGTTTGTGCCGGTCCGACTTTGGAAAAGGTTCCTGTACTACTTTGGTCCGAGTTCTGTTTGATTTCAGCCCATAGAATTGAATAGAAGTCGAATCCTCACCTTTTTAATTGGTGTGATTTGGATCTGACAGTCAAGGAAGATTATATAGGTATTCCCTGAAGTTGCTTCAAAATCGCCTGGCAAAGTTGTGCGACTTCAGGTGGCGGCAGTGTGAACTGAGCTCAAACTTTAAACACACAGATGAAGCATACAGGATGTGTAGGATCTGTTAACGTGTTTTTTTTTTTTTTTTGTTTTGTTTTATTTCATCCAGTGTTGAGAATTACACAGCCCTGCCACACAGCACCTTCTGCCCTACCAGAGGGGCTATCAGATTTTTCCCAGTTGCAGGTCCTATCCCTCTCCCAGCCTATGATTAGACAGTGAAAGGAGAAGCAGCAGACTGATAAGCTAATTTCTCTGCTCTCACCTCTATCGGCACACTACCTGCACTGCAGTACAACTGACTAGATCATCATCAGATCTTGCAGTTGATTATCATCAACTGCAAGATGCTGATCTCTTGTCAAACTTCGATAATTACTCTTCATTAAATAAATACTTCTAGAGATGTATTGAGGAATACAGAGCTGCACTACTGTGCCTCTTCTATCTACCTGGAGTTCAGTTTTAAGTGGTCGTTTTTTCCCCACACAGAATAGAAGCGGCCATATTGTAAGATTACGCCTAATAATTCCGCTGGGATCCGCTGTCTGCTGTTCTTTAGCCCATCATTGCCTCTCTTTCCTTGTCCTAGGATTGCACAAGGTGTTATCCCATTGGGAAGGTCTTGGCATTCGTTGACACGAGCGTCTTCTCACACCCTTTTTCTTTTTGGAGGATTTACCACTGATAAACAACCTTTGAGTAAGTGACTGAGCTTTCTAACCATGCAAATGTAACCAGAGGTGCAATGACCATCTTAAAGGCCCGCACACACGATCTGAAAATCGTACAAAAGAATACCGCTTTTAAAGCGATCGTACGATAATCGGATCGTTAGTACTGATCTTTTGAGAACTGATCACGACAGTTCATCTGATATTATCTGATTGGACAAGCACAAACGTTTTTCTTGTATGATAACAAATCGTACAATTTAGGTTTAATCACTACGGTGGTTGTTTGAAAACACAACATCACTTCTGAATTTTTATTGTCATACAAGAATTTTCAGAACTTTAAACTCTTCGTTTTTAAAATGAGATTAGTATGAAAAATTAAATAAGATACTCTCATCGTGTGTACCAGGCATTAGACCCCTGATTGGTCTTCTCTCCCCCAGTGATCAGACTGTAACTTTGCAGCCAGTCACAAAGTGAGAGGCTGATCTGTGTCAGACATTTGTGAGCACATCCAAAACTGCACAAGCACTGGGATTTACATGACAGAGGCATCTCAGTCCAGGAAGTCTCTGCTGACCCTGGATGATGCCTGAACAAAGATGGCGCCATCCTTCTGAAGAGAAAAGCAGATGAAGGCGCTGTCGGGGAGTACTGTGAGCTCTGTAAGACAATTCAGTGTAATTCTGATGTATGTTGTCTCTTCTCAGGTGACACGTGGCTATACAATCTCAGGACTAATGAGTGGGTTCCTTTCCAGAGCTGTCACACTGATAAGCCCAGGTAACCATATATTACATCATCATATCCTTCCTTCATGGTCCTCCAATCCATGGAGGGGGACATCTCGTGTGTGCAGATGAGCTACACAAAAATACATTCAGAGAACCAAAAGTGACCTTTACTTGCAGTGTTTAGAGCTGTAAATTGTAAGTTCCACCTGCAGCAAACTGTGAGAAGTCACCTCCGCTATAGGTCAGAATGAAAGGTAAACAGGTCTGCAGAATTTGCTGGAGGCTTAAACTGGCATTACACCTGAACCCCAAAAGTCTTGTAGCTTTTAAGGCTTTTTTCCCCCCTCTGTTTTCATCTGGTGATCTGGCCAGTAACACACCTCCTGTATTATAGTGTCTCCACTCTGGAGGAAGGAGAACAGAGGGCACATTTAAACAGCAGCATTATCAGTCGGGGGGGGGGGGGGGGGGCTTGTCAGATGTACTAGCAGATTTACAAATACTAATAAATTGAAGACAAACTCCAGCTCACACTTTATAATCAGTTACAGCAAAACGTTTTGTTTTTCCTTTAGGATAAAGGTTTTACATGCATGCTGATCATTGTAAGCACCCCTGCCAGTGTTAAATGGATTGTCTCATCTCTGTAGCTGATACATTCCGCTGGAGAGCTTGTTCTTTTGAAAAAATAGACTTATTGGCCAGATCACCAGCTGGAAATAGAAGAAAGCTTAAAAAAGAAAATGAATTGTGTGTGTGTGTGTGTGTGTGTGTGTGTGTGTGTGTGTGTGTGTGTGTGTGTATGTATGTATGTATGTATAGATGATAAAGATAGAGATAGAACCGCACTCTGCTTACAGTTTAGTGCCAGCAATCAGGTCTTCCCACCGACCTTATATATAGAGAAAAAGTCCAAGAGGTTGCTGCACTTAAAAACTTCTTTGCTTTATTTCACAATATCTTCAGACAAGATTTACAAAGCAAGCACAATCATTCCAAGCAATATCAAAGGCAACAAATGCCTGCACAGTTTCAGATATGAATGGATTACGTTTCGGGCTAGTAACTTTACGCCCTTCCTAAGATCTGTTGAAGCACATCTGAAGGTTTCATTTTAATCATTCATTTAAATACAGGTTTAGTGAAGTTGCCTTTGATATTGCTTGGAATGATTATACTTGCTTTGTAAATCTTTCCTGAAGATATTGTGAAATAAAGCAAAGAAGTTTTTAAGTGCAGCAACCTCTTGGACTTTTTCTCTCGATAGATAGATATATACTGTATGTGTGTATATAAATTTGTTTTGTTTTTTGGATTTAATACTATTTTTAAACAGTTTGTTTGGCCCAAACCATGTACTGGATGATCTAGTGTGCTATATTGCCTGTATGTAAGCCCCAGCCCCATACTGTACAGTATACAGCACTGTACTACGGCAGTAGGATGGAGACTTCCTGTCCCACCCCCAGAACTCCCTGCTGCTTAGCCATTCACAGTAAGCTTTGTATTCTAGGAATGAATAGAAAGCACCCTCTGATTGGCTGACATCATGACTCCCAGAAATGTGCTACCATGTCTGTATTTTGCTCTCCAGTGTGCTGATTTGTATCTTAGTGCACAGTTGTGTGTACCTATCCTGTCTCTATAACATAGGGAACATATGATGTTTACATTGTCAGGTGGTTATGAATGTGTCCAGTGCTGGTTGGGTTAAGGATCCCTTGAATGCATCTACATCCTACTCTCCCCGTGTTAGTATGGGGATGTGACTATAATGTGTTTTTCCAAAGTAACAGTACACAACTCTGTTGTCATTTATACATTTCTAGGCTGTGGCATACAGCATGTGCCAGTAAAGAGGGTGAAATATTTGTCTTTGGAGGATGTGCCAACAATCTGCTCGCCCACCACAAAGCGGTAACGTATCACATAATGTAGTGCTGAAGCGGCCGATCGATGGGATGATCAAGGATTCTAAGTATTTTTTTTTTTTTTTTTTGTGCTTTCTTTGTATAGGCCCATAGTAATGAAGTGCTTGTGTTCTCCGTTCAGCCAAGGTCTCTTGTAAGGTGAGTTATGCAAAGTTTTAGAAAGACAAAAAATATACTAGAAAACCAAACAGTGGCAGCCACCTTCTCATCACACCTGTATGAACTTGTTGGAAATCCCATCGCAAAGGTGTTCAATATGGTTAATTTCAGTGTTTTGTGTAGGCCACTCATGTTCTTCTACATCAAAATAATTCATTGCTGGACAAAAACCTGACCATCACACCTACCTATTCTGAAACCATTAATGTCAAACCATGTCCTTATGGTGCTGGTTTTATACATGGGGGACAGTCCTACAGAAACGGGGCCTTCCCCAAACTGTACCCACAAGGTTGGAAATGCACAGGTGGAATTGAATGCTTTGGAACCTGTAGTATTAACCGTATCCATCCATGAAAACACCTGAAATCAATAATTCAGAGGGTTTTCTGTAGGGTGATATTGTATGTCTGTAACTGACTGCAGATACTAATACGTCTATATTCTGTCCTACAGCCATGTTATCTGGAATTCTTGAGTAAAAGTAATGCAGAGCCCAATAATGATACTGAAATGCACTTTAATATATAGTGAGATGGGTGAGGAACATTCTGGTTGGTATCTGCACTTGCTCTCCTGAATAAGCCATGAATACTCTGACCCCAGGTTTTGATGTATTCTCATTGATTTCAGGCTTTGTCTAGAGACGGTTATCTTCTACAAAGAGATCCTGTCTGGCTCCTTGGACTGTCTACCCAAACATCTCCTCCACAGTGTCCATCAGAGGTTTGCCAGTGTCAACACTTGTGGCTCATGAGAAGCAGACATGATCTATACAGCTGTATATAGTGATTGTGTTTTTAGTTTTGTGTGTTTTTTCTGTTTTGGCTCTTACTTTAGTGTAAATATATTCAATAAATGTGGAGAATTTAAAAATGTCCAGGCTGATTTTGATGAACTTTAGGACAGCTGTACCAGGTGCAATAGAAAAGGGAGTTGGTGCTCCAGCTAATTCACAAGACACTGGCCCAATGTGACAAGCTTGTGCCAGTGCACGCTAAAGCCTCGTACACACGATTGGATTGTCCGACGGGAATTGTGTGATGACAGATTGTGTGATGTTGGCCTAAAATCCGACCATTTGTACGATCCGTCGGATTTTCCACGGACAAATGTTGGATGGCAGGCTTATAAATTTTCTGCAGACACATGTCTGTTGTCAGATTGTGTGTACACAAGTCCGTCAGACAAAAGTACAAACACACATGCTTGGAATCAGTGCTCAAACACAACATTAGCAGAAGGTGCCCAAAGGGTGGTGCTAAAGAGATGAAAAGCCACGTAGTACGTCACTACGTTCGTGTTTGTTGGCCGACAATTGTGTGCCGTTTGTATGCAAGACAAGTTCCTGGCCAACGCCCTTCAGACAAAAGTCTGACGTTTTGTCTGCAGAAAATCTGATCGTGTGTACCAGGCTTTAGGCTGAGCTCACACTGGCATTAAGAGCAGGTGTTTAACACCTGTGAAATACCTACGTACAAGATATAATAGACAGCACATCTGATCACACTAGGCGTTAGCGGCGCTTCACTTCAAAATTGAAGCCTCATGTAAAGTCAGGAGGCGTTTGAAGCCTTTTAATGCCTACCATTCAAGTCTATCTATGGTAATGCTCCGGTAGTTGTTTTCAGCATGGTCAATTTGTTTATTTCTGTCACTTTCCATTGTGGAGTATAACGCTCATTAAACGTTATGAAACCGCGCATAGGGGGCCTTTTTAATGCTTGCAAGATGCCCCATTCAAAAGCTCAATGACACCTATACTAACGCTATAGGAGCGTCAGAAATGTAGTCAAGTTTGAACAAGCCCTTATGGAAAACATCTAGTTGAACCTAAACAGCAGCCTCAGATTTTTACATTTTGTTTGAATTGCTCTTGGAAAATAGCAGTGCACTTCCTGACATGACTGGTCCTAAGGATGTTATATGTAATGTATACACACAGGATTGCCCGCCTCAGGAGATGTGGTACTGCTCACTGTTCTCCTTACTGTGGGAAAAGCTGTACCTGAGGACCTGCACTGAAAGGATCTTTCTGCTTTATTCATTCTGTGGCTCTGTGCTTCCTCCACCTCTCTTGTTGCTTCTTGAATATTATGCCACCAGTCATCAGGAGGGCAGCTCTGATATGAGGTAGCAAAGCCTTCTGCACTACCAAGATGTCCATGTTCACACGGTACGGTATGTCAGTAATGGGGAGAAGAGCAGCAGGGAGAGTACATGCAATACAAATAACTCCTCATTGTTCTGTTTTAAAGAGAGAAAAAAAAAATGGAAAGGTGAACTAACCTACCTTTCCCCGATCACAGTTGTACTTACCTCTGTGGGTGATGAGTTGTCACTGCCCATACAGGGGGGTGTAGCGGTCCATGGATTTGAAATCCCAGCCCTCCTTCCTGTAGGGGTAGGCAACCTGGGGCCCTCCAGCTGTTATGAAGCTACATTTCCCATTGCATTGCCAGCATTGCAAGGCTGGCAGTTACAATTACTCCCAGAGGCATGGCAGGGACTTGTAGTTCTGCCACAGCTGGAGGGCCCCAGGTTGCCTATCCCTGCTGTAGGGATTCCGGGATGGATTAGAGCGATTCTGATTAGTCACAGCAGCCCACGTGTACTGCAGCCAAGCTGGCTTCTGTCGAAGGGGCATGACGGAAAAAGGTCTGCCGATTGACATCTGGTCAGCGTTCTCAGCCAATGCGGAGTGGTGACCGATGTGGTTGGGGAGAGAGAGAGAAGAGATTGCTGTACTAACACCGGATAGTACAGCAACTCCTCCCAAACTTCTCAATTTATTTTGTTCAGCCCGCTGGGTTGAACGAAAAAAAGACAGTGTGCGCCAGGCTTTTAGGGCCGGGTGAGCTCACTGCAGACACCTCGATTACTGGCTTCTCAGAGGAGGATTCTTTAGTAACATGTCTGATCTCTACTCCACTTAACCAATTGTGGCTGGAAGTGCCCCAGACCAAAGCAGGAGACCTCCTGTCTACAAATATCTTCTATTTGTCCAGAAGGATTAAGGTGGGGAAAACAGAATAAGAAAAATACATAATTGTTCTTTATTTTTCATTGTGCAAAGTGAAAACTTTGAATACACTTATTACATCATAACATTATTTGCTAACTTCTCCTGGCAGTTTTGATTATAAAATAAAATCTTGTGAGCTTTTAGTACAAGGGTTCTAGCTTGTGCACACAGTCACATCTTCTGCACAATAGTGACGGTGCTCCCGGAGAGCTGGATATCGAAGCACACAGATGGTTGGACACTTCAAACACAAGTGAAGGATAAGAATATGCTGACAAGTGTCTCACTGTGACTGCACTGTGTTAGGGTTGCATTAAATGTATGTCTTGCTTGGTATAAAACTTTGCATACACTCTTAATTTTCAGTACAATGCAGCTAACGCTTAAAGCTGAACTCTAGCTTTTGCTACGCTTTACATAGTGTATTTGTATCTATATATCACGCAGCATTGTGTCCCAGGTTCAAGCTGAGACTTCCTGTCTCATACCTGGAACACAATGTCTATCTGATCAGCGCTCAACCAATCGAAGAAAACAATGAATAGAAAACTTCCTCTGGCTGAGTCAGAGGCAGGCTTATAAAGATATGACCTCTTACTCAGCCAATCAGAGAGAGCTTTGATTTGTTGCGCACCAATCAGACTATTGTGATCCGGGTAGTCTTGGCTCAAACCCAAAACACAGTGCTTTGTTGCCTCAGATACATACAGTTTGTACAGCACATCCAGCTGCCTCACATGTTGATCTGGGCCAGCTTGGCCCCTAAAGTGTTGCAAAAGCTGGAAGTTCAGCTTTAATGCACAACCAAATTACAGTTGTAAAACCATTCTCCGCTAATCTTCATGTTCTGCTGCTTCTTCGATTAGACTTAGCATTTCATTTCTGGGGCTTAATAATGGGGTGTTCAGCGCAATCATTGATAGCGGGGGAGGTTTGCACGCACAACATCATTATTCCATCCTGCTTTTATAGCGGACACAAATTATAGCATTAGGACCATTTTAATAACCCTGGTTGTTCGGGGGGGGGGGGGGGGGGGGGGAGTTTGTGTGTGAGTATACCTCAAAGCTGAAAAAAGTGGCCTCTGATCTACATGGGCACCGTAATCATCGATATGCACTTTCACTGAGGCCTTGTCCACATGAAAGAGTATAGAAAATTGCAAGATCCAGCATATATTGCTGCGGTTGGGAAACCTGTACAAAGAAAGGACAGGCTGACCTGTATGCACATAGATGCGTTCAGGATCCGACATCTGAAGAAACATACAAAACCACAGCAGCGCCCGGCACCATTCTGTACAGGCTAAGCAGATACAGCTGTCAGCCCAACTGCAACAGTACCCTGGCTTTGCCCTTGTAAATGAGGCCTAATACCCAAGAACATTACCCTGTCCCTCTAGTATATGGGGCCTGGAACCAAAGCACTGCAGGACCCACTTTTATAGTTTTTGGATAAGCAACCAACCTTAGTATCCCTTCTCATCTGCCAGTATAAGGTCCAGATAATCTATTAAAGTAGAACTACCATTCTGCCAATCTTTAAAGAGGACTTCCACTTATAAAGCAAAAGAGGGACAATTTGCTTTTAAAGCTTCTTGCATACTCAGTTGTTTTTCTTAGTTTGTCAGAACCCCTCTCCAATCATCAGTGGGGTGTGGGCATTTAATGAGGGTGTTTTATTCCCTCCCTCCTAAAGCCAGTTTATGGTTTACAGTAGAACCTGCTCATGGTGTAGGAGCGTGGAAGGGTTAGCACCTCTATCAAGTTCATACCACTGTGTGTTCCCGCTGGGGAAACATTTCTATCACTTCCTATTCCAATTTCATCAGCACAAAAGGGCAAGGAAAATCTCTCCACTGTGGATTATGAAAAGCAATAATAATCTGTCCTCCCATGTACAAGTTTTTTGTTTTTTTTTTGGCTGCAGTTATATTTCAGTGGCATTCCATTTTAACTCACAAATCAGAATGTTTACACCCATCTTTCTTTTAGGATTTTGTACCTAATATGTGAGGCCGATTAAAAAAACACCCCACCCTTTCTTACATTGTGTAGCGGTTTCATCTCAGTTTTCTGCAGCTCCTGAGGAATTTCGTATGTACAGTCACTTTGATCGGACTCTCATTTCTTCTTGACATTAAGTAAATTGGGGGCTGACACTTTCACCTTTCCTGGCATATTTCTGGACAAATCCGTGTCCTGCGAGACAAAGGAATACAAGATTAAATACAGATCAGACAGGAAGGCCTGGATCCAAGCTGTAGATGTTGTATATATTGGGGGTTTCCAAGACCGGAATTCCTACCTTCACGCTGCGTAATAAATCCTTCTCTCTAGCAGAGCACTCCTTATAATGCATGAAACTGTTCAGTGCGGTCTTAGCAGCTATGGAAAGAAAAAGAAAAAAATGTTCAGCAGTCCACAGAGGTGAACTGGACAGGGCTGATAACATGGCTTGAGATTTTAGGGTAGCAGAGGTTCTATGTTATCTCACTGAACTGAAAAGCTATTTCACTTTTCCTTTTTAGTTTTTGAATTGCTATAACAAAGTGGTACATTTAGGGAGCAAATAAGCCAAGTTCACTCTAAGGATTTTGGCACCCAGTGTTTTCCCCATAATATGCACTTATGCAGAGCATAGTTTTACATTATGGCAGACTTACCTCCCAAAAGGCCCCTCCTCCAGCGCTGTGGTGGCCACTATCCCCACCCTCACTCTGCCACCACCACTGATAATGTCCCCAAGTCTTGTTCCGGGTTTTACACCTTTGTTTTTGTTGACTGACCAGGTGGATATGACATGACCTCTGCACGCACACACGCACGCACACACACACGCACACGCACGTATGGGAGTTATCCGCTTGCCGACCATATAACTTACATATACGGCGGCTCTTCTGCATTGGATCATGTACCTATGGAAGGTATCAAAGATTACTTCATGGTGCCAACATCCTAAACTGCAGACAAAAAAGATTTTTTTTTTCCCCTTGGATATGGACTTTAAAAAGGCACTTGGATTCAGACAACAATCATATTTAAAGTATAAGAGTCATTTATTACATATAATGAAAAAAAAGGTAAAACCGAATGTACATGACAGCAAACAACTGATGATACACCGACTGTAGCATGGTAATGGAATAGCAGAGATATCCTTCACCCAAAAGGGTGGATTGTTATATGAATCCTTTAAAGTCCATATCCAAGGGGAAAAAAAAATCTTTTTGGTCTAGATCAGGGATATGAAATTAGCGGACCTCCAGCTGTTGCAGAACTACCAGTCCCATGAGGCATAGCAAGTCTCTGACAGCCACAAGCATAACAACAGCTGGAGGTCTGCTAATTGCATATCCCTGGACTAGATCATGTACCTAGTACATGATCCAGCACTTCTCCGTTGGGCAGATTCCGCCACTGGTACCGCGGACTCGATGTCCACCGGCAACCGCTTATTGTTTGTTACACAGGGAGAAGGGCAGTCTGCCTATGTAAACAAGGCAGATTGCCATTCTGTCAGTAAGGAAGGCATTGATCCTCTGTTCCTGCAAAGCAGGGACATGGATCAATGCCTTCACCTACTAAAAGCCGCACAGTTTAGTTAGACACACGTTTAACCCTTTGATTGCTTCTGATGTTAACCCCTTCCCGGCCAGTGTCATTAGTAGAGTGACGGTGCATATTTTTCTTTAGCACTAATCACTGTATTGGTGTCACCCGTCCCCAAAAAAGTGCCAGTTAGTATCCCGACTGTCCATCGCAATATTGCAGTCCCGCTATAAGTTGCCGATTATCGCCCTTACTAGTAAATAAATAAAAATATCCCATAGTTTGTAGACACTAAAACTTTTGCGCAAACCAGTATACGGTTATTGTGATTTTTTTTTTCCACCAAAAATATGTAGCAGAATACATTTTGGCCTAAGTTGATGAAGAAATTTTGATTTTTTTTATTGGATAGGTTTTATAGTAGAAAGTAAAAAAAATACAATTTTGAAAAAAAAAAATATCAGTCTTTTTGTTTATAGAGCAAAAAATAAAAACCGCAGAGGTGATCAAATACCACCAAAAGAAAGCTCTATTTGTGGGGAAAAAAGGGACAAAAATGTTATTTGGGTACAGCCTTGCACAGCTGCGCAATTGTTAGTTAAAATAACGCAGTGCCGTAACACAAAAAATGGTCTGTTCATAAAGGGGGGTAAATCTTCCAGAGGTCAATTCACCCTGGCATGGGGCAGATGCATCGGGATTGTACACGAGTAGTGCATACACAGCTCTTTATGTATGTAGAAAGAAAAAATGCTGGCAGGAAATTGACACTTTTTTGGCACTTCTGTAATACTTCCTTACCAAGAAAGTTTAAAGAAAATGCTTCTCTTCAGTGGCCAGAAAGATCTGAAGAGGCCCTGATTTTCAGAGATTCTCCAACAGTTATTGTATGTTTATGAACAGATGTATGACACACCATGAAGACTGCAGGAACATCTAATTGGTGGTTATTAGAAAACAGGTTTTCCCACTTAAGGTTGTTCTAAAGTCAGAAGTTTTTTTTTTTATCTTAATGCATTCTATACATTAAGATAAAAAGCCTTCTGTGTGCAGCAGCCCCCTCATACTTGAGCCCAATCTCCATCCAGCAATGTTGCACTAGAGCATTGGCTGTCTGGGACTCTCCCTCCTGATTGGCTGAGACACAGCAGCGAGTGCCATTGGCTCCTGCTGATGTCAAAGTCAGTAAGCCAATGGGGCAAGAGAGGGGGGTGGGGCCGAGCTACTGTTCAGTTTCCTGAATGGACACATAGAGCAGCGGCTCGGGTGCCCCACCATAGCAAGCTGCTTGCTGTGGGGGTACATGGCGGAGGGAGAGGCAAGGAGCAGTGAAGAGGGACACGAGAAGAGGAGGATCTGGGCTGCTCTGTGCAAAACCACTAGGTAAGTATGACATGTTTGTTATTTCTAAACAAAAAACAAAACTTTAACATTACTTTAAGCTTACCTTTTCCTTTCTTCTGCGTTCCTGGAGTTAGTTTAACTTTATATCTAAAAAAAAAAAAAAAATAAGAGGTAGCATATTTATATACACAGTATACAAACACAATAATGAAAAGTAACAATTACACAACAAGTTAAAAGAAACATAAAAGTTTTAGGATTTTCCTGTTGCAGAAAAGTGGGCCCGTGATTCAGAAGTATCTCCTCAGAAAAGGACTAGTCCCCCCGTAAACAAACAAATTACTAAGAAAAATCCTGCGTCATGAATAGCTGCACAACACCTTTATATTTTAATGTACACTTACAGTATCTCACAAAACTGAGTACACCCCTCACATTTGTCTATGTATTTTATTATATCTTTTCATGTGACAACACTGAAGAAATGACACTTTGCTACAATGTAAAGTAGTGAGTGTACAGCTTGTATAACAGTGTAAATTTGCTGTCCCCTCAAAATAACTCAACACACAGCCATTAATGTCTAAACCGCTGGCAAAAAAAGTGAGTACACCCCAAGTGAAAATGTCCAAATTGGACCCAATTAGCCATTTTCCCTTCCCGGTGTCATGTGACTCATTAGAGTTACAAGGTCTCAGGTGTGAATGGGGAGCAGGTGTGTTAAATTTGGTGTTATCACTCTCACACTCTCATACTGGTCACTGGAAGTTCAACATGGCACCTCATGGCAAAGAACTCTGAGGATCTGAGAAAAAGAATTGTTGCTCTAAAGATGGCCTAGGCCAGTGATGGCGAACCTTGGCACCCCAGATGTTTTGGAACTACATTTCTCATAATGCTCTTGCACTCTGCAGTGTAGTTGAGGATCATGGGAAATGTAGTTCCAAAACATCTGGGGTGCCAAGGTTCGCCATCACTGGCCTAGTCTATAAGAAGATTGCCAAGACCCTGAAACTGAGCTGCAGCACGGAGGCCAAAACCATACAGCGATTTACCAGGACAGGTTCCACTCAGAACAGGCCTTGCCATGGTGGACCAAAGAAGTTGAGTGCTCGTGCTCAGCGTCATATCCAGAGGTTGTCTTTGGGAAATAGACGTACAAGTGCTACCAGCATTGCTGCAGAGGTTGAAGTGGTGGGGGGTCAGCCTGTCAGTTCCCAGACTATACGCCACACACTGCATCAAATTGGTCTGCATGGCTGTCACCCCAGAAGGAAGTCTCTTCTAAAGATGATGCACAAGAAAGCCCGCAAACAGTTTGCTGAAGACAACCAGACTAAGGACATGGATTACTGGAACCATGTCCTGTGGTCTGATGAGACCAAGATAAACTTATTTGGTTCAGATGGTGTCAAGCGTGTGTGGCAGCAACCAGGTAAGAAATACAAAGACAAGTGTGTTTTGCCTATAGTCAAGCATGGTGGTGGGAGTGTCATGGTCTGAGGCTGCATGAGTGCTGCTGGCACTGGGGAGCTACACTTCATTGAGGGAACCATGAATGCCAACATGTACTGTGACATATTGAAGCAGAGCATGATCCCTTCCTTTTGGAGACTGGGCCGCAGGGCAGTATTCCTACATAATGACCCCAAACACACCTCCAAGACAACCACTGCCTTGCTAAAGAAGCTGAGGGTAAAGGTGATGGACTGGCTAAGCATGTCTCCAGACCTAAACCCTATTGAGCATCTGTGGGGCATCCTCAAACGGAAGGTGGAGGAGCTCAAGGTCTCTAACATCCACCAGCTCTGTGATGTCTTTATGGAGGAGTGGAAGAGGACTCCAGTGGCAACCTGTGAAGCTCTGGTGAACTCCATGCCCAAGAGGGTTAAGGCTGGAAAAAAGTGGTGGCTACAAAAAATATTTACACTTTGGGCCCAATTTGGACATTTTCACTTAGGGGTGTACTCACTTTTGTTGCCAGCGGTTTAGACATTAATGGCTGTGTGTTGAGTTATTTTGAAGGGACAGCAAATTTACACTGTTATACAAGCTGTACACTCACTACTTTACATTGTAGCAATGTGTCATTTCTTCAGTGTTGTCACATGAAAAGATAATAAAATATTTACAAAATGTGAGGGGTGTACTCACTTATTTTTTATGAATGGCATCAATTCATGTGTCATTATGTATTATTGCAATAGCTGTGATTGGCTATCACCTGGTACAGGTGTCATTTCGTCAGTGTTGTCACTCATTTTTGTGAGATACTGTATCATTTGATGGTAAACTCACTTGTAATTGATCAAGGCAGTGTAAGGTGCGCAGACCGGTACAGAAAACAGCAGGATATCTTCTGCATCTGGCTGACCAGTCAATGAGTCCAAAAGATTTTCTGCTTCCTGTAGGAAAGTAAGATAAATAACATCAGCAAAGGTATAAAGATAACAGAAATGAGTCACTCAGCCAGTCCCATCCTGCTAGTATGTGTTATATTGCAGCTATACCCTTAAAGTATTTTGCTGTTTTGGTTGCAGTTGGTAAAGTTTCAAGAAAAAAAAAAAAAAAAAAAAGGTGCCCACATGTACAGTGGATATAAAAAGTCTACACACCCCTATTAAAATGTCAGGTTTCTGTGATGTAAAGAAATGAGGCAACAATAACTAATTTCAGAACTTTTCCCACCTTTAACCACTTCAGCCCCGGAAGGATTTACCCCCTTCCTGACCAGAGCATTTTTTGCGATTCGGCACTGCGTCGCTTTACCTGACAATTGCGCAGTGGTGCGACTCTGTACCCAAACAAAATTACTGTCCTTTCTTCTCCACAAATAGAGCTTTCTTTTGGAGGTATTTGATCACCTTTGTGGTTTTTATTTTTTGCGTTAAGAAAACAAAAAAAGACCGACAATTTTGAAATATATATATATATATATATATATATATATATATATATATATATATATATATATATATATATATATATATATATATATATATATATATATATACACACACCGGGCAGCCCTGTAACCTGAGAGTCCAGGCTTTTAGGGCTAGATATACTGCCCGGATCTCCAGAATGTTGATGGGTAAGGTCCTCTTTGTCTTGGACCATATCCCCTGAACCGCAGACTGTTCCAGAACTGCTCCCCAACCTGACAGATCTGTTGTTACCACCGTCCAGGTAACCGGTAGAAAGGATTTCCCCTTCTGCAGGTTTTCGGGCATGAGCCACCAATTGAGGCTCTGACGCACCGCATGCGACAGGTGCATCGGAAAGTCTAATGCCTGAACCTTTTTTTTCCAGGTCGACCCAATTTTTCAACCATAGGATTCTACGTATATGCACCAACCCCAGAGAAAGACGAGAGGTTTGCACGATAGAATCTCTAATGGCGTCAACAACGTAACATAAGGCCGCAGGAAGGTTAGCAAACCCCTGGGCCTGCTGGTCAGGTAATACCTTGATAACCTGCTTAACATGGTCTCTTAAGTATTGACAAACTCCAATCGCTGCAACTGCAGGTTGAGCCACTGAACCTGCCAAGAAAAAAACATCCTTCAATAGGGATTCCATCTTCTTGTCTACAGGATCCCTGAGCAGCTAAGCATTGTCTACAGGACAAGTCAGACTATTATTTACGGAGGAAATGGCGGCTTCAATGGCCGGTATTCCCCACATTTTAATAAACTTTTCTTCCATCGGATAAAGTGTTGAAAACTTTCTTGGCGGAAAAAAATGTTTGTCTGGGTGATCCCACTCAGAATAAATGAGCTTTTCAAGTAAATTATGAACAGGAAAAGCATGTGCTGCTTGAGAAGGTTTCAGTGACCCCAAAGCAGAAGAGGATTCTTTAACAGTTTCAGGTAGGGGCAACTTAAATGTGGAGCGGACCAATCCAGTGAGGATCTGTACTAAGACTTTCTCCTCTTGGGAAGTCGCAGAGGGTCCCTCTCCACCTGATTCCTCCGAAGAGGAATCATCCATCCCATCCTTATCCTCTGAAAGGGATTCGTCTCCTTTATCCCAGAGCTCCTATTCCTGAGGGTCTTGGGAAACAGAGGAAGGCCTAGTGCGTTTTCTTCCACTGAGTGAAGCTGTAATCACGGCCAATAATCTTTCCTCTAAACCATTAATAGTTGAGGAAAAAACCTCTTGTGTAATATATACAGGGGCTGACGTGCCGGAGGCAGGTATAGCCCCTGACCCCAATGGCTCTCCCTAGCCCCTCGGGGGGAGGGGGAGGATGCTGCTGACAGGGGGTCCCCAGAACCTGAACGAGATCCCCTAGTGTCTCTGGTTCTGGGGGTGTCTGAACCTCTTCTACCCATAGTGCAAAGCAACAAGGTGGAGGTATCACAAATGAACACTGACTGCTGAGCGATGTAGTCCGGCTAAAAGCCCTGCTACCCAATGCTCAGTCTGGTGTTACTTAGTAAATGCTGCCTAGGAGAATGCCTGTGTCCCACCTTACATGCAACCGTCAGCTCTGTGTCCCTCCAAAGGCTGTGTGCACCTGTACAGAGTGCTTTAATAGCCTGCAGCTGGCCTGAGTGGGAGTCTAAGCACCTGTGCTACATCCCGCCCCCCCCTCTCAAATTTCGAAAAAACGAGCGCTTCCCACGCTGGCCGACCCTCCAGAGACACTATGGAGCAAGGCTGGGGGAGGAGGGAGAGAGGCTGGTAGTGAAGGGCCTGCCTGAAAACGGCAATGGCGGCGGGGGTGGCGGTGCCCGAGCGGTATAACCGCTGCCTAGAGCCCTGTGGCCTCCCCCTAGCCTGGGGGGAACATCAAACATTAGAAATCCCCCCATCCATCCTACCTGGAGCCGGCCGGAAACGCTGTGAAGCCTGAACACTGAGAACGACATCAGCATGAAAAGGTTTGTGCTCTTGGCAGCCCCCGGTGGTCACAATAGGCATAGCATGCATTTACCTTAAAGGAGAAAACCTACTAGAATTAAAAAATTCTGTGGAATCTCCTCTTACCTTATCCAGCCGCCGGATTCAGTTTACACAGACCCAATCTTCACCTCTCACGGTGGGCTCCATTTAGAAAACCGTCAGAGACTGGGGGCCCCCTACGGATAGGGGGATCCTGCAGTTCTGGACCTGTAAAGCACCCGGCTAGAAAACCATTTTCTAATATGCGGGGTCCAGCTCTCTAAAAAGAGAAGCGTTACAGGTAAAACCTCGTTGCTTCGGACACGAGTCCTGGGTACCATCCAATTCGGCCACAAAAGGACACTTTGAATGGATCCGGTCTGCCTGGCTTGCCCCAGTATAGGATATAGGATAATCCCCTTGGAGCTCAGCACAGGACATCTTCACACGTCCATCACCTAAGACACTGGCGTAAAAACTGAGGTATCCCTGCAAGGGGAGGGATTATATAAGGGGTTGAACTTTCTGATAGGGTGTGCCAGTGTCCAATCACCAGTGATACCCTATATAACCCATCAGTAATTACTGTGGCTCTGTGTCCCGTGATGTTCGAGAAAAAAATATGCGATATCCTCCATATATGGTGGGACTGTCCTATCATAATCCCTTTCTGGAAGAAAGTATCTGCTTTAATTGATGTCACCACTAGTACTACCCAACAACTAACCCCGCAGATGGCTCTTTTTGGTCTAGACCCCCACCCGTGTCCAGCAACCTACACCCTAATTATTCAACATATCTTAATTACAGCACGTATAGTGCTAGCCCGTGCCTGGAAAGACCCACTCCTGCCAACTACTACTACCCTCATTGATACATTAAACGAGCATTGCCAAATGGAATAACTCTTCTCCAAAACCCACTTAACAAGAGAAAAGTTCCATAGGCATTGATCCCCATGGCGAACACATCCTAGAAGTATTAACCTCACATGAGAAGAGCAATGCTCCACACCGAATAATTTCACCCATAGGTAACGTCCACTCTTACTGTGTAGACCAGGGAGAGCCAGATGTGGACTTCTGCTTTTCTTCTATGCAACGTTAGTTTTGTGTTACTATATAGTTACTAGAGGTTTTCACAGATATATAGCTATTTTCTCTGATCCCCATGCCATGTCTTAGCAATCTGTTATCTTTGTTCCTCTTACAACTAAACTGGTGGGTGTGTGGGACGGATGGTGTGGTATCCCCCGCCGGGGAACAGTTTGTTCCCAATGGGGTGCCTAGGAGGGGGGGGGGGGGTGCCCTCTGCCCTATATACCTACCAATACATAATACTGTACGTTCGGAACCTTTATCAACGCACACGTATATTGGTTACTTTGCTGTTTTTAGACTTGTCTATGAAACCCTATTCTATATGTATCATTATATAGCAAATAATGTTTATTTTCTGTCCTTTGACAAAATTTAATAAAAACAAACAAAAAAAAAAAAACAGAAAAAAAATCAAAGGTGCTTCAACAAAGTATTAGTTTAAGGGTGTGCACATTTTAGGCAACCATATTTTATTTTATTTTTTTTACTTCCCTCCACCTAAAAGATTTCAGTTTGTTGTTCAACTAAGTTGTACAATTTATAGGTCACATTAAAGGTGGAAAAAGTTCTGAAATTATTTATCTTTGTCTCATTTTTCTTTTCATCACAGAAACCTGACATTTTAACAGGGGAGTGTAGACTTTTTATATCCACTGTACATAGATAATTAGCAATACAGTTATGTACCACATATCATTACACATTAGGCTGAAGGCTTGCTTTATAAAAGGTGTGAGATACCGTATATACACTATATTGCCAAAAGTATTGGGACACCCTCCTTTACACGCACATGAACTTTAATTTATTTATTTATTTATTTCAGGTACTTATATAGCGTCGTCAATTTACGCAGCGCTTTACATATACATTGTACAGTCACATCAGTCCCTACCCTCAAGGGGCTTACAATCTAAGGTCCCTAACTCACATTCATACATACTAGGGTCAATTTAGACAGGATCCAATTAACCTACCAGCATGTCTTTGGAGTGGCACCCCAGTCTTAGTCCATAGGGTTCAATATTGAGTTGGTCCACCCTTTGCAGCTATAACAGCTTCAACTCTTCTGAGAAGGCTGTCCACAAGGTTTAGGAGTGTGTCTATGGGAATGTTTGCCCATTCTTCCAGAAGCACATTTGTGAGGTCAGACACTGATGTTGGACGAGAAGTCCTGGCTCACAGTCTCCGCTGGAATTTTTTGGAATTGGCTGCTCTTGTAAGGAACCATTCCTGGTACTCCACTGTGACAAGGTGGTCCTACAGCCTCAGCTGTCCCTTTTTACCTAAGATGGATTCTTTTTCCATCTTTATTTCTGTCCAAAGCATCTGAAGCCAGAGGACAAGGCTATTCACATCATGGATGTGGTTCATGCGATAAGGTGTTACCTGAAATCTACTTCTGCAATTTGTCAGTGTAGTTCCCTCTTTTGGGCTTCCTGAAGGCCCAAGGAAGGGAAATCTACCACTTCTATGGATTTGTCAGCTTATTTCTTAATCTTATGGAATGTGAGGAAATGTTCCCCTTTTGTTTCATTTCCGGTGACAGCTCATTCTACCAGAAGTGTTTGTGCCCCCTGGGCTTTGGCAGCTCAAGTTTGGAAAGCTGCTACCTGGTCTCTGGTTCATACTTTTACAAAGTTTTACCAAAAGGATGTTAGAGCCACTGAGGACTCTTCCTTTGGTCAGCGTGTTTTGTAGGCTGCTGCGTGAGGTTCCATCCTGTTCTGGTTTAGTCATTTAGGCCCGTTGGCTTGTTGCCCTGCTTTCATACGCCAGTGCTTTGGGACATCCCTATCGCAATGACCTGTGTCCTGGGGTGTACGACAGAGAATATTGGATTTTTGGTTTACCTGTAAAAATCCTTTTCTTAAAGTACATCACAGAACACAGAGATCCCACCCCTCTGCCTTTGTGGTTTATGGATGGCTACAAAAACTGAAGCCTTGTCTAATGGGGAGGTGATTTCTGGTCTTTTTGTTTTCCAATCAATCTGAAGGTGGCAGCCTAAACCTATCGTAATGGGTATGTAGATACCCTGTGTCTTATGTTGTACTACAAAAAAAGGATTTTACAGGTAAACCAAAAATCCCATTATTGTCTTAAGTTTTTTTTCTTTAAATCTAGATTCTTTTCTATGTGCTAGAGCTGGTCTTTTCAATTGCAGTTATCCAGTGTAGCCGTCCTCAGCCACGATGGATTGCATGGATAGTCTGGAAGTGGCCTTTAAGCACTGAGGTTTCTTGTATGTCGTTTTACAGACTTCGTTCTGCTAGCAAGTTAGCTGTTGAGTGCTTTCCTGGTGCAGTGCCACCAGCATTACCTTAGCACATGGGTGCTCAACCTGTGGCCCTCCAGCTGTTGCGGAACTGCAAGTCCCATGAAGCACTGCAAGGCTGACAGTTAAAGCATGACTCCCAAAGGCAGAGGCATGATCAGACTTGTAGTCCAACAGCTGGAGGGCAAGGTTGAGCACCCATGCCTTATCGCTTGTCCTGCCTTTGAAGACTCATTCTGTGAGCAGATCAGAACTACCTAAATTACATTAATTGCTGGGTGCCTATACATCCTTTGCTTTCCACCAGGAAAGTGGTCAATGCTGTAGGACGTCTTCCTACTACTAATATAGCTATGTGTGGACTGCGGAATCCAGGTTTAAAAACCATTAGCTTCACAAAGCCTAGGAGGGACAATGTCTTTTCAGATCTTCTGTTGATTTCTCAGCAGATGAAGCCTAAGAACAGACCGTCTCTCTGGCTCTCTCTCCATGTCTGTGAATAAACATCACTATTGTTTCTGCACTCCTGTGCCTTCCATATCGGGACCTTTATAAGCTTCACTCCAAGCATTCTATAGGTTCATTACACACAGAGTGATATATTTCCAGCATTTATTTCTTTTGATTTTGATCAGTATGGCTTATAGCTAGTGAAAACTCAAAATTCAGTATCTCAGAAAATCAGAATATTGTGAAAGTTCAATCAGCTAATTAACTCAAAACACCTGTGAAGGTTTCCTGAGCCTTTAAATGGTCTCTCAGTCTGGTTCAGTAGGTTACACAATCATGGGGAAGACAGCTGACTTGACAGTTGTCCAGAAGATAGTCATTGACACCTTCCACAAAGATGGTAAGTCACAAAAGGTTATTGCTAAAAAAGCTGGTTGTTCACAGAGTGCTGTATCCAAGTATAATAATGTGAAGTTATTTGGAAGGAAAAAGTGTGGTAGAAAAAGGTGCACAAGCAACAGGAATAACCGCAGCCTTGAGAGGATTGTGAAGCAAAGGCCATTCAAGAATTTGGGGGAGATTCACAAGGAGTGGACTACGGCTGGTGTCAGTGCTTCAAGGGCCACCACACACAGACATATCCAGGATATGAGCTACAACTGTAGCATTCCTTGTGTCAAGCCATTACTGAACCATAGACAACATCAGAAGTGTCTTACCTGGAGAAGGAGAAAAAGGACTGGACTGATGCTCAGTGGTCCAAAGTCCGATGAAAGTAAATTTTGCATTCCATTTGGAAATCAGGTCCCAGAGTCTGGAGGAAGAGTGGAGCGGCACAAAATCCAAGTTGCATGAGGTCCAGTGTGAAATTTTCACAGTCTGTGATGATTTGGGGAGCCATGTCATCTGCTGGTGTTGGTCCTCTGTGTCTTATAAAGTCTAAAGTCAGTGCAGCCCTCTACCAGGAAATTCTAGAGCACTTCATGCTTCCCTCTGCCGATTGGCTTTATGGAGAAGCAGATTTCATTTTACAGCAGCACTTGGCACCTGCCCACACTGCCAAAAGTACCAATACCTGGTTTAATGGTATCATGGATCATGGTATCGCTGTGCTTGATTAGTCAGCAAACTCGCCTGACCTAAACCCCATAGAGAATCTGTGGGGTATTGTCAAGAGGAAGATGACAGACACCAGACCCAACAATGCAGATGAGCTGAAGGTCGCTATCAAAGCAACCTGGGCTTCCATAACACCTCAGCAGTGCCCCAGCCCCAACCAAGTATTGAGTGCATACTATACTGTACATAGACATACTTTTCAGTAAGCCAACATTTCTGTATTAAAAATCCTTTTTTTTTATTTTATTGGTCTTATGTAATATTCAAATTTCCTGAGATACTGAATTTTGAGTTTTCACTAGCTGTAAGCCACAATCATCAAAATTAAAAGAAAGAAATGCTTGAAATATATCACTGTGTGTGTAAGAATCTATATAATATATAGGAGTTTCACTTTATGAATTGAATTACTGAAATAAATTTACTTTTTGATGACATTCTAATTTTTTGAGAAGCACCTGTATATACATACATATACACACTTTTTTTCTACTTGGTATAGAAAATAAGAAAACTAAACTTAAAGAATTGATTAGTTCATAAAAAGAAACACAGATTTCTGAATATCCAATTGAAGTAGGTGATGTAACATTTAATCAAAGGAGAAAACAAATACCTCTGATCCTGCGGCATCCTGATCTGCATCATCCTGTGTGTGAAACAGAATAACTTACAATGATTAATGGGTACACATCAACCCTATCTAGAGAGATTCTATAAAAAGACCCCGTTAGGTTACAAAAACAGTCATTGCAAGAAACAAGGTAATGTAATCACCACATTAGCCTGTGTCCTTTATTTCCCCTTCATTCCAGCCCTGGAGTCTCTATCAGTGTCTTGGACACTTAACACTTCTGAGATGTCTGATGCCAGCGTTCCGCCACATGTTTGGCTCCATTCTCTAAACACAATGTAACTGCTGTAGTGATGTTGGGGTTGAAGGAAGGAGCCATGGTATAAGGCGGGTCGGGACACAGGCTTTCAACACTCTATAAGTGTTGAATGCTGTGGAGGCCTCAGAGCTAGATCAGCAGGAAAGAGACACGGTCTGCCAGAGATGTTAGAATAAAACCTCTTTTATTAAGCACTTGCCGACCAGCCGCCGCAGTTTTACTGCGGCAGAAAGCCACGGCCGGGTGAAATGACGTTATGTTACGTTGCTTCGCCCTGTGGCCACTAGCTGCTCGCCCCCCTCGATGCGAGTGCCCGGCAGGCGCGATGACCGCCGGGCTCCTGCGATCGCTCGTGACACAGCGAGAACCGGGATCTCTGTATGTAAACACACAAATCCCGGTTCTCTGAGGGGAGAAGAGACTGATCGTGTGTAGGAACACCGATCTCTCTCTTCCCCTAGCAAGTCCCATCCCCCCTACAGTTAGAACACAGAGAGGGAACAACCCCTTCCCTGCCAGTGACATTTTTCCATTAATCAGTGCATTTTTAATAGCAACGATCGCTGTATAATTGTCAATGGTCACAAAAATGTGTCAAAAGTGTCCAATTTCTCTGCCGCAATATCGCAGTCCCGATAAAAAAAAAAAAAAATTGCAGATTGCTGCCATTACTAGTAGAAAAATAAATAAAAAGATGCCATAAATCTATCCCCTATTTTGTAGACGCTATAACTTTTGCGCAAACCAATCAATATACGCTTATTGCGAATTCTTTTACTAAAAATATGTAGAAGAATACATATCGGCCTAAACTGAGGAAAAACATTTTTTTTTTTTTTTTTAAATGTGGGATATTTATTATATCAAAAAGTAAAAGATAGTGTTTTTTTCCAAAATTGTCGCTGTTTTTTTGTTTATAGCGCAAAAAATAAAAACCGCAGATGTGATCAAATACCATCAAGAGAAAGCTCTATTTGTGGGGAAAAAAAAGGACGCAAATTTTGTTTGGGTACAGCATCGCACAACCGCGCAATTGTCAGTTAAAGCGACGCAGTGCCAAATTGTAAAAAGTGCTCTGGTCAGGAAGGGGGTGAAATTTTCCGGGGCTGAAGGGGTTAAAAAGCATTCTGTGCTCTAACTGCTCCGACATAGTAGCTCCCCATAGACTTGTGGCTGGAACCCAGAGGCAGGGATGCTCAGCAGAGCAGACATTCTCCTAGAAGTCTATTGGGTTGCTAGTATTTTGACTGTAGAACTTCAGAAAACAGATGTAAACAGTAGAGCCGTGACCACTGCATTAGGGCTAGCATGCATTTGGGGAGAGTGGGGTAGTTTAGATCAGAGAAGAGAGGCAAAAAGCATAAGTGTAATTCTTTTTTAGGAATACATAGAGGTTTTGTAGATAATGTTTTGTCATTGTCAGTATTCAGAACAAGTAGGCAGATCTGGAGTTTTAAGACTTTACATTGACAAGCCTAATCTGCATGCTCATTCCAGGTCAGTAATTCAAAAAACAGAAGTCAGAGGCAGCCAGCATTTTAAGATGGAGATCAGTAGTAGCAACCCTCCCTATAAAGGGCTCCTGTCATTCACATCAGATGCGCTCACCTTCTCATCCTGCTGCTCCTCTAAGGTCATTTCTTCTAAATTCTGTGTTACAAAGACCTCAGTGGACCCTCCAGATGCTTTCTTTGCAGGCTTGTTGCCCCCTTTACCCTTCTGTGGCTGCTTCTTTGCGGTTTCCTCCTTTTCTTTCCCTTTCTTTCCCTTCTTCCCCTTGTCCTCCTTGTTGGTCCCTGCAGACTACAAAGTAGCAGGATTACCCTCTGCAGAAGGGAACGCAATGAATCTGCTTTAAAAAAATGCCCAGCGTACATCCTTACCCCCAACAACTGCATGATAAGCTCTCGGTCTTCATCGTCTTGGTCTTTATACTTCTCTTTCATCTTCTTCATTTTGCTCTGAAAGCGTCAGAAACAAAGAGGAACTTGTCAGAGAAAGGAAGACACCAATACCACCACAGGAAGCAAGATAAATCATAATGGCGTTGCTCTGCTAAGTGAGAAATTGACAGTGCACCTGTCATAGTGCAGAAGGATACAAGCTGTAAAGACAGAAAGCAAGGAAGGGAAGCACTACCTTTTTTTTATTGAGTAATGCAAACAAGTACTCTATGTGACTCCCCTTGGGGCACTATTCCTCCAAAATGACTCCAACAGTGGGGTACAATTCCTCCCAGTGACTCCAACAATGGGGCCCAATGACACCAATGATGGAGTATAATTCCTCCCAATGACACCAACAACGGGGCACAATTCCTCCCACTGACGCCCAACAGTCACAGTCCAGTCCCTTTAAATTCTGAAGGACAGTAAACTGAGCCTTTGTTTAGAAAGTTTGGAGACCCCTGTGCTGGACGGATGGGAAACAGATCCCCATCCGTCTGTTTCTAGCGGTACAGATGGGATTGGATGCAGGCGGGTGTAAATGGACACGTCAGTGTACATCCGCCTCCCCATGGAGAACAATGGGGAGTCCAATCAGGTACGCCCTGAAAAATGGACAGGCGGACCCGACTGTTCCAATGGTGTGAAAGGACAAACTTTCAGGAGATCGAACTCATTCTTTAGGTAGGGAAGGCATTCTGTGAAGCGCTGGATTCCTTTAGGTGGGTTGAATATCCCCAGTGAATTGGCATGGGAAGGTAATCAGCTGGCTGCTCTCACATGTACACAGGCCACAGCTCAGCTTTTGTGGGAAACATGTCCAAGGGTTTTAATAATGAATATTTTGTTTATAAGATTCATTAAAGCCAACGTGTTTCAAGGGGGTCCCTTCATCAGGGCTTGAAATGAGCTGAAAATAGGAAGATCTGGATGAGTAGACGTCAGTTGTGAGCGATTTTTACCCCTGCTTTAGTACAAGCAGTACTGAGACACAGAGAGTCAGGAAAATGCTAAGACAAAATATGTAATAGAGGTGTCTTTACCTCCTCTGCTTCCATAGCTCACCTTACCTGGCTCACTTTTATTACCCTGTTTTGCATATCCTAATTATAGATTTTGTCTCGTGAAATGTACTAATCTCTGTACTGTGAACACTAAACTCCCAGGTAATGTCAGCCAGGAGATTACAGTTGGCAACCAAATAGTTCAGATAATTCATACCTTTTGCCCTCTCTTTACTGATGGCTGAACTGCGCCCTCTTGTGGAAGAGACTTGGCAGTAGTCTTATTCATCTTGTCTGCAACTTCCAATGGTTGAGATATTTCTGAATCATTGGGTTTCTTTTTCTTTTTCAGTTCACTGATTTAAAAAAAAAAAAAAAAAAAAAAAGAAGAAGAAAAAAAGAGAATAAATCCTTACTCAGATGATCCACATATGACCACAACACAGATGTAAATGTTTTAGATGTATAATATACTGAGTCTTATCATCAATGCGTTCTAACAATACTATAAACAAAAATACCAAATGCCAATTTCCAGTGCATATTTGAATTTGGTTGGCTGGAAAGTAAATTCAGATATTTTGAAGAATTAAACTACATTTATGTGCCATTTTCACATCTCTAAGTAGAACTAATCACTAGTTAGATGAGGTTTTTCTTACCGTCTTTAGCTGATAAATGTTTGCAACCAACTGACTTGTCATTCTAATGGAAATAAAAAAAATAGAATAAAAAAAAAAAAAAAAAAAAAAAAAAAATGGAGGATAGAAATAATAAAAATAATTATTTTATGGAAGGAAGAAAATACTGAACATATTCTTACCGCTGCTGGAGGTTGTGCAAGCTCTGCAGCTGCTGTCTTGACCATGGTCCTACGGAGACAGAATCAGTTATGTTGGGTCTTGTAGTAAATAAGTTCCTTTGAGCAACAAATGCAAACTGTCCATATAGTGCAATGCAGCAAGTTTTGGACAGAATGAGATTTGCTTGTACTTTCTGTTTTGGTGACAATATTGTCATCATAATAGATAGAAGTGAAAGAAAATGGGGACACATACAGAAATAAAAGGCTAAAGGGGGTGGGGGGAGTTTAAAGGGTAAGTTCACCTTTACAGATTTTATGTAAAGGGGAACTTACACTTTAGCCTTCCTGTAATCTAATAGCAAAGAGTGTATGTATGCTGGATATTGCTCCCTACTACCTGTTCTGGATATTATGGATGAAATAAATAAGCTTTTTTCTTAATATATCTTGATATATGTCCCTTTCAAGACCAACAGGTGCTTCTATACTTTTTCAAATATTTATAAAGGAATTTACTTGATATACAGAGTGTAGTCGCTAATCTATGGACTATCCTGGTAAGCATTCCTTTTAAAAGCCCAATGCCAGCCAGTATTACTTTTTTTTTTAGATATGAATACAGCAGGGAAGAGCTAAAGACTTGGTTGCACTTCTGTGGGTCTGTTTGGGAAATTTCTCCTCACTATTTGAGAAGAAGAAAAGTTTTGGCTGGAGTTGGGCCTAAATAAGAACAAAACTGTGCAATAAGACCTCATGATGCTGCTGCATGTCTGACCATTCTCCATGGCTGCCCGTGACTTGGTGAAAGAAAGGTCGTTGCTTCCCATAGTATGACATCATGCCAATGGACAATTCCACCCACCATCAAATCACCAACAGCAGAAGCAGCAGTCTGAGGCATATTAATCCTTAAAGTGGAACTTTACCCATAACAACTTGATAAAAAAATGATGTTCTTTAGCAAGGAAGATACATTCCACATGATTATGCTTTCGGAATTAGTGTGCGCTGTAAATTGCCTCCAGCATTGGTTCTGTTTCTTCTTGCTAGAGGCTGCCATTTTGCTGAAGCCCAGAGCCCCTGAACAGCAGTAAATCCTTAGGCTTTCAGCAGATCGGCCTCTACAAATTTGGCACAGTGCCTAAAAATAGAGAGCAACTGAGCATGTGCAGAGCAGAGAGAGATAGTATATTCCTGGATTTTAAACCACTTGCCTCCTGGACACTTTTACCCCCTTCCTGCCCAGGCCAATTTTCAGCGCTGTCACATTTTGAATGACAATTGCTCGGTTATGCAATACTGTACCCAAATTACATTTTTATCATTTTTTTTCACACAAATAGAGCTCTCTTTTGGTTTTATTTACTCACCACTGGGTTTTTTTATTTTTTGCTAAATAAACCAAAACAGACCGAAAATAAAAATAAAAAAAACAAAAAACGTTTTTCATAGTTTGTTATACAATTTTGCAAACAGGTAATTTTTCTCCTTCACGGATGTGCGCTGATGAGGTAGCACTGATAGGTGACACTGATGTCCACTGTTGGGGCTGCACTGATAATCAGTTCCCCCGATTATCTGCGTAGATGTCCCTTTCAGACAAGCTGGCTACCGGCACTCCTCTCACTTTCAGTGTGAGGAAAGGAATGCTGATAACAGGCTTATGTATGTTATGGCCTAAAATTACATAATCCAATTTTTGGTAAATTATAAATGATGTTACGCTGAACAAATAGTTACCAAACGCATCACACTGTAAAATTACGCATGCCCGTGCAAACGCGACAAACAACAAAAATTTTACTATCCGTAGGCGACAATTTAAAAGCCTTTAGAGGTTACCACTTTAGATTTACACAGGAGGTCTGGTACTAGAATTACTGCCCATGATCTGTCGTTCATGGTGATACTTCACATGTGTGGGATAATCGCTTTTTGCGTGCACTGACAAGTGCACTATCTTTTCTGCTTTGGCACGTGGGGGGATGGTTTGCTTGCTTGCTTTGATGAAGGCTTCTTAGCCGAAACGCGTCAGCGTATAGCCAGCACCCATGTACCCAATAAAGTACTTTTATTTAAGAGCATCCGAGTTGCCAGCCTTCCTGTTTTAAGTACGGGGGGATGGAGGCACTTTGATTTAATTTTTTTTTCTATTTTTACCGTCACTGTCATTTTTTTATTTATTTTTTTGATCACTTTTATTTCTGTCAGAAGTAATGTAAACATCCCTTGTGACAGTATTAGGCAGTGACAGGTACTCTTTATGGAGAGATCTGGGGGTCTATAAGACCCCAAATCCCTCCTCTGCCCTTCAAAGCATTGGTGCGTTTGAATGCTTTTGTTTTTTGAAAATGGCGCCATTGACATCTGGGTTAACCGGAAGTGATATCAGCTCATCTCTTCGGCTCTCAGATCAGCCAGGAAGCACCGGCTGGTCGATTGGGACACCTGGTGGTACGGGAAATTCCGTTAAAGTCGCAAAAGGTGGCGGGGAAGGGGGGACCTCCCGTCCCTCTGCTTGTAAAAGCAATCCAGCGGCTAGTTACCCACTAGGATTGCTTTTACATGAGAGCTGACCGTCGGCTCTAAAAAAACAGTACTGGGATGATCCTGGTATAACCATTTGAAGTCCAGTGACATACGGGTATGTCGCTGGTTGGCAAGTGGGTAATAAACCATATTTTGAAAGCAATAGCTGTCCCGATATCCTCTTTTTATAACTTTGGTTTTTTCTATCCAAGATTAAAAATAAATAAATAAAAAATATGTTTGCATTGTCCCACCCACTAAACCTGCACTAGAAAAAGAAACTGGAAATATGAATCTGGTGGCGATCACTTCTTTTTTAGGATGCTTTAATAAATATGGTAATCTGGTGTAAATCCTAGCAGATCCAACCGTAGGCAATCACTGACAAAACTTTTCATCTTCTCACCTTTCCCGTATAATTCATCGTTTTGTCCATATAATCCTCTGCCTTCTGCAATGCCAGATTAACTTTTTCAAAGTCTACAAATCAGAAATGAAAAGTTCAAAATCTACAGGCAACTGGACCTATTTATAAAACATAAATTCTAGAAAAATCAGCTAAATGTCTATTGGGGCAAAGGATTTGTAATACAATTCAGATAGTTTTGCAAACCAGACAACAAAGCTAGGACTTCCTTTAAAGTGGAAGTAAACACTCATCTCTGACCTTTACCTATAGGTAAGCCTATAATAAGGCTTACCTATAGGTAGTGTAAACATCACCTAAAGGTGCGCTGTTTAGGAGATACTTACTGTATATGCAGCCATGGATATCACTGGCACACGAGCCATTCCTTCAGAGCCCTGTCATGTAAATGGTGGGTCCCGTGCATGCGCGGAAGTGTTGACATTGCGGTTCCGGCCGGTCACAGAGCCGGAGTCCGCGAACCCGGAAGCAAGACGGATGAAGATGAGAGCGTCTGCAGCACTGACATCTCGGCGCTGGAAGGGCTTTGTTTTAAGGCACGTTTAACATAATGTGCTAGTATGCGATGCATACTAGCACATTATGACATTACCTTGCAGGGTACAAAAAAAAAAAGTCCAGCGGTAAAGAGGAAGTAAACCCCGATGGGTTTTGCTTCCTCTTTTGCTCCCCGCAAGGCCTGCAAATTAAAAGCATAATGGGCTAGTGTGCATTGCATTGACACTTACCTGCAAACGAAGCAGGCTGTGTCCATCTTCGCCCCTCTTCCTTCCGGGGTCGCGGACTCCGGCTCTGTGACTGGCCGGAGTCGCGTGACATCACTCCCGCGCGGGAGCCGTCAGTCACAGCACACGCTGGGGGAAGAAACAGCACGGTGGTCCGTTTCTTCATATCGCATGCGGCAATGACGACATCGGTGCACTACAAGTGAAATAGCTTCTAAATGTCACACGTTTAGGAGATATTTCCACTACCTATAGGTAAGCCTTATTCTAGGCTTACCTATAGGTAAAAGTCACACGAAAAGGTTTACAACCGCTTTAAGCAGCCCTAGTAAAACTGGTCTGGAAGTCCAGGCATTAATTACGTCCGATTGTGAAAGGGTTAAAGTTTGTTAGTCACATAATCTGCAATAAAAGAATAGCACACCAATGTCATTGGCTGTTGCAAGAAAACGCACTATTGTTCCTTGCACTTGTTTCATACATGACCTTCTAACCTCCACCTAATTTAGGGAGTAATTAGATAAACGCATAGATATAAATATTATAGTTGTACCAGAATTGCCACTGTACTAATAAATATGCTATGCAAAAGACAATGGTGTATGGCGAAAATTGGGGGTGCACAAGTGAGTGGAACTGCTTTTAACTTTTACCAATTATTTTAATAAACGGAATTGCCCTAGTTGGATTTTTTTTGCCATCCTTTTTATGTCCGCCTATGAGTAAAAATACTGCGTTATGACACACCATTGGGGAACAACCAGCAAGGAGGACTACAAGTTCCAGCTTATCCAGGACAATATCAAGTGCGTGTGACTCTTATAATATAGGAGTCCATACCAGTCGGTAAGTGAGTGGGGACACTGAAGGGGAGTACGATTTGCACTTTATTTAACCACTTCAGCCCCGGAAGGTTTTACCCCCTTCATGACCAGGTCATTTTTAGACGCCACTGCTTTACTTTAACTGACAATTGCTCGGTAGTGCGGCACTGTACCCAAATAAAATTGATGTTCTTTTTTTCCCACAAAAAGAGCTTTCTTTTGGTGGTATTTGATCACCTCTGTGGTTTTTATTCTTTGCGCTATAAACAAAAAAAGACTGACAAATTTAAAAAAAAAAATGTTTTACTTTCTACTTTAAAACAGAAAAATAAAAATGTAAAAAATCTAATTTCTTCATCAATTTAGGCCAATAAAGTATCCTGCTACACATTTTTGGTAAAAAAAAATCCCAATAAGCGTATATTGATTGGTTTATGCTAGTTATAGCGTCTACAAACTATGGGATATTTTTATCCTTATAAACTGTTAGCGATCGCAGGGATCAGGCCTGACTCTGCGAACGCTGCAGTTATGCGTTAAGTGTTTTGTAAGTGACAGTGATCGATCGATACTGCACTTGGGTGGGCTGGGCCGGGCCGAGGGGCAAAATGCAGGTGCTAGCAGGTATCTGGGCTGATCCCGCTAACACTGTGTTTTTGGGAACCCTAAACTGCTGGGGACGCCAGTATAGATCTGATCGGATCAGATATTGATCCGTTCAGATACTATACCACTAAGGGAGGCGTATGGTGCGTGCGTGGGTGTTAGCGGTACTGGCGCTAATCTGACACTGCCTGGGGCTGGTGCTTGCCAGTTCACCAAAATGCTACCAAAAAAACTGTTAGCGATCGCAGGGATCAGGCCTGACTCTGCGAACACTGCAGTTATGCATTTAGTGTTTTGCAAGTGTCAGTGATCGATCGATACTGCACTTGGGTGGGCTGGGCTGGGCCGGGGGGCAAAACGCAGGCGCTAGCAGATATCTGGGCTGATCCCGCTAACACTGCGTTTTTGGGAACCCTAAACTGCTGGGGACGCTAGTATAGATCTGATCGGACCAGATATTGATCCGTTCAGATACTATACCACTAAGGGAGCTGTATGGTGTGTGCGTGGGTGTTAGCGCTACTGGCGCTAACCTGACGCTGCCTGGGGCTGGTGCTTGCCAGTTCACCAAAATGCTACCAAAAAAACTGTTAGCGATCGCAGTGACAGTGATCGATCGATACTACACTTGGGTGGGCTGGGCGCTAACACTGCGTTTTTGGGAACCCTAAACTGCTGGGGACGCTAGTATAGATCTGATCGGATCAGATATTGATCCGTTCAGATACTATACCACTAAGGGAGGCGTATGCTGTGTGCGTGGGTGTTAGCGGTACTGGCGCTAATCTGACGCTGCCTGGGGCGACGCATATCACCGCCGGGCGATCAGGGGGCTAAATCTTTATTCGGTAATAAACGGCGGGTGCCCTGACACTATAAAAAATAAACAAACTAACCAGCGTCACCCTTAACAGTTATACGGTGATCAGTGGTGAAAGGGTTAACTAGGGGGCAATCAAGGGGTTAAAACATTTATTAGGTAGTATATGGGGGTCCCTGTCGCTATAAAACGCTGACGGCGAACCTAAATATTTAGGTCCCTAACTAGCGTCACCAGCGACACTAATACAGCGATCAGAAAAATGATCGCTTAGCGACACTGGTGACAGGGGGTGATCAAGGGGTTAAAACTTTATTAGGGGGGTTAGGGGGGTATCCTAGACCTAAAGGGGGGTAATACTAACTGTCCCAACACTGTAACTGTCACAAACTGACACCAATGCAGTAATCAGAAAAAAACAAAAAACAAACTGCTGGTGTCAGTTTGTGACGGGGGGGGTGATTGGGGGGCGATCGGGGGGGAATCGGGGTGTTTTGTGTGCCTGGCATGTTCTACTGTGTGTGTAGTGTTGTGCACTCACATACCTGTCTTCTCTCCTCGGGCCGGAACGGAAATTACCGAGCCAAGGAGAGATGACATCATTTCCTTTGCTGCTGTTTAGCATACAGCAGCAAAGGAATGATTCGATTGGCCGGCGGCGATCGCGAGGGGGGGGCCACGAACGGATGGCCTCCCCCTCACCTCCGATTGCCGTGGGACAAAAGACGACCGCCTCGGGCACCGGGGGGGTCCGATCGGACCCCCCGCCTGCGGAAGGCAAATCACATATATGTACGTGATTTTGCCTGTCCGTGCCACCTTGCCGACGTACATTGGCGTGAGGCGGTCGTTAAGTGGTTAAAAGCCTCGACAGGTTACCAATTCAGAGTTACACAGGAGGTTTAAATTTTTTTCGGATTAACTTTATTGCTATCACAAGGGATGAACAACATCCCTTGTGACCGCATGAGCCTTGACAGGTCCTCTTTATGGTAAGATCTGGGGTCTTTCAGACCCCATATCTCTCCTATGGCCTCCAAAGCCTCCGATCTGAGTTTGGTTTGATCGCCTGTAGAATTAAGATGCTGTTGCTCCCAACGTAGAACTCAACATTTTATCTGGCATAATGCAATGTCCGATAAAAGCAGGAATGTGTATTAAGCCAATTTGTCTCCATACACCTTCTTGGACTGGGTGTTTGCTAGGCGCTGACAGTATGGGGGAGATTTACTACAACTGGAAAGTGTAAAATCTGGTGCAGCTCTACATAGAAACCAATCCGCCTCCAGGTTTTATTGTCAAAGCTTCATTGAACGAGCTGAAGTTAGAAGCTGGTTGCCTACCATGCACAGCCGCTCCACATTCTGAGTGCTCCAGTTTTAGTAAATCTCCCCCATTGTACATGGCACCTTTTCTGTAACCCGTGTGAATGTAACATTACAGAACTACATATACAATTATTTTGCCATGTGTCATTGTATATTTAACTTGCTCTCCAACAAATGTTTTTCTTTGTCGCAGTCCTAATTGGCTGTTTTACTTTTGATTGACAGGCCAGACTCTAAAGCCGTAGTTCTGGTGGAATCCGGGATCAGAATTCACACCACGGAGTTTGAATGGCCCAAGAATATGATGCCATCTGGGTTTGCAATGAAGGTTTGAAGAAAATCAATTACAGTCTCACTCAAAACATTAGACATGCCTCGCTTCGCTCGGCTCTTTTAGATTCCCCCTCTGGGTCCACTTGGATGGTAGGGAAGGAACCTGGACCCAGAGCGCAGGCGCCGAGTACAGCTGATTGTCAATCTTGAGCTTCGGCTATCTCCGGCGGCTGTTATTAGTTCGTACTGCGCAGGCGCTGCACCTGCGCAGTACAGGGGGGGAACTTATCCGCCGAAGGAACTTATTCGGCAAGACACCGGCTCTGTGTGTCCATAAGACCCATGCTCCCTTCTCACTAGCTGTGATTGACAGCAGGGGGAGCCAATGGCTCACGTTGCTGTCTCTGAGCCAGTGAGGAGACAGACAGCCAAGAGAGTCTTGTGTACATCACTAGATCAGGCTCAGGTAAGTAAAAGGAGGGGCTTGTGGGGGAAGCTAAATGCAGAAAGTTTTTTTTACCTTAATGCAGAGAATAGATTAAGGTAAACAGCTTTCTGCCTTTAGAACCACTTTAACTAGATCAGGATCTGGTTTTGTAAGTGTCAGTATTTGTATTAGTTAGTAGCAGTGTCAGGGTTAGTGTGTGTGTGTTTTTTTTCTATGTTAGTTGAACTAGATGGACTTGTGTCTTTTTTTCAACCAGATTAACTATGTAACTACAGTATGTGTCTTAGGTAGGAACTTATAATATAGTCCAAATTAAAGTTGCGCTATAATATATTTAGTGTCAGTGGGAGAGTTAGTGTCAGTGTCAGTTTGTTTAGGTAGGGCAAAAAAAAAAAAAAAAAGCATAGTTGTTTCTAATCCCTGCTACAGATACAAAGAACAAAACACGTACATATATGTGGTGTCGGCGCAATTGTCAGGATTAGAATTTGTTTTGTAGGTTTTTTTGGTGGGTCAGTTTTACTAACAAAAATTGCAAAATTGGGTTTGGGTGTTAATAAAGTGTTTGTAAAAGTTTTTTTTTTTTTAATTAAAATAACAAACATTTTACACTTACCTGCTTTTTGAGCCTCTTCTGGGGTCCCCAGCTGTCCCTCTTGGCTCCTCCTCTTTTTTGTGTACCCACTAGCAAACGGCTTGCGACGGGTGCGCACCTGCAGGCTTGATCCTGAGCCAGGCTGTGTGCGTCTTTTGACACATACAACATGGCTCAGCCCCGCTGCCTGCTCTCTGCTCACAGGATTTGATTGGCAGCAGAGGGAGCCGCTGCAGACGGGCACATCACTGGATTGACAGAGGTCATAGGTAAGTATAAAATGGGGTGATTGGGTGATTCAAACACTGGGACATTTTTTTAGCTTAACCACTTCAGCCCCGGAAGGATTTACCCCCTTCCTGACCAGAGCACTTTTTACAATTTGGCACTGCGTCGCTTTAACTGCTAATTGCGCGGTCATGCAATGCTGTAACCAAACGAAATTTGCGTCCTTTTCTTCCCACAAATAGAGCTTTCTTTTGATGGTATTTGATCACCTCTGCCGTTTTTATTTTTTGCGCTATACACGGAAAAAGACCGAAAATTTTGAAAAAAAATGATATTTTCTACTTTTTGTTCTAAAAAAAATCCAATAAACTCAATTTTAGTCATACATTTAGGCCAAAATGTATTTGGCCACATGTCTTTGGTAAAAAAAATGTCAATAAGTGTATATTTATTGGTTTGCGCAAAAGTTATAGCGCCTACAAACTAGGGTACATTTTCTGGAATTTACACAGTCTTTAATTTATGACTGCCTATGTCATTTCTTGAGGTGCTAAAATGACAGGGCAGTACAAAACCCCCACAAATGACCCCATTTTGGAAAGTAGACACCCCAAGGAAATTGCTGAGAGGCATGTTGAGCCCATTGAATATTCATTTTTTTTGTCCCAAGTGATTGAATAATGAAAAAAAAAAATAAAAAAAAACAAAATTACAAAAAGTTGTCACTAAATGATATATTGCTCACACAGGCCATGGGCCTATGTGGAATTGCACCCCAAAATACATTTAGCTGCTTCTCCTGAGTATGGGGATACCACATGTGTGGGACTTTTTGGGAGCCTAGCCGCATACGGGGCCCCGAAAACCAATCACTGCCTTCAGGATTTCTAAGGGCGTACATTTTTGATTTTACTCCTCACTACCTATCACAGTTTTGAAGGCCATAAAATGCCCAGATGGCACAAACCCCCCCCCAAATGACCCCATTTTGGAAAGTAGACACCCCAAGCTATTTGCTGAGAGGCATGTTGAGTCCATGGAATATTTTATATTTTGACACAAGTTGCGGGAAAGTGACAATTTATTTATTTATTTTTTTTTTTTTTGCACAAAGTTGTCACTAAATGATATATTGCTCACACAGGTCATGGGCATATGTGGAATTGCACCCCAAAATACATTTAGCTGCTTCTCCTGAGTATGGGGATACCACATGTGTGGGACTTTTTGGGAGCCTAGCCGCGTACGGGACCCCGAAAACCAATCACCGCCTTCAGGATTTCTAAGGGTGTACATTTTTGATTTCACTCTTCACTGCCTATCACAGTTTCGGAGGCCATGGAATGCCCAGGTGGCACAAAACCCCCCCAAATGACCCCATTTTGGAAAGTAGACACCCCAAGCTATTTGCTGAGAGGCATGGTGAGTATTTTGCAGCTCTCATTTGTTTTTGAAAATGAAGAAAGACAAAAAAAAAAATTTTTTTTTTCTTTTTTTAATTTTCAAAACTTTGTGACAAAAAGTGAGGTCTGCAAAATACTCACTATACCTCTCAGCAAATAGCTTGGGGTGTCTACTTTCCAAAATGGGGTCATTTGGGGGGGGGTTTGTGCCACCTGGGCATTCCATGGCCTCCGAGACTGTGATAGGCAGTGAAGAGTGAAATCAAAAATTTACGCCCTTAGAAAGCCTGAAGGCGGTGCTTGGTTTTCGGGGTCCCATACGTGGCTAGGCTCCCAAAAAGTCTCACACATGTGGTATCCCCGTACTCAGGAGAAGCAACAGAATGTATTTTGGGGTGTAATTTCACATATTCCCATGGCATGTTTGAGCAATATATCATTTAGTGACAACTTTGTGCAAAAAAAAAAAAAAATAATAATAATTTGTCTCTTTCCCGCAACTTGTGTCACAATATAAAATATTCCATGGACTCGACATGCCTCTCAGCAAATAGCTTGGGGTGTCTACTTTCCAAAATGGGGTCATTTGGGGGGGTTTGAACTGTCCTGGCATTTTATGCACAACATTTAGAAGCTTATGTCACACATCACCCACTCTTCTAACCACTTGAAGACAAAGCCCTTTCTGACACTTTTTGATTACATGAAAAAATTATTTTTTTTTGCAAGAAAATTAGTTTGAACCCCCACACATTATATATTTTTTTAAAGCAAATGCCCTACAGATTAAAATGGTGGGTGTTTAATTTTTTTTTTTCACACAGTATTTGCGCAGCGATTTTTCAAACGCATTTTTTGGGGAAAAAACACACTTTTTTACATTTTAATGCACTAAAACACACTATATTGCCCAAATGTTTGATGAAATAAAAAAGATGATCTTAGGCCGAGTACATGGATACCAAACATGACATGCTTTACAACTGTGCACAAACGTGCAGTGACAACAAAATAAATACATTTTTAAAAGCCTTTACAGGTTACCACTTTAGATTTACAGAGGAGGTCTACTGCTAAAATTACTGCCCTCGATCTGACCGTCGCGGTGATACCTCACATGCATGGTGCAATTGCTGTTTACATTTGACGCCAGACCGACGCTTGCGTTCGCCTTAGCGCGAGAGCAGGGGGGACAGGGGTGCTTTTTTTTTTTTTTCTTTATTATTTTTTTGCTTTTTTATCTTATTTTAAAACTGTTCCTTTCATTTTTTTTTTTTTTTAATCATTTTTATTGTTATCTCAGGGAATGTAAATATCCCCTATGATAGCAATAGGTAGTGACAGGTACTCTTTTTTGAAAAAATTGGGGTCTATTAGACCCTAGATTTCTCCTCTGCCCTCAAAGCATCTGACCACACCAAGATCGGTGTGATAAAATGCTTCCCCAATTTCCCAATGGCGCTATTTACATCCGGCGAAATCTAAGTCATAAAATGCTCGTAGCTTCCGGTTTCTTAGGCCATAGAGATGTTTGGAGCCACTCTCGTCTCTGATCAGCTCTATGGTCAGCTGGCTGAATCACCGGCTGCATTCTCAGGTTCCCTGTTGAGACAGGAGAGCCAGAGAAAAACACGGAAGACGATGGGGGGGGGGGGGCATTCTCTCTGCTTGTAAAAGCAGTCTAGAGGCTAATTAGCCGCTAGGATTGCTTTTACATGAAAGCCGACCGCTGGCTGAAAAGAATGATACCAAGATGATACCTAAACCTGCAAGCATCATTCTGGTATAACCACTCAAAGTCGTGAATGCTGTACCTGAAGACAAAAATATGGCTAACAATAAAGCACAGTAAACGGTAAAGTATAAAAAACTGCATACCTGAAAAGCAAACATGATAAAACATAATAACAATAAAACATTGCAGAATAGAATACAGTAAAAAAGAGCAGAACAATAGAGAGAATAGAGAGAGAGAGAATAGAGAGAGAACAATAAAACGACAACTATTATTTTTTATTTTATATTTTTGTTTGTGTTTTTTTTTTTTTTTTTACACTTTTTTTGTAACTGTACCTTTTGTAACTGTAACCGGTTCCAGGTTCGGGTCTCTCAAAATGCGATGGCATCTTGGGAGACCCTGTGAAAGTGTGCCTAGTCTGTGCAATGCTGTACCGTACGCTAATACTCAACTAGTGAATGGTAGCGTTCAAAACATTCACCAATGCAAAGACCAGGATTGTCAGGACAGGAGGGACAATAATAGCGGGTGTCATGCCTATATCCGCGCTTGCTGCAGACACAACATCTTTTTTGGGGGGGTTCGCTGGGTAGGGGTACTCGGGAGGACATAAAAATGCCTCTCATGCAGCCGACTGCATTTGGTTGGGGATGTGAATGGGGGAAGTACGGGCGCTGCAGAAGCGGTAGGTTCCCAATTAGGATTGGCGAATGCAGCAGGAAGGGCATTATGGGCACGACGGGCCTGTGTTTGTCTTTTTGGTGGCAGCGGGACACTACTTGTGCTTGCCACCTCACCAGCTTGAACTGCACTTATGGGACTCGCCACGTCACCAAGTGTTACTGCAGTGCTGGTATGACTACGACCGGGGTGTACTAGGCCGCTGGTGCTTGCCAGTTCACCAAAACGCTACCAAAAAAACTGTTAACGATCGCAGGGATCAGGCCTGACTCTGCGAACGCTGCAGTTATGCATTTAGTGTTTTGTAAGTGACAGTGATCGATCGATACTGCACTTGGGTGGGCTGGGCCGGGCGGAGGGGCAAAACGCAGGTGCTAGCAGGTATCTGGGCTGATCCCGCTAACACTGCGTTTTTGGGAACCCTAAACTGCTGGGGACGCCAGTATAGATCTGATCGGATCAGATATTGATCAGTTCAGATACTATACCACTAAGAAAGGTGTACAGTGCGTGCGTGGGTGTTAGCGCTACTGGCACTAACCTGACGCTGCCTGGGGCTGGTGCTTGCCAGTTCACCAAAACGCTACAAAAAAAACTGTTAGCGATCGCAGGGATCAGGCCTGACTCTGCGAACGCTGCAGTTATGCGTTTAGTGTTTTGTAAGTGACAGTGATCGATCGATACTGCACTTGGGTGGGCTGGGCTGGGCCGGGCGGAGGGGTAAAACGCAGTTGCTAGCAGGTATCTGGGCTGATCCCGCTAACACTGCGTTTGTGGGAACCCTAAACTGCTGGGGACGCTAGTATAGATCTGATCGGATCAGATATTGATGCGTTCAGATACTATACCACTAAGGGAGGTGTACGGTGCGTGGGTGTTAGCGGTACTGGCACTAACCTGACGCTGCCTGGGGCTGGTGCTTGCCATTTCACCAAAATGCTACCAAAAAAACTGTTAGCGATCGCAGGGATCAGGCCTGACTCAGCGAACGCTGCAGTTATGCGTTTAGTGTTTTGTAAGTGACAGTGATCGATCGATACTGCACTTGGGTGGGCTGGGCCGAGCTGGGCGGAGGGGCAAAACGCAGGTGCTAGCAGGTATCTGGGCTGATCCCGCTAACACTGTGTTTTTGGGAACCCTAAACTGCTGGGGACGCTAGTATAGATCTGATCGGATCAGATATTGATGCGATCAGATACTATACCACTAAGGCAGGCGTATGCTGCGTGCGTGGGTGTTAGCGGTACTGGCGCTAATCTGACCCTGCCTGGGGCGACGCATATCACCGCCGGGCGATCAGGGGGCTAAATCTTTATTCGGTAATAAACGGCGGGTTCCCTGACACTATAAAAAATAAACAAACTAACCAGCGTCACCCGTAACGGTTATACAGTGATCAGTGGTGAAAGGGTTAACTAGGGGGCAATCAAGGGGTTAAAACATTTATTAGATAGTATATGGGGGTCCCTGTCGCTATAAAACTCTGACGGCGAACCTAAATATTTACGTCCCTAACTAGCATCACCAGCGACACTAATACAGCGATCAGAAAAATGATCGCTTAGCGACACTGGTGACAGGGGGTGATCAAGGGGTTAAAACTTTATTAGGGGGGGTTAGGGGGGTACCCTAGACCTACAGGGGGCCTAACACTCACTGCCCTGACACTGTAACTGTCACAAACTGACACCAATACAGTAATCAGAAAAAAAAAAAAAAAAAAAAAAAAAAAAAACTGCTGGCGTCAGTTTGTGACAGGGGGGGGGGGGGGGATCGGGGTGTTTTGTGTGCCTGGCATGTTCTACTGTGTGTGTAGTGTTGGTGCACTTACATTGCAGTCTTCTCTCCTCGGCCCGGAACGGAAAATACCGAGCCGAGGAGAGATGACATCATTTCCTCTGCCTCTGTGTACAATACAGAGGCAGGGAAATGATCCCATTGGCTGAGAGCGATCGCGAGGGGGGGGGCCACGAATGGATGGCCTCCCCCTCACCTCCGATCGCCGGGGGAGATTTGCCGACCGCCGCAGGCACCGGGGGGGGGGTCCGATCGGACCCCCCACCCGCGGGCAGGCAAGGACGTACATATACGTCCTTTTGCCTGCCCGTGCCGCTCTGTCGACGTATATAGTCGTGCGGCGGTCGGCAAGTGGTTAATGCAGGGAATGCATTAAGATAAAAGATTTCCAGACTTTATAATCACTTTAAAACAGAACTAAACTTACTTTTGTTTTAGCGGTACCGCCCCTCAATAGTGCCAGCATCTTCAGCTGTGTGCCGGTCTTCAGTCTTCTTCATGGAACAGCGTGGCGTGATATCACTAGTGCTCATGCACAGGAATCAGCCATTGCAGCACACAGAGACCAGGCCAGTGTTGTAAGCTGAGCTGCACATGTACATTGCATGTCTCTTCTGCAATAAAGAGCCTGGCTGCTCTCTGTTTGTGGCAGTGGAACTTTCGTTCCACTTTAAGGCTTGTTTTGACCTTGGTCATGAAGGGTTTAACCATACCCCTTTAAGCCCCTCCCACTGTTAGCACAATTTGACCACACCCACCATTTATTGCGACGTGCCATGCACATTGCATTGTTGCACTCCTTAGGGTGTCCAGGAGGTTCAACGGATCTTTCAAATTCCTACTTATGTCCCTGACTCTCAGCATATAGAATAGGAACAGTAAGAGCTGTGTACTGAGCCATGTACTGAGATATACACCCAGCATAAAGAGGATGTGAAGTGATAGTGTCAAATCAAGTAGAAGTCTTGCGAGCAACTAGGGTTTAAATGTACTATCTAGAGCGGGCAGCAAGTAACACACTCCCAATATAAATGTGCAAAAGAAATAATATTAAGCAAATATGCTGCACTAATGGTCTATATCCAATCACTTAATGTGTCAATCTTATAATCATATAATATAAAATCAGTGCCATTGTTGAATGAATGCAATATTGAATACAATAATAATACTAACATTGAATGCAATAATAATACTAATAAATCTTTTTATAACCGTTCCAAATGTATATATCCAGTGTTTCAGTGCAGTAGGGTGATGTATAAATAGTTGTCAAATAAATGTCAAAATAAAGATGAGGCTTGTTGAATCTTCACAAATCCTCAAAAGGAATAAAAACATGGGATGGGGCGGTTTTGAGCATTTTTCCAAGCGTGTTTGCACCTTTTCAGGTTCGACCAATGTAACTATGAATAACATGCCACTGCTTTTGGTTTAAAAGAAGCTCATGTACCTTCCTGTGACACCCCTCTACCCCTCCCTCACCGTAATCTGGTAACTGAATCTTTGGTAACGCCTATTGTATTAATGAAGCACTTGAAATTAGCAATAATGACACTAGATGGCAGGACTTTGACGTCATGTAGGTTTCAGGTTCTAGTGTCTCATTTCAAGCAATCACTGTTGCTTGGTGTGGTGGTGTGCATCTATATTCCCCAGCTATATGGGAGCCTGCGGCTTGAGTCCAGGAGTGCTGGTCTACCCTGTTCTACAGTGGTGATGGAAAGTATTCAGACCCCTGTAAATGTTTCACTCTTTGTTATATTGCAGCCATTTGCTAAAATCATTTACGGTAAGTTCCTTTTTTTCCTCATTAATGTACACACAGCACCCCATATTGACAGAAAAACACAGAATTGTTGACATTTTTGCAGATTTATTAAAAAAGAAAAAGAAAAAGAGCCTTGGTGAGAGAGGTAAAGAAGAACCCAAAGATTGCTGTGGCTGAGCTCCAGAGATTCAGTCGGGAGATGGAAGAAAGTTGTAGAAAGTCAACCATCACTCATTCACCATTCACACGGCCATGCCTATCCATTCACCCCTTGGGCTGTTGGGCTGTTTATGTCTATTGTGAAACACTGGGGTTGATTTAGTAAAACTGGAGACTGCAAAATCCTGTGCATGGTAGCCAATCAGCTTCTAACTTCAGCTTGTTCAATTAAAGTGGTTGTAAACCCTTACAACACAATTTTTGCTACAGGCAAGCCTATAATAAGGCTTACCTGTAGCTACCCAGGATGACTACTAAACCTGCACGGTTCAGGAGATATCCCCTGTATTTGCATGTGTTGACGTCATCGGCACATGCGCATTAAAGCAAACTGATGCAATAGCAGGTACGTACCATTGCTTCAGTGAGTGTGCCATTACCGGCGGGAGTGACGTCATCACAGCTACGGAGCCCGCAATACCTGAAATTAACTCCGGGAGCGATGTGAAGGGGAAGTGGCTTTGATCTCAGGTAAGTAATTCATAATGTAAAAACAGTATAATTAAATTCAGCGCTGACTAATATATGGACATAGCAAGGTAAATGCAAGCAGGCACTAAGGTCAATTCAAAACATACCTCAAAAGCATAATAATATAGAAAAAGTGCTGCGCAAATAAAAGTCCTTAAATAAACATATAAAAAATGTAGTGGCAGGATAAGAGGACAGGAACCACCAGTGACAATATACAGGCTGAGATAGATATCTGGATGGTGACTAATATCCCTCCACCGGGCTTGGATGGCCCCTCACCTCAGATATTCGACCTGAAACAGGTCACACCGCTTGTATAATTGGATGGATCAATCTGTATAATTGGTAATTACTCCTTCACCTCCTTCACATCCCAGCACTCGGTACAGTGGCAGATGATGCAGTTAGTCGATTCAAGGGTGTGAAGCGTAGGTGCCTCCTCTACGGGGGAGAGAAAATTCCTGTTGTGCGTTGTCGCGGAGCAGAAGTTCTGGAGTTGAGGCTGTAGGAGAGAGCTCTAAATGCCTGTTGCTAGGTGGTCCATCGTAGTCTGCCTCTTCCTTTGCCTGGACTGGTGACATCACTTCCCCCTCAGCACAGGAAGACTCCTACGCTTCACACCCTTGAATCGACTAACTGCATCATCTGCCACTGTACCGAGTGCTGGGATGTGAAGGAGTAATTACCAATTATACAGATCGATCCATCCAATTATACAAGCGGTGTGACCTGTTTCAGGTCGAATATCTGAGGTGAGGGGCCATCCAAGCCCGGTGGAGGGATATTAGTCACCATCCAGATATCTATCTCAGCCTGTATATTGTCACTGGTGGTTCCTGTCCTCTTATCCTGCCACTACATTTTTTATATGTTTATTTAAGGACTTTTATTTGCGCAGCTCTTTTTCTATATTATTAAGTAATTCATAATGAGCTAGTATGCTATGCATACTAGCTCATTATGCCTTTGTCTTGCAGGATTTTTTTTTTGGTCCTAGGGTTTACAACCACTTTAAAGAGGAGTTCCAGCCCCCCACCAAAAAAATATAAGTCAGCAGCTACAAATACTGTAGCTGCTGACTTTTGCTATTAGGGCACTTGCCTGTCCAGGGATGCCGCTGTGTCATCACCCAAGCCGCCATCTTGGGTAAGGGAAACGGCAGTGAAGTCTTACGGGTTTACGGCTGGTTTTCGCATGGATCGCGCTGTGCTTTCTCAATGGGCCGGCTGCGATGAGGGCCGAACTTTCGGCTCAGTTTGCCGTGTCAAAGCCAGATACCCCCCCCTCCACACACACAGGCACACAAGGTTCCAAATATGGCACCGGAAGGGGGAGGGGGGAGTAGGCAGACAAGAGGAGCTTCGCTTTAAGCTTTGACCAAAAAAAAAAAAAAAAAAAAAAAAAAAAAAAAGAAAAACCTGGAAGCTGACTGGTTTCTATGCAGAGCTGCACCAGATTTTGCACTCTCCAGTTTTAATAAATCAGCCCCAATGGCTGAAAAAACATTTGGGGACATGCACCTGCCCCTTGCACGGCTGTCAAGCTGGAACCTGGGGCTATATCCATGCAGCCACTGTATCCGAATTGCTATGAATAGATGTAAGCACAGATGTGCGGATAGGTACGCCCCTGGGGATGAAGCCTAAGAGCTCATTCACACTGTATGCATTTTTCTGCCCTTTATCAACACCAAGCACTACAAGGGCACAGAGAAAACAATTGTGTTCATACTACAAAGCTGGCTTGAGCTGGGTTGAAGTGCATTGCTTATAAAACGCAGACTTGCAGCATTTTTCCCGCAATGCACCAGAGCTCACCATTCATTGCAGCACCGCATACAAATGAGTGAAGGGCCAGTTCACACCAGGAATCGCACAGGGACAAGCTGAGCATTCCTGTGTGATTCACATGCAGTGCGATTTTAACCCATATATTTTGAATGAGCTGAATCGCACTGGACTGCACCAAATCTAATGCATACACTACTTTAAAAACGCACAGCAACCGGATCGCATGGTACTTCTGTAACATGTGATCCGGTGCAGGCAAATGCACTTCAACTCCGAACTGTGTTTGGGTTTTCCTTTACTTAACCGCTTGCCGATCAGCCGGCGTCATTATACTGCGGCAGGTCGGCACGATCCCGCGAACCATCGCAGCTATACGTCGGCTCGCGGGATAAGGATAGCAGACGCGGGGATGCCGATGCTTGTGGCCGATGGTCGCGAATGACCGCCGGCCACAAGGGATCGCGAGAGGCAGAACAGAGACGTGTGTGTGTGTAAACACACAAATCCCTGTTCTGTGAGGAGTGACAGATAGTGTGTTCCTAATAGCTAGGAACCACGATCTGTCATTTCCTCTAGTCCAGGGGTCTTCAAACTACGGCCCTCCAGTTGTTCAGGAACTACAATTCCCATCATGCCTAGTCATGTCTGTGAATGTCAGAGTTTTACAATGCCTCATGGGATGTGTAGTTCTGCAACAGCTGGAGGGCCGTAGTTTGAGGATCCCTGCTCTAGTCAGTCCCCTCACCCTACAGTTAGAAACACACCCAGGTAACACAGTTAACCCCTTGATCGCCCCCAAGTGTTAACACCTTCCCTGCCAGTGACATTTTTACAGTAATCAGTGCATGTTTATAGCAATGATCGCTGTAATAATGCCAATGGTCCCAAAATAGTGTCAAAAGTGTCCGATCTGTCCGCCATAATGTCGCAGTCCCAATAAAAATCGCAGATCACCGCCATTACTAGAAAAAAAAAAAAAAAAAAAAAAAAAGTTAAAATGCTATAAATCTATCCCCTATTTTGTAGACGCTATAACTTTTGCGCAAATCAATCAATATATGCTCACTGTGATTTTTTTTTTTTTTTAACAAAAATATGTAGAATACATATCGGCCTAAACTGAGGAAAAAATGTGCTTTTTTTTTAAAAAAAAAATATGGGGTTATTTATTATAGCAAAAAGTACAAAATATTGTGTTTTTTCCAAAATTGTCGCTTTTTTTTTGTTTATAGCGCAAAAAATAAAAACCACGATCAAATACCACCAAAAGAAAGCTCTATTTGTGGGGGAAAAAAAAGGACATCAATTTTGTTTGGGTGCAGCGTCGCACAATTGTCAGTTAAAGTGACGCAGTGCCGAATCGCAAAAAATGGCCCCGTCATTCAGCAGCCAAATCTTCCGGGGCTGAAGTGGTTAACCACTTGCTTACTGGGCACCCCCCTCCTGCCCAGACCAATTTTCAGCTGTCGCACTTTGAATGACAATTGCGCGGTCATACAACACTGTACCCAAATTAAATTTTTATCATTTTTTCCCACAAATAGAGGTTTCTTTTGGTGGTATTTGATCACCTCTGCGGTTTTTATTTTTTGTTAAAAAAAAAATGTAAAAAGACCAAATTAAAAAAATTCTATAGTTTTATATTTTGTTATAAAATTTAGCAAACAGGTAATTTCTCTCCTTCATTGATGTACGATGATGAGGCTCCACTGATGGGCACCGATAGGGCGGCACTGGTGGGCACTGATAGGCGGCACTGAGAGGTGACAATGAGAGGTGGCACTGAAGGGCATTGATAGGTGGCATTGGTGGGCACTGGGAAGTGGCACTAATAGGTGGCACTGATAGCTGTCAGTGATGGGCACTGATAGGTTACACTGAAAGGCAGCACTGCTAGGTGGCACTGATTGGCACCACTTGTGGGCATTGACAGGTGGCACTGTGGCACTGGCAGGTGGCACAGAGGAGGAGGCAGATGTGCCTCCTTCCTCTTCGGGACCGATGTCCCTTGAACATAAGCCGGCGATCAGCTTTTTTTTCTCCTCACACTGTCAGCATGAGGAGAAAAAAAAAAACAATTACTGAGCTTTTGTTTACACACGTGATCAGATGTCATTGGCTGACAGCTGATTACGTGGTAAGGTGCCGGGATCGGCCCCTTACTCGGATCGGTGATCACCCGAGTCTCGGTTACTCAGTGATCACAGTGCACGCCGCGCGTGCCCTGTAGGGGGAGCGCACAAAGGGGAGGATGTCCTATGACGGCCTCCCGGATATTCAGGTCTGCGCTGTGGCCGTCATTCAGCTATAGTGCAGACCTCAAGTGGTTAAAGTATAACTAAAGGCAAAACTTCTTTTTTTTTTTTTTTTTTAAGATAGAGGGCAGAGAGATTAGAACACCTGTCAATTTTTATTGCTGTCTCTGCCCCCATGATGGAGATTCTCCCTCTGTTTGTCCTGTTTACCATTATCATTGAAAGCGAAAATAAAGAAGATCCCACATTTTAGATTGTCCCCTGAGAAGTAATAGAGGGGGAAATTAGTTCTTGTGACCCGGGGGTCCCCAACGGATTCCCTTCATTTTCAGGTATTTCCTCTCACTTCCTGTTTTGGCTATGGGACAGGAAGTGAAGGGAAGTCTCCCTGCATTAGGACACAAATGGTGAAAAAAAAAAAAAAAAAAAAAAAAAAAAAACTGACAGGGGTTATAACCCTCTTTTGCTCTATCCAAAAAAAAAAAAAAAAATTACCTATAGTTCCACTTTAATTCTGCAGATCACAATTCCAGTGCACTTTGAATGTGGTGTGGGGAAGGTGCATGGAATACAGGTTGCCCGAACTGCTTTCTAGGGTGAATGGGCACTACATGTCAACAGTGCCTTGATTTGTAACACATAGCAGCGCCCCCCTCCAATCCCCACTGGCAGAACACCTAGACCAATCTGCACACTAAACTGGATATTTTCAGGCCTCTTCCCATGTAATTACAGATCAATACTGGCAGGAATACATCCCTATAAGTGGGCGGATGTAATTGGACTTGCACCCGACTATATTCGCCCACCCCCGGGTCTTTTGGACCAATGGGAATGATTTTTGACTTTTGTTTTTTTTTTTTTTTTTTTAGGCCGTTGTATCATATTCACGTGCTTTTTCATTATTCTATTGGCCATCACAGCACATACAAATGCACAGAAAAACAGGAACACCTCATGTCTCATAAAGCAGAGCAACTGCAAAGCTCTGAGCATCCTCACTGCACACACATGTGTTGTTTTTCTGTAAAAACGCTAAAGTGTGAATGAGAAACGCTAAAGTGTGAATGAGCCCATTAACATGTTCGCATTTTTTTTGCTTGATGTGTTTGCCAATGAAATAGATGGGAATCCATCAAATCGCATCTCAACACCTGCACTGAGCTGCACGCTGCGACACAGGTGAATGCACCAAAGTACACGTTCATGTATAAGATAAGGCATTCTCAATAGCATGCATTGCAGCACATTGTGACACATTGCAACTACACATGTGGTGTACATTAGAAGGACCCCTCCTCTCCAGTCCCCACCATTCTTCCACAACTATTATATATAAAATATCTTAGCACCTATTAGCTCCTGATTTGCTACTATCCCCCCTGATGCGCCTGATTTGCGCCTACATTTACTAGTAATGGCGAGTACTACCGCGCAAACCACGAACTCAGAAAAAGAATACAAATAAAACGGGGGGGGGGGGGGGGGGGGGGGGCAATTGTTTAAGATAAAAGTCAGGATAAATGATAAAGCCGCCACCATAAGGGTGTTCCCACACCAAAAAAATATCTGACAAAATATTAAATGAATGTGGCGCTCAATCAAATTAAAATATAAATGGTGTAAAAAACTGATGATTAAGTGACGCTCAAAAAAGTATAATAAATATCGCTCAAAAAAATGAATATAATAGAAATGTAAAATAACCACGTGAATGGAGATTCTATAGGGAAAATCCAAATAATATTGTGTCAATAACAATTAATCTTCCATCATAATGTGTATCAAAGGTCATAGTGAACCATTGCTACATCAAAAATTGGGTGTAGGTTTCCCTTTTTCTAAACCACTCATGAAAACTTTTCTTCCAATAATAATAATCCAAAAAGTGGTTAAAAAAAAAAAAAACAAACGAAACTCCATATTAAGTGTAACTAATGAATTCATAGAACCACTGTGCAAATAGAATATAAAAAAGCAATAAATATGGCACTCTAAAATAAGTAATGATAGTGCAACTATGTGATATGTGCAATAATAATATAGAATAAATATATACAAATAATGACAGATAAAAATCCACACAAGTGCAATAAATAATAAAGTCCAATGGTATCAAAAAGGTGCTTAGATCAGCGAAGAAACGTGCCCTTGGTAAAAAAAAAGGTCCCATAGACGATACAATCAAATTTGTGACAGTACCAAAAAATGGTGGAAAAACAGCTCCACGATCCTCCTCAAAATGACCCTCCTAGGGATCTCCCGTCCTAACACCGCATAGGATTTTCCCTATAGAACCTCCATTCACGTGGTTGTTTCACATTTCTATTATATTAATCTTTTTGAGCGTTATTTATTATACTTTTTTGAGCGTCACTTAATCATCAGTTTTTTACACCATTTATATTTTAATTTGATTGAGCGCCACACTAATTCAATATTTTTTCACCTACATTTACTAGCGCCTGGGTTGTCCCCTATTTGCGCCTGGATTATGCCTACTTTACCTAAATGGGCGCCCAGATTGCGCCTATTTGACCCCTATTAGCGGCTCAGTTGCTGCTGCTGTTCTGTACCAGCCGATTTAGATAGCTACAGCTTGTAGTCAGAGTCTTCGAGTTAGAAAGTGATACTCCTAAGCAACAAGGCCTGAGGTGTGCCTTGGCCTGACTGGTCAGTATGCCTGAAAAGAGGGCAAAAAGACACAAATTTAGGTGAAAAAGGGAAGGTAACAATCCATCAAGTGGAGTAGTGCTTGCCCGGATGGCAACAGTATATAACCGATAAGTGTCCGTTATGACAGGAGAAACCCCCGACTCGGTGATGAGACAGAACCCCTTGTAGAAACCTGCGAAGCTACCCAGAACCCAACAAAACGTCCCATGAACGATTGGACCGAGCCTGGAGCCCGAGACGACCCAGACATGAGAATGAACTACTGTAAATGAGAGGATGCGTGGGGGAAGGGGAGCCATGGCTGTCCCGAGGAGCCCCTGCAAAATGATAGCCAAGAAGATCAAAACTTCGACCAGACCCTCGGAAGTGCTCCGTGAAACCCTCCCAAGCCCTGGCCTACCCAAACTGGTATGGGAAAGAGCGAGGGTAAGTGCCAAAGGACAACTGGCAGGAGTTAAAAAATGATAAATACCTGAAGGATGTGATGGAGTAGGTGGTTGAGGCCCAAACCCTAAGGCAATAAGCACTGACAACGTGGAGAAACCATGCCAGACACCGAATGCTGGTCCCACCTGATTTGATCAGGTCGTGCTGCAGCAGAGTCTGAATTCTGAACCGAGGAAGGAGGGCCAGACTCCACACCGGGGAAATAAGTCCCATGGCCTGAAACAGTCATACCCCAAAGTGACTGAAACCCCCCTACCTGACACCGGCTGGGGAACGGAAAAAATGACTGGACTGACGTCCCTGAGCAGTCTTCCAGGCCACATCCTAGACAAGATATCAGGCCCGAGCGTAGAATCCAGAATCATGACGACGTTTGCCCAAACCTACCACTTAAGGACCAACAAGGGGATGATGGCTGCCAATGCAGCCCACCTGAGAACATGAACAAGAGAAATGACAGTCAACAATACAAGAGAACAGCAATCCCCCTCTGAGCCTACCCAAGTATGAGAACATGAGCAGAAGTGTCAAGACCACTGCGCGTGAATGAAGCTAATGATGGACCACCCCCCTCGTGTAAGTAGTGACTGAGCCCGAGTAACCTGCTACGCAGAGACAGGTAATTAACTGAAAACTCAGGGCTGGTGTACCCACAGACCGTGGTGGGTAATCGTACAGGTGTGGTGAACGAACGTGCATCGTATGACGTATGTTATACAGGCGAGAAGATTGTGGTCAACAATCATTAACAAACGAAACCTCAGCCCGTATGGATCTGTAGACGTGACAGATCCTGACATGTGAGCCCTAGCTAACTGACCCAGGTACAAACATGAACAAAGATACAATGAGACATGACAAACAACGAAGATAAAACCAGCTACCGAAATATGCCGTGACTGAACAACAACGCCCCTCTGAGAAACGCTGTGACAGGAATGCTGAGACTGAACACTGAAGTAGAAAGGCTATGCCAGAAATCTCGGGGCAGAAGTGCACTGACCGCAATGTTGACAGAAGACCCTACGACAGGAATGCTGAAACTGAAAGCTGAGGCAGGAACGTGAGAACCGAAACCCTGGGCAGAGCGTAATGACAAATGCTGAGACTAAAATCCTGGGGCAGAAATGCAATGACAGAAATCCTGGGGCAAAAACACTATGACAGAACACTATGACAGAAACGCAGAGGCAGAAAAGCAAAGACAGAAATCCTGGGGCAGAAACACTATGACATAAATCCTGGGGCAGAAACGCAGAGGCAGAAATGCCATGACCGAAATCCTGAGGCAGAAACGCTATGACAGAACGCTAAAGCAGAAGTGTAATGACATAAAAACCTGGGGTAGAAACACCAAGACAGAAAAGCTGAGACCGAACACCAAGTCAGAAATGCTGGGGCAGAATGCCGCCATGACAGAAATCCTGGGCAGAAACGCTATGTCAGAAATCTTGGGCAGCCATGCTGTGACCGAAAACCTGGGGCAGAAACACCTTGACAGAAATGCAGAGACTGTGCACTGAGACAGAAATGCAGGGGCCGTGCACTGAGACAGAAATGCAGGGGCCGAACGCTAAGGCCAGAAATGCTGGGGCCGAACGCTAAGGCCAGAAATGCTGGGGCCGAACGCTAAGGCCAGAAATGCTGGGGCCGAACGCTAAGGCCAGAAATGCTGGGGCCGAACGCTAAGGCCAGAAATGCTGGGGCAGAACGCTAAGGCCAGAAATGCTGGGGCAGAACGCTAAGGCCAGAAATGCTGGGGCAGAACGCTAAGGCCAGAAATGCTGGGGCAGAACGCTAAGGCCAGAAATGCTGGGGCAGAACGCTAAGGCCAGAAATGCTGGGGCAGAACGCTAAGGCCAGAAATGCTGGGGCAGAACGCTAAGGCCAGAAATGCTGGGGCAGAACGCTAAGGCCAGAAATGCTGGGGCAGAACGCTAAGGCCAGAAATGCTGGGGCAGAACGCTAAGGCCAGAAATGCTGGGGCAGAACGCTAAGGCCAGAAATGCTGGGGCAGAACGCTAAGGCCAGAAATGCTGGGGCAGAACGCTAAGGCCAGAAATGCTGGGGCAGAACGCTAAGGCCAGAAATGCTGGGGCAGAACGCTAAGGCCAGAAATGCTGGGGCAGAACGCTAAGGCCAGAAATGCTGGGGCAGAACGCTAAGGCCAGAAATGCTGGGGCAGAACGCTAAGGCCAGAAATGCTGGGGCAGAACGCTAAGGCCAGAAATGCTGGGGCAGAACGCTAAGGCCAGAAATGCTGGGGCAGAACGCTAAGGCCAGAAATGCTGGGGCAGAACGCTAAGGCCAGAAATGCTGGGGCAGAACGCTAAGGCCAGAAATGCTGGGGCAGAACGCTAAGGCCAGAAATGCTGGGGCAGAACGCTAAGGCCAGAAATGCTGGGGCAGAACGCTAAGGCCAGAAATGCTGGGGCAGAACGCTAAGGCCAGAAATGCTGGGGCAGAACGCTAAGGCCAGAAATGCTGGGGCAGAACGCTAAGGCCAGAAATGCTGGGGCAGAACGCTAAGGCCAGAAATGCTGGGGCAGAACGCTAAGGCCAGAAATGCTGGGGCAGAACGCTAAGGCCAGAAATGCTGGGGCAGAACGCTAAGGCCAGAAATGCTGGGGCAGAACGCTAAGGCCAGAAATCCTGGGGCAGAACGCTAAGGCCAGAAATCCTGGGGCAGAACGCTAAGGCCAGAAATCCTGGGCAGGACGCTAAGGCCAGAAATCCTGGGGCAGGACGCTAAGACAGAAATCCTGGGGCAGAACGCTAAGACGGAAATCCTGGGGTAGAAACGCTAAGACAAAACGCTGAGACCGAAATGCCGGGGTAACACGCTAATGATGGAAATGCTGGGGCGGAACGCTAAGACAGAAATGCTGGATGTTGTAACAGAAATGTTGAGGTATAAATGCTGGCTGAACATGACAGAAACGCTGGGGCGGAAACACCATGACAGAAATGCAGGGCTGAATGTGACGACAGACATGTTGGGGCAGAACACCCTGAAAGAAATGCTGGGGGAGAATACTGTGACAGAACTGCTGAGGCAGAAAACGCTATGACCGGAACGCTACGACAGGAGCGCTATGATAGCAAAACGCTGACACCAAAACGCCTAGATAGAAACGCTGTGACGGAAACCTGAGGCTGAAGCACTATGACAGAAATCCTGGAGCCAAAACGCCATGATAAAACACTGGTGCCTGAAGCGGTGAATGCCCGAGAGGCGTGCGGGGATCCTCCCCCTCCCCCCCCATGATGCCGCATGTGAGTACCGGGAAGTGAGCAGGCGGGTGAGCACCCCCCCCATGAGAACCGGGAAGCGTGCGGGCGATTCCTCCGTGATGCACGGTGTGACTTCCAGGGAGGTGAGGTGAACTGGCGGGTGAGTGGATACAAGATGGACGAACAGACCCCCCCTCCCCCAGGAGAAGCTGGCAGCCGCCCCCCCATGCTGGCAAGACACACAGGGATGAGGGAGAAGCGGGCGGCGCACCCCCCCCGACCATGCGGGATTGGCCCAGCGAAGGTGGAGGATGGACAGACGACCCCCCCAAACTGAGCCCTAGGGAAGTTGGTGTGGGTGAAAGATGATGGACAGCCGTGACGCCCCCCCCCCCCCCACCCCTCATGGGTGCCGGGAGAAGCACGGGCTGCGTGCTGGCCATATAGAGCTGTGCAGGATGAAAGGACGCCCCCCTCCCCCCTGCATGAGCGCCGGGAGAAGCGGGCGGGCCGTACCTGACTGGCTGCCGCCGAGGGGAACGAGGGTGGGTGGAGGATGGACGGCCCCCCTCACCCTGCATGATCACCGAGAAAAACGGGCAAGCGCCCCCTCCCATGGTGCCGTGTGCAGCGGAGCAGGCAGCTGGCTGGATATCCCCCCACCCTCAATACCCGGAGAAGCGGTCGGCAGCTCCCCCCCCTGAAGCAAGCTGGTAAGGGGAGAGAGGAGCTGGCTGGCAAGAGGCTCCCTCGTGGAGCTGCATTGCATGAGGAGAGGAGTCGGCGGGCGGGCGGGCGGGCGGCCGGCCGATTGCCCCCCCCCCCCTCCTCCTGCTGAAATACCAAAAGAAGCGGGGACCCGTGAATGTGGGTGCCGAGGGGGAACCAGGTGGGTGGAGAGGTGAGGCACCGCCACCATCTTGCAATCGATCCGGAAGTGGTGTGTAGGCCCCGCCCCTACTGAACCCGGAACGCCCACGAGCCCTGACCTGACAGAGGAGGAGGCTTAATATAGCCCTCTCAGACTCCTCCCACAAATGCAGGCTAGCCTTCAGCCAGCCTTTGTACTTGTGCGCAGGTGTGGTAGAGCAGAACGCGCCCCTTCAACCCAGCGTGCGGGTGTGATTCCCAATGCTGCCTATAGATGGCAGTGCTGAGCCGATGACGTCACTGAGAATCCAGCTTCTAGATAAAGAGAGCACTGCAATCTCCTCGCCGGGCGCGGTGGCGTGCGTCTGTAATTCAAGCTGCTTGGAAGGCTGAGGCTGTCGCGTTGCTTGAGTCCAGGAGTTCTAGTCTACCTTGTGCTATATCGATCGGGTGTCCATGCTTCGGTATCAATGAGCGTAGAGCAAGCAGGTCACTCTAAGGAGGGGTGAACCTGAGCAGCTCAAAGCCCCCGTGCTGATCAGTAGTTGGATGGCGCCTGTGATGAATAGCGGGTGTAGAGCAGCCTGTATAATACAGTGAGACACAGTCTCTTTTTTCCTAATTTTTTTTTCATTATTAATTTTATTTATGGTATTTATAGTTTTAATTTATTATTTTTATACTCCTTTATATTTATTCATTATTAATTTCATCAAGCACCAATTTTTATTTTTATACATCGTTATTTATTTTTAGATTTACTCATTATTATATATTTTTTTCTTTTTCGTCACCCTTTTTATTTTTCATATGGATTTATTATTTCTATACACCCTGATTTGTAGTTATTTTTATATTTATTAATTATTATCCTCATCATTTTTTCTTTATTTTTATACACCCTTATTTAGAGTTATTTTTATAGTTATTAAGTATTATATTTATCATTATTATTTATTATTTTTATACACCCTTTTTTATCTTCTACTTTCAATTTATTCATAAATGTATCCTTTTTTAATTTTTTTTTATATAAATTTGTATTCATTATGTTTATTGTTATAAATTTTTATTCATTATCTTTATTATTTTTTAATGTATATTTATACTCTCATTTATTTATTTATTTATTTTATATTACTTTTATTTGTTTATATTTGTTTAACTTTTTTTTCCATTCACAATCTCTTTATATTTATTCATTAATAATGTTATCACACACCCATTTTTATTTTTATACACCGTTTTTAATTTTTTTTTATCTTTATACACCCTTTGTTATTTTTAATATGCATTTATTACACCCTGATTTGTAGTTATTTTTATATTTATTAATTATCCTCATTATTTTTTTTTTATTTTTATACACCCTTATTTAGAGTTATTTTTATAGTTATTAACTATTATATTTATCATTGTTATTTATTATTTTTATACACCTTTTTTTAATATCTTTAATCTTTAAATTTATTCATAAATGTATCCTTTTTTATTTTTTTATATTATTTTATTCATTATTTTTATTTTTTATACACCTTTTTTTTTTTTTTTACCGCTGGTCAGTGCCCATCAGTGCCGCCTGTCAGTGCCCATCAGTGCTGCATATCAGTGCCGCCTATTGGTGCCCATCAGTGCTGCATATCTGTGCCACCTATCAGTGCCCATCAATTCTACATATCAGTGCCCATCAGTGCCAACTCATCAGTGCCCATCAGTGTCGCCTCATCAGTGCCCATCAATTCTACATATCAGTGCCTTCTCATTAGTGCCCATCAGTGCCAACTCATCAGTGCCCATCGGTGCCACCTGATCAGTGCCGCCTCATGAGTGCTCGTCAGTGAAGGAGAAAACAAAATTGTATGACAGAAACTAAGAAAAACGCTATTTTTTTCAAAAACTTTGGTCTTTTTTAGTTTGTTTAGCAAAAAATAAAAACCCCAGAGGTGATCAAATACCACCAAAAGAAAACTCCATTTGTGGGAAGAAAATGATAAAACTTTAGCTTGGGTACAGTGTTGCATGACCGCGCAATTGTCATTCAAATTGCGACAGCACTGAAAGCTGAAAATTGTCCTTGGCAAAAGTGCCCGGCATTGAAGTGGTTAATTTAGGGGTAATTATAAAGCCTAAAGGAATTTCTTATACTGTATATTTTATATTAGTATGGAATTCTCTGGGCGCAGCACTGACCTCTGCTGGAGAAAAGTAAATAACGCATCTAAAGCCTGCACGCTGTTCCATGTACCGTCACTAGATGTCGCACCGTGTTCTGAACGCTCTTACAGAATTGATCCGTGTGGCTCGCCGTGCCATGTGATGCAGGAAGTGTATGGCCGGTGTCTTGCCGAGAATGTTCCCTGGGCGGATAAGTTCCCCCCCGTACTGCGCAGGCGCAGCGCCTGCGCAGTACATACTACTCTCAGCCGCCGGAGATAGCCGAGCGCCGCGAGGCCGTGCCCGAAGCGTGGCGAGCGAAGCGAGCCCGCGAGGGGCCCTCTTCCAGGCGCCGTGTACAGCTGATTTTCAGCTGTTGTGCTTCGGCTATTTCCGCCGATACCTACTGCGCAGGCGCAGTAGAGGGGGGAACTTATACGCCGAGCGGAACTTTCTCGGAAGAACACCGGCTGGAGTGAGTGCACAAGTGGGAGCTGGCAGAATGAAGAACAGATTCAATACCATAGATATCCGGGCTGTCATCTCAGAGCTGCAGGACAGGTGACTACAAGGAGGGCTGTGTGAGCTGCAGGGGGGATGGAACATCAGCCATGGGAGTGGGGAAGCTTCCTCTCCAGCTGTTGGGGGGACTACAAGTCCCAGCTTACCCTGCCTGAGCTGCAGGTGTGCAGTGCTGATCATTATTATGAATGGGGTCTTATAACTGATCAATAATCCTGTGTGTTGTCTCTCTTCATCCCTCAGTCTGCTGGGCATGCGCGTGTACAATGTCTACGATGTGGATAACAAGACTTACCTCATCCGCCTGCAAAAGTAAGAGGAGACGGATTTCCTGGGATTGGGGTCTAGGATGTCTGTGTGTAACGGTGACTGGCGGTACAAGAAAGCGGGGCCCCATTCACAGGGGCCCTGGGGCCCAGGAACCATTCATAACAAGGAAGAGACCTGGTGTAGTATAAAAGGGGTTTTTAACCGCTTCAGCCCCAGAAATTTTACCCCCTTCCTGACCAGAGCACTTTTTGCGATTCGGCACTGCGTCTCTTTAACTGACAATTGCGCGGTCGTGCGACGTTGTACCCAAACAAAATTGACGTCATTTTTTCCCCACAAATAGAGCTTTCTTTTGGTGGTATTTGATCACCTCTGCGGTTTTTATTTTTTGCGCTATAAGCAAAAAAAAAAAAGAGCGATAATTTTGAAAAAAAAAGCAATATTTTTTTACTTTTTGCTATAATAAATATCCCCAAAAATATATAAAAAAAAAATTTTTTCCTCAGTTTAGACCGATATGTATTCTTCTACGTATTTTTGGTAAAAAAAAATCGCAATAAGTGTATATTGATTGGTTTGCGCAAAATTTATAGCGTCTACAAAAGAGGGGATAGATTTATGGCATTTTTATTATTATTTTTTTTTAAATTAGTAATGGCGGCAATCTGCGATTTTTATCATGAATGCAACATTATCGGACACTTTTGACACTATTTTGGGACCATTGTCATCTATACAGCGATCATTGCTATAAAAATGCACTGATTACTGTGTAAATGACACTGGCAGTGAAGGGGTTAAGTGTGTCCTAGGGAGTGATTCTAACTTTAGGGGGGAGGGGCTTTAACACACAGGACAGTGATCACTGTTTCCGATGACAGAGAGCTGTGATCACTGCCCTGTCACAAGGCAGAACTGGGAAATGCTTTGTTTACATCTCCCTGTTCTACCTCTCCGTGACATGATCGCGGGCACCCGATGGACCCGCTGTCAGGCGCGCGCAACACCGCTTCTTAAAGGGGACATACCTGAACGCCCTTTTGCCCCCAGTGCCATTCTGCCGATGTACATCAGCATGCGCTGGTCGGCAAGCGATTAAGATAGAGATGGTAAGCAAAACATTTATGTGTATATATATATATATATATATATATATATATATATATATATATATATATATATATATATATATATATATAAAATTATAAATATCTCTGTTCCCTTTTTTATAAATTATCTCATTCCCTCTGTTCTCAGCTGCATAAGAGCTGGGGGGAGGAGAAGCAGCAGTACACTGATCTTCCCAGTGAATAGCTGTACAGGGGGGGAGGAGGGGTTGTCAGGAGAAGTCTGATCATTGGAGGTGAGCAGGCTGAGTTCCCATCATAGCTAGAGAACTGACCATGTGTGCTCTCCTGCTTAGTGTGGTCAGTTTTTAATAGGAAAGCAGAGGGACTGGCAGGCACACCAGGGATTTCACATAAAGGAAGCAAAACAAAGAGAACAGGAGACTTTCTCATACAAGTACATGGTACAGCAGCCACATATCAGGATTATGAAATGTTGGGGTAACAAATGCCTTCCATTCTGGGCCAATTCTGACATCTCTCTCATACACGGAACAATTCGATTTTTTTTTTCCTGTTAAATTACTTGGAACCCCCAAAGTAGTATAAAAGGGGTTTTTAACCGCTTCAGCCCCAGAAATTTTACCCCCTTCCTGACCAGAGCACTTTTTGCGATTCGGCACTGCGTCTCTTTAACTGACAATTGCGCGGTCGTGTGACGTTGTACCCAAACAAAATTGACGTCATTTTTTCCCCACAAATAGAGCTTTCTTTTGGTGTTATTTGATGAACTCTGCGGTTTTTATTTTTTGCACTATAAACAAAAAAAAGCGACAATTTTGAAAAAAAAAAGCAATTTTTTTTTACTTTTTGCTATAATGAATATCCCCAAAAATATATAAAAAAAATTTTTTTTCCTCAGTTTAGACCGATATGTATTCTTCTACGTATTTTTGGTAAAAAAAAATCGCAATAAGTGTATATTGATTGGTTTGCGCAAAATTTATAGCGTCTACAAAACAGGGGATAGATTTATGGCATTTTTATTATTATTTTTTTTTAAATTAGTAATGGCGGCAATCTGCGATTTTTATCATGAATGCAACATTATCGGACACTTTTGACACTATTTTGGGACCATTGTCATCTATACAGCGATCATTGCTATAAAAATGCACTGATTACTGTGTAAATGACACTGGCAGTGAAGGGGTTAAGTGTGTCCTAGGGAGTGATTCTAACTTTAGGGGGGAGGGGCTTTAACACACAGGACAGTGATCACTGTTTCCGATGACAGAGAGCTGTGATCACTGCCCTGTCACAAGGCAGAACTGGGAAATGCTTTGTTTACATCTCCCTGTTCTACCTCTCCGTGACATGATCGCGGGCACCCGATGGACCCGCTGTCAGGCGCGCGCAACACCGCTTCTTAAAGGGGACATACCTGAACGCCCTTTTGCCCCCAGTGCCATTCTGCCGATGTACATCAGCATGCGCTGGTCGGCAAGCGATTAAGATAGAGATGGTAAGCAAAACATTTATGTGTATATATATATATATATATATATATATATATATATATATATATAAAATTATAAATATCTCTGTTCCCTTTTTTATAAATTATCTCATTCCCTCTGTTCTCAGCTGCATAAGAGCTGGGGGGAGGAGAAGCAGCAGTACACTGATCTTCCCAGTGAATAGCTGTGCAGTGGGGGGGGGGGGTTGTCAGGAGAAGTCTGATCATTGGAGGAGAGCAGGCTGAGTTCCCATCATAGCTAGAGAACTGACCACGGTGTGCTCTCCTGCTTAGTGTGGTCAGTTTTTAATAGGAAAGCAGAGGGACTGGCAGGCACACCAGGGATTTCACATAAAGGAAGCAAAACAAAGAGAACAGGAGACTTTCTCATACAAGTACATGGTACAGCAGCCACATATCAGGATTATGAAATGTTGGGGTAACAAATGCCTTCCATTCTGGGCCAATTCTGACATCTCTCTCATACACGGAACAATTCGATTTTTTTTTTTCCTGTTAAATTACTTGGAACCCCCAAAGTAGTATAAAAGGGGTTTTTAACCGCTTCAGCCCCAGAAATTTTACCCCCTTCCTGACCAGAGCACTTTTTGCGATTCGGCACTGCGTCTCTTTAACTGACAATTGCGCGGTCGTGCGACGTTGTACCCAAACAAAATTGACGTCATTTTTTCCCCACAAATAGAGCTTTCTTTTGGTGTTATTTGATGAACTCTGCGGTTTTTATTTTTTGCACTATAAACAAAAAAAGAGCGACAATTTTGAAAAAAAAAAAGCAATTTTTTTTTACTTTTTGCTATAATGAATATCCCCAAAAATATATAAAAAAATTTTTTTTTCCTCAGTTTAGACCGATATGTATTCTTCTACGTATTTTTGGTAAAAAAAAATCGCAATAAGTGTATATTGATTGGTTTGCGCAAAATTTATAGCGTCTACAAAACAGGGGACAGTTTTATGACATTTTTATTATTCATTTTTTTTTTTCTTTAGTAATGGCGGCAATCTGCGATTTTTTTTTTTTTTTTTTATATCATGAATGCAACATTATCGGACACTTTTGACACTATTTTGGGACCATTGTCATCTATACAGCGATCATTGCTATAAAAATGCACTGATTACTGTGTAAATGACACTGGCAGTGAAGGGGTTAAGTGTGTCCTAGGGCGTGATTCTAACTTTAGGGGGGAGGGGCTTTAACACACAGGACAGTGGTCACTGTTTCCGATGACAGAGAGTTGTGATCACTGCCCTGTCACAAGGCAGAACGGGGAAATGCTTTGTTTACATCTCCCTGTTCTACCTCTCCGTGACATGATCGCGGGCACCCGATGGACCCGCTGTCAGGAGCGCACAACACCGCTTCTTAAAGGGGACATACCTGAACGCCCTTTTGCCCCCAGTGCCATTCTGCCGATGTACATCAGCATGCGCTGGTCGGCAAGCGATTAAGATAGAAGATGGTAAGCAAAACATTTATGTGTATATATATATATATATATATATATATATATATATATATATATATATATATATATATATATATATATATAATTATAAATATCTCTGTTCCCTTTTTTATAAATTATCTCATTCCCTCTGTTCTCAGCTGCATAAGAGCTGGGGGGAGGAGAAGCAGCAGTACACTGATCTTCCCAGTGAATAGCTGTGCAGGGGGGGAGGGGGGGTTGTCAGGAGAAGTCTGATCATTGGAGGAGAGCAGGCTGAGTTCCCATCATAGCTAGAGAACTGACCATGTGTGCTCTCCTGCTTAGTGTGGTCAGTTTATAATAGGAAAGCAGAGGGACTGGCAGGCACACCAGGGATTTCACATAAAGGAAGCAAAACAAAGAGAACAGGAGACTTTCTCATACAAGTACATGGTACAGCAGCCACATATCAGGATTATGAAATGTTGGGGTAACAAATGCCTTCCATTCTGGGCCAATTCTGACATCTCTCTCATACACGGAACAATTAGTTTTTTTTTTTTCCTGTTAAATTACTTGGAACCCCCAAATATTATATATTTTATAATCAGAGACCTTGGAGATTAAAAATGGTGGGTGTTGCAATTTTTTATGTCACAAGATATTTGCATAGTGGATTATCAATTATCAAACTTTTTAGGAAAAAAATACACTGAGTTTTAGTACATAGAAATACAGTCTAATACTCAGTTGTTTGGTAAAAAAAAAAAAAATGTTCCGTCGAGTAAATAGACACCTAACACGCCATGCTTTAAAATTGTGTATGCCCGTGGAACAGCGCTAAACTATATTACCTAAAAATTTTCATAGGAGACACTTTAAAAGCCTCGACAGGTTACCAATTCAGAGTTACACAGGAGGTTTAAATTTTTTTTGGATTAACTTTATTGCTATCACAAGGGATGAACAACATCCCTTGTGACCGCATGAGCCTTGACAGGTCCTCTTTATGGTAAGATCTGGGGTCTTTCAGACCCCATATCTCTCCTATGGCCTCCGATCTGAGTTTGGTTTGATCGCCTGTAGAATTAAGATGCTGTTGCTCCCAAAGTAGAACTCAACATTTTATCTGGCATAATGCAATGTCCGATAAAAGCAGGAATGTGTATTAAGCCAATTTGTCTCCATACACCTTCTTGGACTGGGTGTTTGCTAGGCGCTGACAGTATGGGGGAGATTTACTACAACTGGAAAGTGTAAAATCTGGTGCAGCTCTACATAGAAACCAATCCGCCTCCAGGTTTTATTGTCAAAGCTTCATTGAACGAGCTGAAGTTAGAAGCTGGTTGGCTACCAATTACAGCCGCTCCACATTCTGAGTGCTCCAGTTTTAGTAAATCTCCCCCATTGTACATGGCACCTTTTCTGTAACCCGTGTGAATGTAACATTACAGAGCTACATATACAATTATTTTGCCATGTGTCATTGTATATTTAACTTGCTCTCCAACAATTGTTTTTCTTTGTCGCAGTCCTAATTGGCTGTTTTACTTTTGATTGACAGGCCAGATTCTAAAGCCGTAGTTCTGGTGGAATCCGGGATCAGAATTCACACCACGGAGTTTAAATGGCCCAAGAATATGATGCCATCTGGGTTTGCAATGAAGGTTTGAAGGAAATCAATTACAGTCTCACTCAAAACATTAGACATGTCATGGTCTTCTGAAGCTAGTCATACTCATTACATTCTTAGTGCACAAACTCCTTTTGGAATAGTTATGTAGTATATGGTAGGCCCTCAGACTACATGGTATTCCCTCTGACTACATGGTATTCCCTCTGACTACATGGTATTCCCTCTGACTACATGGTATTCCCTCCGACTACATGGTATTCCCTCCGACTACATGGTATTCCCTCCGACTACATGGTATTCCCTCTGACTACATGGTATTCCCTCCGACTACATGGTATTCCCTCCGACTACATGGTATTCCCTCCGACTACATGGTATTCCCTCCGACTACATGGTATTCCCTCCGACTACGTGGTATTCCCTCCGACTACATGGTAGGCCCTCCGACTACATGGTAGGCCCACAGACTACATGGTATTCCCTCCGACTACATGGTATTCCCTCCGGCTACATGGTATTCCCTCTGACTACATGGTATTCCCTCCGACTACATGGTAGGCCCTCAGACTACATGGTAGGCCCTATGGTAGGCCCTCCGACTACATGGTAGGCCCTCCGACTACATGGTAGGCCCTCAGACTACATGGTATTCCCTCCGACTACATGGTATTCCCTCCGACTACATGGTATTCCCTCCGACTACATGGTAGGCCCTCAGACTACATGGTAGGCCCTCAGACTACATGGTAGGCCCTCAGACTACATGGTAGGCCCTCCGACTACATGGTATTCCCTCCGACTACATGGTATTCCCTCCGACTACATGGTATTCCCTCCGACTACATGGTAGGCCCTCAGACTACATGGTAGGCCCTCAGACTACATGGTCGGCCCTCAGACTACATGGTCGGCCCTCAGACTACATGGTAGGCCCTCAGACTACATGGTAGGCCCTCAGACTACATTGATGGCCTTTTTCTGGCACCATCCTTCTATGTTTCTCACGAGCTTCCCAAGTATTATTTGATTGGTATGGTTGTCTGTTGAGCAGCTGAATCTTTTTTGAGATGGCCTTGGGCCAACCTTGTTTAACAAAAGCCTTTTGGCATTCCAGCTGTGTAGGGTTTAACCACCTCCTGCCTGGTCTATTGTAAAATTACAGCCGCCCCGGAGCCTCTGTCTTCTGGGTGGACGTTATATGACACCCTCCCGGTTGCGTGCCTTGTGTGTCCCCTAGGGGTGTTTCGTCACATATGGCGACCCATCACATTTGGCTGCCCGCTGGAGTGCGCATGCGCGACGCCGCCATATGCGTTCCAACACTTATAAAACTTTTGTCACTTTTAACACTTTTTTAAAAGTGTTTAAACAAATAAAAAGTGTTTTTGTCACTTTTAACACTTTTAAAACGTAAAGTTTTAAAAGTGTTGGAACGCATATGGGGCGCTTTCGCGCATGCGCACTCCAGCGGGTAGCCAAATGTGATGAGTCGCCATATGTGACAAAACAGGGGCCATGCAGTGGCACAATCTGTGACCTGCTGTGTCCACCAGACACAGCGGAAGACAGATCGCTACACCGGGCCGGCCCTGGTACCATGTGATGGCTGTGACCAATCACAGTGACATTGTTGCCAACCATCAGTATTTATACTGGCAGCCAGTAAAAAACAGGCACTTTTCTACTGCCAGTAAATGCCAGTGACAGGAAGAAGTGGCCAGTAAAAAAATGTCTGACGGTTGGCTTGATACTGCACATGTACAATTCTGGTCTGGAGCCGGCCGAGACTATTGAAGTGCCTGCTACAGTGTGTTCGGGCAGCACCGGCAGGGGCGGGTCTACCACAGGTGTGCCTGAGCATGTGGTGTGATGGTGCAAGGGAGCTGAGCAGATCGGCCGGAGCCTCGTGTGCAGGTCTGTGGGACAGGAGTGGGGCTGTCAGTGCTGTTTGGACTGAAGGGAGCACCTGGTGTGGAGAGAGACTGTGATTCAGGAGGAGACGCGTGGTGTCGGTGAGGTGTCATCATCATCTGTGCTGCTGCACACTGCTGTCAATGTCATTGTGAGAGTCAGTTTCATGTGTGTGTGCCTCCCCATTCTTATTTCTTGCCCCGTGAGCTACTTACTATATCAAAAATAAGATCAGAAATATATTTTTTTTGAACTTAATATCTACTTTTGGAAAATTCCAGTAAAAACTTGGCTGTGGCAGTAAATTTTGGATGTTGTGTCAGTAAATTTCAATCTGGTAGGTTGGCAGCACTGCACAGTGATCACATGTCAAATGTACACAATGGCTTATAGTCATAGCCAATCATTGTGTACTGTTGTGATCTCTGTGATTGGTCCCTGTGATCACATGGTACAGACACAGGGCTAATCACAGCACACCTGTACCATGTGATAGCCAATCCCAGCTATTGCAATAATACATAATGACACATGAATTGATGCCATTCATAAAAAATAAGCGAGTACACCCCTCACATTTTGTAAATATTTTATTATCTTTTCATGTGACAACACTGAAGAAATGACACATTGCTACAATGTAAAGTAGTGAGTGTACAGCTTGTATAACAGTGTAAATTTGCTGTCCCCTCAAAATAACTCAACACACAGCCATTAATGTCTAAACCGCTGGCAACAAAAGTGAGTACACCCCTGAAAATTGTGAAAAAGTGAAAATGTCCAAATTGGTCCCAAAGTGTGAATATTTTGTGTGGCCACCATTATTTTCCAGCACTGCCTTAACCCTCTTGGGCATGGAGTTCACCAGAGCTTCACAGGTTGCCACTGGAGTCCTCTTCCCCTCCTCCATGACGACATCACAGAGCTGGTGGATGTTGGAGACCTTGCACTCCTCCACCTTCCGTTTGAGGATGCCCCACAGATGCTCAATAGGGTTTAGGTCTGGAGACATGCTTGGCCAGTCCATCGCCTTTACCCTCAGCTTCTTTAGCAAGGCAGTGGTCGTCATGGAGGTGTGTTTGGGGTCGTTATCATGTTGGAATACTGCCCTGCGGCCCAGTCTCTGAAGGGAGGGGATCATGCTCGACTTCAGTATGTGACAGTACATGTTGGCATTCATGGTTCCCTCAATGAACTGTAGCTCCCCAGTGCTGGCAGCGCTCATGCAGCCCCAGACCATGACACTCCCACCACCATGCTTGACTGTAGGCAAAAAACACTTGTCTTTGTACTCCTCACCTGGTACCGCCACACAGGCTTGACACCATCTGAACCAAGTAAGTTTATTTTGGTCTCATCCCCAAAAATGGGGATATTTATTACAGCAAAAAGTACAAAATATTGTTTTTTTTTTTCAAAATTGTCGCTCTTTTTTTGTTTATAGCGCAAAAAATAAAAACCGCAGAGGTGATCAAATACCACCAAAAGAAAGCTCTATTTGTGGGGAAAAAAGGACGTCAATTTTGTTTGGGTGCAACGTCGCACGACCGCGCCATTGTCAATTAAAGTGACGCAGTGCCGAATCGCAAAAAATGGCCTGTTCATTCAGCAGCCAAATCTTCCAGGGCTGAAGTGGTTAACCACTTGCTTACTGGGCACTTAAACCCCCCTCCAGACCAATTTTCAGCTGTCGCACTTTGAATGACCATTGCGCGGTCATACAACACTGTACCCAAATTAAATTTTTATCATTTTTTCCCACAAATAGAGGTTTCTTTTGGTGGTATTTGATCACCTCTGCGGTTTTTATTTTTTGTTAAAAAAATTTAAAAAGACTGAATTTAAAAAAAAATATATATTTTTTTTATATTTTGTTATAAAATGTTGCAAACAGGTAATTTTTCTCCTTCATTGATGTACGCTGATGAGGCTGCACTGATGGTCACCAATAGGCTGCACTGATAGGCACCGATGGGCTGCACTGATGGGCACCGATAGGGCGGCACTGGTGGGCACTGAGAGGTGACACTGAGAGGTGGCACTGAAGGGCATTGATAGGTGGCATTGGTGGGCACTGAGAAGTGGCACTGATAGGTGGCACTGATAGCTGGCAGTGATGGGCACTGATAGGTTACACTGATAGGCAGCACTGCTAGGTGGCACTGATTGGCACCACTGGTGGGCATTGATAGGTGGCACTTGTGAGAATTGACAGGTGGCACTGGCAGGTGGCACTGGCAAGCACAGAGGAGGAGGCAGATGTGCCTCCTTCCTCTTCGGGACCGATGTCCCTTGAACATAAGCCGGCGATCAGCTTTTTTTTCTCCTCACACTGTCACGTCCTATGATGGCCTCCCGGAAATTCAGGTCCACGCTGGGGCCATCATTCGGCTACAGCACGGACCTCAAGTGGTTAAAGTATAACTAAAGGCAAAACTTTTGTTTTTTGTTTTTAGATAGAGGGCAGAGAGATTAGAACACCTGTCAATTTTGATTGCTGTCTCTGCCCCCATGATGGAGATTCTCCCTCTGTTTGTCCTGTTTACCATTATCATTGAAAAGGAAAATAAAGAAGATCCCACATTTTAGATTGTCCCCTGAGAAGTAATAGAGGGGGAAATTAGTTCTTGTGACCCGGGGGTCCCCAACGGATTCCCTTCATTTTCAGGTATTTCCTCTCACTTCCTGTTTTGGCTATGGGACAGGAAGTGAAGGGAAGTCTCCCTGCATTGGGACACAAATGGTGAAAAAAAAAAAAATTTGACAGGGGTTATAACCCTCTTTTGCTCTATCCCAAAAAAAAAAAAATTACCTATAGTTCCACTTTAATTCTGCAGATCACAATTCCAGTGCACTTTGAATGTGGTGTGGGGAAGGTGCATGGAATACAGGTTGCCCGAACTGCTTTCTAGGGTGAATGGGCACTACATGTCAACAGTGCCTTGGTTTGTAACAACACATAGCAGCGCCCCCCTCCAATCCCCACTGGCAGAACACGTAGACCAATCTGCACACTAAACTGGATATTTTCAGGCCTCTTCCCATGTAATTACACAGATCAATACTGGCAGGAAAACATCCCTATAAGTGGGCGGATGTAATTGGACTTGCACCCAACTATATCCGCCCACCCCCGGGTCTTTTGGACCAATGGGAATGATTTTTCACTTTTGTCTTTTTTTTTATTTTTTTTTTTAGGCTGTTGTATCATATTCACGTGCTTTTTCATTATTCTATTGGCCATCACAGCACATACAAATGCACAGAAAAACAGGAACGCCTCATTTCTCATAAAGCAGAGCAACTGCAAAACTGAGCATCCTCACTGCACACACATGTGTTGTTTTTCCGTAAAAACGCTAAAGTGTGAATGAGAAACGCTAAAGTGTGAATGAGCCCATTAACATGTTCGCATTTTTTTTGCTTGATGTGTTTGCCAATGAAATAGATGGGAATCCATCAAATCGCATCTCAACACCTGCACTGAGCTGCACGCTGCGACACAGGTGAATGCACCAAAGTACACGTTCATGTATAAGATAAGGCATTCTCAATAGCATGCATTGCAGCACATTGTGACACATTGCAACTACACATGTGGTGTACATTAGAAGGACCCCTCCTCTCCAGTCCCCCCCATTCTTCCACAACTATTTTATATATATATATATATATATATATATATATATATATATATATATATATATATAAAATATCTTAGCACCTATTAGCTCCTGATTTGCTACTAGCGCCTGATTTGCGCCTACATTTACTAGTAATGGCGAGTACTACCGCGCAAACCACGAACTCAGAAAAAGAATACAAATAAAACAGGGGGGGCAATTGTTTAAGATAAAAGTCAGGATAAATGATAAAGCCGCCACCATAAGGGTGTTCCCACACCAAAAAAATATCTGACAAAATATTATAGGATTTTCCCTATAGAACCTCCATTCACGTGGTTGTTTTACATTTCTATTATATTAATCTTTTTGAGCGATATTTATTATACTTTTTTGAGCGTCACTTAATCATCAGTTTTTTACACCATTTATATTTTAATTTGATTGAGCGCCACACTAATTCAATATTTTTTCACCTACATTTACTAGCGCCTGGGTTGTCCCCTATTTGCGCCTGGATTATGCCTACTTTACCTAAATGGACGCCCAGATTGCGCCTATTTGACCCCTATTAGCGGCTCAGTTACTGCTGCTGTTCTGTACCAGCCGATTTAGATAGCTACAGCTTGTGCGCAGGTGTGGTAGAGCAGAGCGCGCCCCTTCAACCCAGCGTGCGGGTGTGATTCCCAATGCTGCCTATAGATGGTAGTGCTGAGCCGATGACGTCACTGAGAATCCAGCTTCTAGATACAGAGAGCACTGCAATCTCCTCGCCGGGCGCGGTGGCGTGCGTCTGTAATCCCAGCTGCTTGGGAGGCTGAGGCTGTCGGATTGCTTGAGTCCAGGAGTTCTGGTCTACCCTGTGCTATGTCGATCGGGTGTCCACGCTAAGTTCGGTATCAATATGGTGACCCCAGGGGAGCCCAGAGCCACCAGGTTGCACTAAGGAGGGGTGAACCGGCCCAGGTCGGAAACGGAGCAGGTCAAAACCCCCGTGCTGATCAGTAGTGGGATAGCGCCTGTGAATAGCCTGTGTAGAGCAGCCTGGATAATACAGTGAAACACAGTCTCTTTTTTCCTAATTTTTTTTCATTATTAATTTTATTTATGGTATTTATAGTTTTAATTTATTATTTTTATACACCTTTATATTTATTCATTATTAATTTCATCAAGCACCAATTTTTATACACCGTTATTTATTTTTAGATTTACCCATTATTATATTTTTTTTTTTTTCTTTTTCTACACCCTTTCTTATTTTTCATATGCATTTATTATTTTTATACACCCTGATTCATAGTAATTTTTATATTTATTCATTATTATCCTCATTATTTTTCTTTATTTTTATACACCCTTATTCACAGTTATTTTTATAGTTATTAAGTATTATATTTATCATTATTATTTATTATTTTTATACACCCTTTTTTTTCCATTCACAATATTTTATTTATATTTATTCATTATTAATGTCATCACACACCCATTTTTATTTTTATACACCGTTATTTATTTTTAGATTTACTCATTATTATATATTTTTTTCTTTTTCGTCACCCTTTTTATTTTTCATATGGATTTATTATTTCTATACACCCTGATTTGTAGTTATTTTTATATTTATTAATTATTATCCTCATCATTTTTTCTTTATTTTTATACACCGTTTTTTAGAGTTATTTTTATAGTTATTAAGTATTATATTTATCATTATTATTTATTATTTTTATACACCCTTTTTTAACTTTATTCTTTAAATTTATTCATAAATGTATCCTTTTTTATTTTTTTTTATATAAATTTGTATTCATTATGTTTATTGCTATAAATTTTTATTCATTATCTTTATTATTTTTTAATGTATATTTATACTCTCATTTATTTATTTATTTTATATTACTTTTATTTGTTTATATTTGTTTAACTTTTTTTTCCATTCACAATCTATTTATATTTATTCATTAATAATGTCATCACACACCCATTTTTATTTTTATACACCGTTTTTAATTTTTTTTTATCTTTGTACACCCTTTGTTATTTTTAATATGCATTTATTACACCCTGATTTGTAGTTATTTTTATATTTATTAATTATCCTCATTATTTTTTTAAATTTTTATACACCCTTATTTAGAGTTATTTTTATATTATTAACTATTATATTTATCATTGTTATTTATTATTTTTATACACCTTTTTTTAATATCTTTATTCTTTAAATTTATTCATAAATGTATCCTTTTTTATTTTTTTATATTATTTTATTCATTATTTTTATTTTTTATACACCTTTTTTTTTTTTTTTTTACCGCTGGTCAGTGCCCATCAGTGCCGCCTGTCAGTGCCCATCAGTGCTGCATATCAGTGCCGCCTATTGGTGCCCATCAGTGCTGCATATCTGTGCCACCTATCAGTGCCCATCAATTCTACATATCAGTGCCCATCAGTGCCAACTCATCAGTGCCCATCAGTGTTGCCTCATCAGTGCCCATCAATTCTACATATCAGTGCCTTCTCATTAGTGCCCATCAGTGCCAACTCATCAGTGCCCATCGGTGCCACCTGATCAGTGCCGCCTCATGAGTGCTTGTCAGTGAAGGAGAAAACAAAATTTTATGACAGAAACTAAGAAAAACGCTATTTTTTCAAAAACTTTGGTCTTTTTTAGTTTGTTTAGCAAAAAATAAAAACCCCAGAGGTGATCAAATACCACCAAAAGAAAACTCCATTTGTGGGAAGAAAATGATAAAACTTTAGTTTGGGTACAGTGTTGCATGACCGCGCAATTGTCATTCAAAGTGCGACAGCACTGAAAGCTGAAAATTGTCCTTGGCAAAAGTGCCCGGCATTGAAGTGGTTAATTTAGGGGTAATTATAAAGCCTAAAGGAATTTCTTATACTGTATATTTTATATTAGTATGGAATTCTCTGGGCGCAGCACTGACCTCTGCTGGAGAAAAGTAAATAACGCATCTAAAGCCTGCACGCTGTTCCATGTACCGCCACTAGATGTCGCACCGTGTTCTGAACGCTCTTACAGAATTGATCCGTGTGGCTCGCCGTGCCATGTGATGCAGGAAGTGTATGGCCGGCTGGAGTGAGTGCACAAGTGGGAGCTGGCAGAATGAAGAACAGATTCAATACCATAGATATCCGGGCTGTCATCTCAGAGCTGCAGGACAGGTGACTACAAGGAGGGCTGTGTGAGCTGCAGGGGGGATGGAACATCAGCCATGGGAGTGGGGAAGCTTCCTCTCCAGCTGTTGGGGGGACTACAAGTCCCAGCTTACCCTGCCTGAGCTGCAGGTGTGCAGTGCTGATCATTATTATGAATGAGGTCTTATAACTGATCAATAATCCTGTGTGTTGTCTCTCTTCATCCCTCAGTCTGCTGGGCATGCGCGTGTACAATGTCTACGATGTGGATAACAAGACTTACCTCATCCGCCTGCAAAAGTAAGAGGAGACGGATTTCCTGGGATTGGGGTCTAGGATGTCTGTGTGTAACGGTGACTGGCGGTACAAGAAAGCGGGGCCCCATTCACAGGGGCCCTGGGGCCCAGGAACCATTCATAACAAGGAAGAGACCTGGTGTAGTATAAAAGGGGTTTTTAACCGCTTCAGCCCCAGAAATTTTACCCCCTTCCTGACCAGAGCACTTTTTGCGATTCGGCACTGCGTCTCTTTAACTGACAATTGTGCGGTCGTGCGACGTTGTACCCAAACAAAATTGACGTCATTTTTTCCCCACAAATAGAGCTTTCTTTTGGTGGTATTTGATCACCTCTGCGGTTTTTATTTTTTGCGCTATAAGCAAAAAAAAAAAAAGAGCGATAATTTTGAAAAAAAAAGCAATATTTTTTTACTTTTTGCTATAATAAATATCCCCAAAAATATATAAAAAAAAATTTTTTTCCTAAGTTTAGACCGATATGTATTCTTCTACGTATTTTTGGTAAAAAAAATCGCAATAAGTGTATATTGATTGATTGGTTTGCGCAAAATTTATAGCGTCTACAAAACAGGGGATAGATTTATGGCATTTTTATTATTATTTTTTTTTTAATTAGTAATGGCGGCAATCTGCGATTTTTATCATGAATGCAACATTATCGGACACTTTTGACACTATTTTGGGACCATTGTCATCTATACAGCGATCATTGCTATAAAAATGCACTGATTACTGTGTAAATGACACTGGCAGTGAAGGGGTTAAGTGAGTCCTAGGGAGTGATTCTAACTTTAGGGGGGAGGGGCTTTAACACACAGGACAGTGATCACTGTTTCCGATGACTTTAAATTATAAAGAAAGTCTGAGGACTGACCCCTAACATAAAGCACCTCCATCCCTAATATCAGAGAAAAAACAAATGAACGTCGCCCACGGGACTTTAAATGAGGTGTAAATGGTGATCAAAGGGTAAACAAGTATAAAAGTACAAATATTTTATTGAAAATAACAGCATAATACATAATGGAGCATGAGCATGGGTGAACAGGTTCATAGAACAGCGACATTGCAATGTAATCTTAAACCATAGCCATCATATAATAGTGAAACATATAATACAGGTATGCATAGTACATCTCTAACCCGACGCGTTTCGCGAGCTTTCCTCGCTTCATCAGGGGCTGATGCGCATAACTGCTGTCTGTAAATACAGATAAAGTAATTAGAGTATCGATTATGATAGGGTAAAAGCAAGAAGCCAGACCTGGTCATCCCGTACTTACTTGTAGGACCAAAGCTACAGACACATAACCCAGGCACGGGCAGGCGGAGGGCATCTCCCCCGGGAGCTGAAGGGGCCGAGGACCCAACCAGAGGACCGAGGCCAGGCGTGGGGGGCAGCATGGCAGAATGAGAGAGAGAAAGGGGAGCGTGAACCCAAGTTGATCCCAAAATGCAATGCAGGGCGACTCACTGTATAGGGATATAAGTAAGATAGAAGAGTTTGGAAGTATGAGATGTATATCGTGGCATAAATGCAAGGTATGTAGGTAAACAAGGTCTAAATTAATGTAAATAGTATTGTCGTAGAAATACAAAGTAAGTACTACTTGCATGGTATGCACAAAGTGTCCCGCAGAGCAGAGAGAAAAAGGAGGGTACAAGGTGAAAAGGTGAACGAGAAAGGAGGGAGAGGGGAGGGAAGGAGGGGAAAACAAGGGGAAGTGAAGTGAATAGTATCAGAAAAAGAACAATAAAAGAAAAAGGAAATGAAAAAAGGGGGGGGGGGGGGGGAAAGGGGGAATAGGGCCAGGGGGAAGAAAAGAAAAATTGAGTGAAGTGAAGGGAGGAGAGGCACGGTGAAATAAGGGGCAAAATGATTATTGGTGTGATGAACTGGAAAGGTACTTCTATGTGAAAGAGCAGAATGTGATTAGAGGAGTCAGTCAGAGAACAGCAAGTGGGGATAGGTACGCTTTGAGGTGCAGGTATTTGTATTAGAGTACATAGATAGAGTGCCTACCAGTATAGTGCAGCGTCCCGACTGGGTGTTGGAGACGTAGTGAAGGAAGAATTGCCATACTGTCACCCCCCGCCTTATACCCGGACATCCGCCGAGTTCTCCGCCCCTAACGTCATGCGTCAGGCGGAGCTAAAGGAGATCGCAACGCGCCCGCCGTATAGGGCAGGCACTCGCGATCCACAGCCGCCGCCTGGATGACACATCCCGCCCGTCTCTCTCATTCTGCCATGCTGCCCCCCACGCCTGGCCTCGGTCCTCTGGTTGGGTCCTCGGCTCCTTCAGCTCCCGGGGGAGATGCCCTCCGCCTGCCCGTGCCTGGGTTATGTGTCTGTAGCTTTGGTCCTACAAGTAAGTACGGGATGACCAGGTCTGGCTTCTTGCTTTTACCCTATCATAATCGATACTCTAATTACTTTATCTGTATTTACAGACAGCAGTTATGCGCATCAGCCCCTGATGAAGCGAGGAAAGCTCGCGAAACGCGTCGGGTTAGAGATGTACTATGCATACCTGTATTATATGTTTCACTATTATATGATGGCTATGGTTTAAGATTACATTGCAATGTCGCTGTTCTATGAACCTGTTCACCCATGCTCATGCTCCATTATGTATTATGCTGTTATTTTCAATAAAATATTTGTACTTTTATACTTGTTTACCCTTTGATCACCATTTACACCTCATTTAAAGTCCCGTGGGCGACGTTCATTTGTTTTTTCACTGTTTCCGATGACAGAGAGCTGTGATCACTGCCCTGTCACAAGGCAGAACGGGGAAATGCTTTGTTTACATCTCCCTGTTCTACCTCTCCGTGACATGATCGCGGGCACCCGATGGACCCGCTGTCAGGCGCGCGCAACACCGCTTCTTAAAGGGGACATACCTGAACGCCCTTTTGCCCCCAGTGCCATTCTGCCGATGTACATCAGCATGCGCTGGTCGGCAAGCGATTAAGATAGAGATGGTAAGCAAAACATTTATGTGTATATATATATATATATATAAAATTATAAATATCTCTGTTCCCTTTTTTATAAATGATCTCATTCCCTCTGTTCTCAGCTGCATAAGAGCTGGGGGGAGGAGAAGCAGCAGCACACTGATCTTCCCAGTGAATAGCTGTGCAGGGGGGGAGGGGGGGTTGTCAGGAGAAGTCTGATCATTGGAGGAGAGCAGGCTGAGTTCCCATCATAGCTAGAGAACTGACCATGTGTGCTCTCCTGCTTAGTGTGGTCAGTTTTTAATAGGAAAGCAGAGGGACTGGCAGGCACACCAGGGATTTCACATAAAGGAAGCAAAACAAAGAGAACAGGAGACTTTCTCATACAAGTACATTGTACAGCAGCCACATATCAGGATTATGAAATGTTGGGGTAACAAATGCCTTCCATTCTGGGCCAATTCTGACATCTCTCTCATACACGGAACAATTATTTTTTTTTTTTTCCAGTTAAATTACTTGGAACCCCCAAATATTATATATTTTATAATCAGAGACCTTGGAGATTAAAAATGGTGGGTGTTGCAATTTTTTATGTCACAAGATATTTGCATAGTGGATTATCAATCATCAAACTTTTTAGGAAAAAAATACACTGAGTTTTAGTACATAGAAATACAGTCTAATACTCAGTTGTTTGGTAAAAAATAAAAAAAATGTTCCGTCGAGTAAATAGACACCTAACACGCCATGCTTTAAAATTGTGTATGCCCGTGGAACAGCGCTAAACTATATTACCTAAAAATTTTCATAGGAGACACTTTAAAAGCCTCGACAGGTTACCAATTCAGAGTTACACAGGAGGTTTAAATGTTTTTTGGATTAACTTTATTGCTATCACAAGGGATGAACAACATCCCTTGTGACCGCATGAGCCTTGACAGGTCCTCTTTATGGTAAGATCTGGGGTCTTTCAGACCCCATATCTCTCCTATGGCCTCCAAAGCCTCCGATCTGAGTTTGGTTTGATCGCCTGTAGAATTAAGATGCTGTTGCTCCCAACGTAGAACTCAACATTTTATCTGGCATAATGCAATGTCCGATAAAAGCAGGAATGTGTATTAAGCCAATTTGTCTCCATACACCTTCTTGGACTGGGTGTTTGCTAGGCGCTGACAGTATGGGGGAGATTTACTACAACTGGAAAGTGTAAAATCTGGTGCAGCTCTACATAGAAACCAATCCGCCTCCAGGTTTTATTGTCAAAGCTTCATTGAACGAGCTGAAGTTAGAAGCTGGTTGCCTACCATGCACAGCCGCTCCACATTCTGAGTGCTCCAGTTTTAGTAAATCTCCCCCATTGTACATGGCACCTTTTCTGTAACCCGTGTGAATGTAACATTACAGAACTACATATACAATTATTTTGCCATGTGTCATTGTATATTTAACTTGCTCTCCAACAATTGTTTTTCTTTGTCGCAGTCCTAATTGGCTGTTTTACTTTTGATTGACAGGCCAGACTCTAAAGCCGTAGTTCTGGTGGAATCCGGGATCAGAATTCACACCACGGAGTTTGAATGGCCCAAGAATATGATGCCATCTGGGTTTGCAATGAAGGTTTAAAGAAAATCAATTACAGTCTCACTCAAAACATTAGACATGCCTCGCTTCGCTCGGCTCTTTTAGATTCCCCCTCTGGGTCCACTTGGATGGTAGGGAAGGAACCTGGACCCAGAGCGCAGGCGCCGTGTACAGCTGATTGTCGATCTTGAGCTTCGGCTATCTCCGGCGGCTGTTATTAGTTCGTACTGCGCAGGCGCTGCGCCTGCGCAGTACAGGGGGGGAACTTATCCGCCGAAGGAACTTATTCGGCAAGACACCGGCTCTGTGTGTCCATAAGACCCATGCTCCCTTCTCACTAGCTGTGATTGACAGCAGGGGGAGCCAATGGCTCACGTTGCTGTCTCTGAGCCAGTGAGGAGACAGACAGCCAAGAGAGTCTTGTGTACATCACTAGATCAGGCTCAGGTAAGTAAAAGGAGGGGCTTGTGGGGGAAGCTAAATGCAGAAAGTTTTTTTTACCTTAATGCAGAGAATAGATTAAGGTAAACAGCTTTCTGCCTTTAGAACCACTTTAACTAGATCAGGATCTGGTTTTGTAAGTGTCAGTATTTGTATTAGTTAGTAGCAGTGTCAGGGTTAGTGTGTGTGTGTTTTTTTTCTATGTTAGTTGAACTAGATGGACTTGTGTCTTTTTTTCAACCAGATTAACTATGTAACTACAGTATGTGTCTTAGGTAGGAACTTATATTATAGCGCAACTTTAATTTGGACTATATTATATTTAGTGTCAGTGGGAGAGTTAGTGTCAGTGTCAGTTTGTTTAGGTAGGGCAAAAAAAAAAAAAAAAAGCATACAGTTGTTTCTAATCCCTGCTACAGATACAAAGAACAAAACACGTACATATATGTGGTGTCGGCGCAATTGTCAGGATTAGAATTTGTTTTGTAGGTTTTTTTGGTGGGTCAGTTTTACTAACAAAAATTGCAAAATTGGGTTTGGGTGTTAATAAAGTGTTTGTAAAAGTATTTTTTTTTAATTAAAATAACAAACATTTTACACTTACCTGCTATTTGAGCCTCTTCTGGGGTCCCCAGCTGTCCCTCTTGGCTCCTCCTCTTTTTTGTGTACCCACTAGCAAACGGCTTGCGACGGGTGCGCACCTGCAGGCTTGATCCTGAGCCAGGCTGTGTGCGTCTTTTGACACATACAACATGGCTCAGCCCCGCTGCCTGCTCTCTGCTCACAGGATTTGATTGGCAGCAGAGGGAGCCGCTGCAGACGGGCACATCACTGGATTGACAGAGGTCATAGGTAAGTATAAAATGGGGTGATTGGGTGATTCAAACACTGGGACATTTTTTTATCTTAATGCAGGGAATGCATTAAGATAAAAGATTTCCAGACTTTATAATCACTTTAAAACAGAACTAAACTTACTTTTGTTTTAGCGGTACCGCCCCTCAATAGTGCCAGCATCTTCAGCTGTGTGCCGGTCTTCAGTCTTCTTCATGGAACAGCGTGGCGTGATATCACTAGTGCTCATGCACAGGAATCAGCCATTGCAGCACACAGAGACCAGGCCAGTGTTGTAAGCTGAGCTGCACATGTACATTGCATGTCTCTTCTGCAATAAAGAGCCTGGCTGCTCTCTGTTTGTGGCAGTGGAACTTTCGTTCCACTTTAAGGCTTGTTTTGACCTTGGTCATGAAGGGTTTAACCATACCCCTTTAAGCCCCTCCCACTGTTAGCACAATTTGACCACACCCACCATTTATTGCGACGTGCCATGCACATTGCATTGTTGCACTCCTTAGGGTGTCCAGGAGGTTCAACGGATCTTTCAAATTCCTACTTATGTCCCTGACTCTCAGCATATAGAATAGGAACAGTAAGAGCTGTGTACTGAGCCATGTACTGAGATATACACCCAGCATAAAGAGGATGTGAAGTGATAGTGTCAAATCAAGTAGAAGTCTTGCGAGCAACTAGGGTTTAAATGTACTATCTAGAGCGGGCAGCAAGTAACACACTCCCAATATAAATGTGCAAAAGAAATAATATTAAACAAATATGCTGCACTAATGGTCTATATCCAATCACTTAATGTGTCAATCTTATAATCATATAATATAAAATCAGTGCCATTGTTGAATGAATGCAATATTGAATACAATAATAATACTAACATTGTATGCAATAATAATACTAATAAATCTTTTTATAACCGTTCCAAATGTATATATCCAGTGTTTCAGTGCAGTAGGGTGATGTATAAATAGTTGTCAAATAAATGTCAAAATAAAGATGAGGCTTGTTGAATCTTCACAAATCCTCAAAAGGAATAAAAACATGGGATGGGGCGGTTTTGAGCATTTTTCCAAGCGTGTTTGCACCTTTTCAGGTTCGACCAATGTAACTATGAATAACATGCCACTGCTTTTGGTTTAAAAGAAGCTCATGTACCTTCCTGTGACACCCCTCTACCCCTCCCTCACCATAATCTGGTAACTGAATCTTTGGTAACGCCTGTTGTATTAATGAAGCACTTGCAATTAGTAATAATGACACTAGATGGCAGGACTTTGACGTCATGTAGGTTTCAGGTTCTAGTGTCTCATTTCAAGCAGTCACTGTTGCTTGGTGTGGTGGTGTGCATCTATATTCCCCAGCTATATGGGAGCCTGCGGCTTGAGTCCAGGAGTGCTGGTCTACCCTGTTCTACAGTGGTGATGGAAAGTATTCAGACCCCTGTAAATGTTTCACTCTTTGTTATATTGCAGCCATTTGCTAAAATCATTTACGGTAAGTTCCTTTTTTTTCCTCATTAATGTACACACAGCACCCCATATTGACAGAAAAACACAGAATTGTTGACATTTTTGCAGATTTATTAAAAAAGAAAAACTGAAATATCACATGGTCCTAAGTATTCAGACCCTTTGCTGTGACACTCATATATAGCTACTCAGGTGCTGTCCATTTCTTCTGATCATCCTTGAGATGGTTCTACACCTTCATTTGAGTCCAGCTGTGTTTGATTATACTGATTGGACTAGATTAGGAAAGCCACACACCTGTCTATATAAGACCTTACAGCTCACAGCGCATGTCAGAGCAAATGAGAATCATGAGGTCAAAGGAACTGCCTGAAGAGCTCAGAGACAGAATTGTGGCAAGGCACAGATCTGGCCAAGGTTACAAAAAAATTTCTGATGCACCTAAGGTTCCTAAATGGAAGACGTTTGGGACGACCAAAACCCTTCCTAGAGCTGGCCATCCGGCCAAACTGAGCTATAGGGGGAGAAGAGCCTTGGTGAGAGAGGTAAAGAAGAACCCAAAGATCGCTGTGGCTGAGCTCCAGAGATGCAGTCGGGAGATGGAAGAAAGTTGTAGAAAGTCAACCATCACTCATTCACCATTCACACGGCCATGCCTATCCATTCACCCCTTGGGCATGGGATGCACAGGTGGTTCATTCATCTGCATGCTTGCAGTCCTGTTTATGTCTATTGGGACACACTGGGGTTGATTTACTCAAACTGGAGACTGCAAAATCCTGTGCATCTGTGCATGGTAGCCAATCAGCTTCTAACGTCAGCTTGTTCAATTAAAGTGGTTGTAAACCCTTACAACACAATTTTTGCTACAGGTAAGCCTATAATAAGGCTTACCTGTAGCTACCCAGGATGACTACTAAACCTGCACGGTTCAGGAGATATCCCCTGTATTTGCATGTGTTGACGTCATCGGCACATGCGCATTAAAGCAAACTGATGCAATAGCAGGTACGTACCATTGCTTCAGTGAGTGTGCCATTACTGGCGGGAGTGACGTCATCACAGCTACGGAGCCCGCAATACCTGAAAGTAACTCCGGGAGCGATGTGAAGGGGAAGGGGCTTTGATCTCAGGTAAGTAATTTATAATGAGCTAGTATGCATAGCATACTAGCTCATTATGCCTTTGTCTTGCAGGGGTTTTTTTTGTTCTAGGGTTTACAACCACTTTATAGAGGAGTTCCAGCCCCCCACCAAAAAATTATAAGTCAGCAGCTACACATACTGTAGCTGCTGACTTTTGCTATTAGGGCACTTGCCTGTCCAGGGATGCCGCTGTGTCATCACCCAAGCCGCCATCTTGGGTAAGGGAAACGGCAGTGAAGTCTTACGGTTTATGGCTGGTTTTCGCATGGATCGCGCTGTGCTTTCTCAATGGGCCGGCTGCGATGAGGGACGAACTTTCGGCTCAGTTTGCCGTGTCAAAGCCAGATACCCCCCAGAAGCTGACTGGTTTCTATGCAGAGCTGAACCAGATTTTGCAACCCCCAGTTTTTAATAAATCAGCCCAAATGGCTGAAAAGACATTTGGGGACATGCACCTGCCCCTTGCACGGCTGTCAAGCTGGAACCTGGGGCTATATCCATGCAGCCACTGTATCTGAATTGCTATGAATAGATGTAAGCACAGATGTGCGGATAGGTACGCCCCTGGGGATGAAGCCTAAGAGCTCATTCACACTGTATGCATTTTTCTGCCCTTTATCAACACCAAGCACTACAAGGGCACAGAGAAAACAATTGTTTTCTCTGTGCCCTGTTCATACTACAAAGCTGGCTTGAGCTGGGTTGAAGTGCATTGCTTATAAAACGCAGACTTGCAGCATTTTTCCCCGCAATGCACCAGAGCTCACATGAAGTCGCCATTCATTGAAGCACCGCATACAAATGAGTGAAGGGCCAGTTCACACCAGGAATCGCACAGGGACAAGCTGAGCATTCCTGTATGATTCACATGCAGTGCGATTTTAACCCATTTATTTTGAATGAGCTGAATCGCACTGGACTGCACATACACTACTTTAAAAACGCACAGCAACCGGATCGCATGGTACTTCTGTAACATGTGATCCGGTGCAGGCAAATGCACTTCAACTCCGAACTGTGTTTGGGTTGTCCTTTACTTAAATGCTTGCCGATCAGTCGGCGTCATTATACTGTGGCAGGTTGGCACGATCCCGCAAACCGTCGCAGCTATACGTCGCATCGCGGGATCGGGATAGCAGGCGCGCGCGGGGGGTGCCGATGCTCGTGGCTGGCGGTTGCGATGACCGCTGGCCACGAGCGATCGCGAGAGGCAGAACAGGGACATGTGTGTGTAAACACACAAATCCCTGTTCTGTGAGGAGTGACAGATCATGAGTTCCTAATAGCTAGGAACCACGATCTGTCATTTCCTCTGGTCCAGGGGTCTTCAAACTACGGCCCTCCAGTTGTTCAGGAACTACAATTCCCATCATGCCTAGTCATGTCTGTCAGTGGCGTAGCGTGGGTTGCCAGCACCCGGGGCAAGGCAAATAATTTGCGCCCCCCTAACCTGCACTCCCCGAGTCCCTTCAAATACAATAGTACTGACCTACCTGATTCCTATACTGACCACTACACTAACCTACTTTATTTCAACACTGACCAACCTGATTCCTTTACTGACCATTACACACTACACTGACCACTATACTATACTGTCCACTACACTAAGAACTACACTGACCACTACACTGTCCACCATACTGTCCACTACACTGTCCACTACACTACACTGACCACTATACTGTCCACTACACTGACCACTATACTACACTGTCCACTACACTGACCACTATATTGTTCACTACGGTGACCACTATACTGTCCACTACGCTATACTATCCAATTTACTGACCACTACACTGTCTACTATACTGACCACTACACTGAGAACTACACTGTCCACTACACTATAATGACGACTATACTACACTGAGAACTACACTACAGTGACCATTACACTGACCACTATACTACACTGACCACTACACCATACTCTCCACTATACTGACCACTTTACTGTCCACTACACTATACTGTCCACTATACTGTCCACTACACTACACTGACCACTACACTACACTGACCACTAAACTGACCACTATACTACACTGTCCACTACAGTGACTACTATACTATACTGTCCACCATACTACACTGACCACTATACTACACTGTCCACTACACTGAGAACTACACTGCACTGACCACTATACTGTCCACTACACTATACTGACCACTATACTATACTGTCCACTACACTGACTACTATACTATACTGTCACTACACTACACTGACCACTATACTACACTGACTACTATACTGTCCACTATACTACACTGACCACTACACTGTCCACTATACTACACTGTCCACTACACTGACCACTACTCTACACTGACCACTATACTACACTGACCACTACTCTACACTGACCACTATACTACATTGACCACTACACTGTCCACTACACTACACTGACCACTACACTGACTACTATACTACACTGTCCACTATACTACACTGAACACTATACTACACTGTCCACTATACTACACTGTCCACAACACTACACTGACCACTATACTACACTGTCCACTACACTGACCACTATACTAGACTGTCCACTACACTACACTGACCACTATTCTACACTGTCCACTACACTACACTGTCCACTACACTACACTGACCACTATACTACACTGTCCACTACACTGACCACTATACTACACTGTCCACTACACTACACTGTCCACTACACTGAGCACTATACTACACTGTCCACTACACTACACTGTCCACTATACTACACTGACCACTACACTGACTACTATACTATACTGACCACTATACTACACTGACCACTATACTACACTGACCACTATACTACACTGACCACTATACTACACTGACCACTACACTGACTACTATACTATACTGACCACTATACTGACCACTACACTATACTGACCACTATACTACACTGTACACTATACTGTCCCGCCTACAGTCTTCCTACACTGACACTACATATACGGCGCCTCTCTCTTCTCTCTCCCCCCCCCTTTATCCATTCCTTACCTTCTTGTCCTGCATCGGTCCGAAGGATAGGAGGAGGAGGAGGCGAAGACAGCGGCCCCGGCGGCTCACACTTTCCAGTGCTTGTCTCCCCCGCGCTCCGGCCGCCGTGTTAATTGTTTCCCGTCACACTGTGATTGGGCGTATGGGAGTCATGTGTGGAGGCGGGACTCCACGAGTAACTGTGATCGCGGATAGGCCAGCCCCACGCCGCACATGACCCCCATACGCCCAATCACAGGGCGCCAAACAATTAACATGGTGGCCGGAGCGCGGGGGTCACAGGAGATTAAAATTAGGAGGTGGCACGAAATTGCGCCCCCCTAAATGTCGCGCCCAGGGCCACGGCACCCCCCACGCTACGCAACTGATGTCTGTGAATGTCAGAGTTTTAAAATGCCTCATGGGATGTGTAGTTCTGCAACAGCTGGAGGGCCGTAGTTTGAGGATCCCTGCTCTAGTCAGTCCCCTCACCCTACAGTTAGAAACACACCCAGGTAACACAGTTAACCCCTTGATCGCCCCCTAGTGTTAACCCCTTCCCTGCCAGTGACATTTTTACAGTAATCAGTGCATGTTTATAGCACTGATCGCTGTATAAATGCCAATGGTCCCAAAATAGTGTCAAAAGTGTCCGATCTGTCCGCCATAATGTCGCAGTCCCGATAAAAATTGCAGATCACCGCCATTACTAGTGTAAAAAAAAAAAATAGTAAAAATGCTATAAATCTATCCCCTATTTTGTAGACGCTATAACTTTTGCGCAAACCAATCAATATACACTCACTGCGATTTTTTTTTTTTTAACAAAAATATGTAGAAGAATACATATTGGCTTAAACTGAGGAAAAAATTTGCTTTTTTTAAAAAAAAATGGGGATGTTTATTATAGCAAAAAGTACAAAATATTGTGTTTTTTTTCCAAATTTTCGCTCTTTTTTTAGTTTATAGCACAAAAAATAAAAACCACAGAGGTGATCAAATACCACCAAAAGAAAGCTCTATTTGTGGGAAAAAAAGGACGTCAATTTTGTTTGGGTGCAACGTCGCACGACCGCGCAATTGTCAGTCGCAGTGCCGAATCGCAAAAAAAGGCCCAGTCATTCAGCAGCCAAATCTTCCGGGGCTGAAGTGGTTAACCACTTGTTTACTGGGCACCCCCCTCCTGCCCAGACCAATTTTCAGCTTTCAGCGCTGTCGCACTTTGAATGACAATTGCGCGGTCATACAACACTGTACCCAAATGACATTTTTATCATTTTTTTCCCACAAATAGAGGTTTCTTTTGGTGGTATTTGATCACCTCTGCGGTTTTTATTGTTTGTTAAAAAAATGTAAAAAGACCGAATTTAAAAAAAATATATATATATATTTTTATATTTTGTTATAAAATTTAGCAAACAGGTAATTTTTCTCCTTCATTGATGTACGCTGATGAGGCTCCACTGGTGGGCACCGATAGGGCGGCACTGGTGGGCACTGATAGGCGGCACTGGTGGGCACTGAGAGGTGACACTGAGAGGTGGCACTGAAGGGCATTGATAGGTGGCATTGGTGGGCACTGGGAAGTGGCACTAATAGGTGGCACTGATAGGTGGCACTGATAGCTGTCAGTGATGGGCACTGATAGGTTACACTGAAAGGCAGCACTGCTAGGTGGCACTGATTGGCACCACTTGTGGGCATTGGCAGGTGGCACTGTGGCAATGGCAGGTGGCACTGGCAAGCACAGAGGAGGAGGCAGATGTGCCTCCTTCCTCTTCGGGACCGATGTCCCTTGAACATAAGCTGGTGATCAGCTTTTTTTTCTCCTCACACTGTCAGCATGAGGAGAAAAAAAAAACGATTACTGAGCTTTTGTTTACACACGTGATCAGATGTCATTGGCTGACAGCTGATTACATGGTAAGGAGCCGGGTTCGGCCCCTTACTCGGATCGGTGATCACCCGAGTCTCGGTTACTCGGTGATCACAGCGCACGCTGCGCGTGCCCTGCAGGGGGAGCGCGCAAAGGGGAGGACGTCCTATGACGGCCTCCCGGATATTCAGGTCCGCGCTGTGGCCGTCATTCGGCTATAGCGCAGACCTCAAGTGGTTAAAGTATAACTAAAGGAAAAACTTTTTTTTTTTTTTAAGATAGAGGGCAGAGAGATTAGAACACCCAGTAGTGTATTTAGGTTTTGTGCTGCCCTAGACCTGACTAAACTCGTGCACCCCCTAATTTAAATATAACCCACCCCTTGCTGTTTAACCTCCCTGGCGGTTTTCCCGAGTGTGGCTCGGGGTTAAAATTCAGTACCATTAGCGGTAACCCCGAGCCACACTCGGGATCGCATTGCAGGATCCTGGGGCGGCGTTACTTACCTTGTCCCCGGGATCCTGCGATGTCCCCCGCAGTGTCCGAGGGCTCCGTCCTCCTCCGAAGCCTCTCCGTGCCAGGCTCCGTTCCCTGCGAGCGGCGCGACGCACGGGGGCGGAGCCTGGCGGCAAATTCAAAAAAATGTCAAAATCATAACACATACAGTACTGTAATCTTACAGATTACAGTACTGTATGAAATGATTTCACATCCCTTTTGTCCCCAGTGCTTTGGCCCATGCCCTGCATGCAGTTTTATATGATATACACTGTTCTTTCTGCCTGGAAACTGGAGATTGTCCATAGCAACCAAAAAGTGTCCCTTTACGTCAAAAGTGGCTTTAGACCAGCTAGAAAACAGTGATAGTAAATTAGAACACTTGCAGAATTGAGCGATAGTGAACTGTGGGGAAATTTATTTGATTACTATTTTTTTTAATTATTTATTTTTATTTATTATATTATAATTTATGTTTTTGTGTTTCAAACTTTATCATACCCGGGATATCTACTAGACTCTGGTTTGGACAGATTTAAGTGTGTTATTGTTAAGATTTACAGACCTACAATATAAAACGCCAAATTTCCATGCAAAATAATTGTACCGCTTTCAGCACCTAAAATCCGAAATAATCATACCGCCAGGGAGGTTAAGACCTGCCCTGAAATTTTTGAGTGGGGACACTAGTTCTGAGGGCCTGGGGGGAGGGGAGCAAATGGATTTCCCCTAATTTGCATAGATTTCCTCCCACTTCCTGTTTGGCGGCAGGAAGTGAAGGGAAATCTCTGCAATGATACAGGGATGGTAAAAAATAAACTGACAGGGGCTATAACCCTGCCTTACTCTATCCAAAATGAAAAAAAAAAGTGTTGCCTATAGTTCTACAGTGAGGAAGGTCCAGGATGATAATACAGTCAAAATTAGAAGCGCCCCCCCACCGCCACCCCCCCACAGTTGTGGAATGCCGGACGCCCGCATAACGGAAGCAGTGCGGCCGCTTTATGGGGGCGCTAGACTAATTTGCCTCTCAGCCCAATCCGCCCCATAAGACTGGCGCTACACTAACAGTGTAGCGCAAGCCTATGGGGACTCTTTCCGTGCTGCCCAGTGGCGTAGCGTGGGTTGCCAGCACCCGGGGCAAGGCAAATAATTTGCGCCCCCCTAACCTGCACTCCCCGAGTCCCTTCAAATACAATAGTACTGACCTACCTGATTCCTATACTGACCACTACACTAACCTACTTTATTTCAACACTGACCAACCTGATTCCTTTACTGACCATTACACACTACACTGACCACTATACTATACTGTCCACTACACTAAGAACTACACTGACCACTACACTGTCCACCATACTGTCCACTACACTGTCCACTACACTACACTGACCACTATACTGTCCACTACACTGACCACTATACTACACTGTCCACTACACTGACCACTATATTGTTCACTACGGTGACCACTATACTGTCCACTACGCTATACTATCCAATTTACTGACCACTACAGTGTCTACTATACTGACCACTACACTGAGAACTACACTGTCCACTACACTATAATGACGACTATACTACACTGAGAACTACACTACAGTGACCATTACACTGACCACTATACTACACTGACCACTACACCATACTCTCCACTATACTGACCACTTTACTGTCCACTACACTATACTGTCCACTATACCGTCCACTACACTACACTGTCCACTATACTACACTGACCACTACACTACACTGACCACTAAACTGACCACTATACTACACTGTCCACTACAGTGACTACTATACTATACTGTCCACCATACTACACTGACCACTATACTACACTGTCCACTACACTGAGAACTACACTGCACTGACCACTATACTGTCCACTACACTATACTGACCACTATACTATACTGTCCACTACACTGACTACTATACTATACTGTCACTACACTACACTGACCACTATACTACACTGACTACTATACTGTCCACTATACTACACTGACCACTACACTGTCCACTACACTACACTGACCACTATACTACACTGTCCACTACACTGACCACTACTCTACACTGACCACTATACTACACTGACCACTACTCTACACTGACCACTATACTGTCCACTACACTACACTGACCACTACACTGACTACTATACTACACTGTCCACTATACTACACTGACCACTATACTACACTGTCCACTATACTACACTGTCCACTACACTGACCACTATACTACACTGTCCACTACACTACACTGACCACTATTCTACACTGTCCACTACACTACACTGACCACTATACTACACTGTCCACTACACTACACTGACCACTATACTACACTGTCCACTACACTGACCACTATACTACACTGTCCACTACACTACACTGTCCACTACACTACACTGAGCACTATACTACACTGTCCACTACACTACACTGACCACTATACTACACTGATCACTATACTACACTGACCACTACACTGACTACTATACTGACCACTATACTACACTGACCACTACACTGACCACTATACTACTGACCACTATACTACACTGTCCTCTACACTACACTGACCACTATACTACACTGACCACTATACTACACTGTCCACTACACTACACTGACCACTATACTACACTGACCACTACACTGACTACTATACTATACTGACCACTATACTACACTGATCACTATACTGACCACTACACTATACTGACCACTATACTACACTGTACACTATACTGTCCCGCCTACAGTCTTCCTACACTGACACTACATATACGGCGCCTCTCTCTTCTCTCTCCCCCCCCCCTTTATCCATTCCTTACCTTCTTGTCCTGCATCGGTCCGAAGGATAGGAGGAGGAGGAGGCGAAGACAGCGGCCCCGGCGGCTCACACTTTCCAGTGCTTGTCTCCCCCGCGCTCCGGCCGCCATGTTAATTGTTTCCCGTCGCACTGTGATTGGGCGTATGGGAGTCATGTGTGGAGGCGGGACTCCACGAGTAACTGTGATCGCGGATAGGCCAGCCCCACGCCGCACATGACCCCCATACGCCCAATCACAGGGCGCCAAACAATTAACATGGTGGCCGGAGCGCGGGGGTCACAGGAGATTAAAATTAGGAGGTGGCACGAAATTGCGCCCCCCTAAATGTCGTGCCCGGGGCCACGGCACCCCCTGCACCCCCCACGCTACGCCACTGGTGCTGCCCCCCTGCAAAGTGCTGCCCTAGGCCTGGGCCTTGTCGGCCTAGGCCAGGATACAGCGTTGAGAACACCTGTCAATTTTGATTGCTGTCTCTGCCCCCATTATGGAGATTCTCCCTCTGTTTGTCCTGTTTACCATTATCATTGAAAGCGAAAATAAAGAAGATCCCACATTTTAGATTGTCCCCTGAGAAGTAATAGAGGGGGAAATTAGTTCTTATGACCCGGGGGTCCCCAACGGATTCCCTTCATTTTCATGTATTTCCTCTCACTTCCTGTTTTGGCTATGGGACAGGAAGTGAAAGGAAGTCTCCCTGCATTGGGACACAAATGGTGAAAAAAAAAAAAATTTGACAGGGGTTATAACCCTCTTTTGCTCTATCCCAAAAAAAAAATTACCTATAGTTCCACTTTAATTCTGCAGATCACAATTCCAGTGCACTTTGAATGTGGTGTGGGGAAGGTGCATGGAATACAGGTTGCCCGAACTGCATTCTAGGGTGAATGGGCACTACATGTCAACAGTGCCTTGGTTTGTAACAACACATAGCAGCGCCCCCCTCCAATCCCCACTGGCAGAACACGTAGACCAATCTGCACACTAAACTGGATATTTTCAGGCCTCTTCCCATGTAATTACAGATCAATACTGGCAGGAATACATCCCTATAAGTGGGCGGATGTAATTGGACTTGCACCCGACTATATCCGCCCACCCCGGGTCTTTTGGACCAATGGGAATGATTTTATATATATCTTAGCACCTATTAGATCCTGATTTGCCACTATCCCCCCTGATGCGCCTGATTTGCACCTACATTTACTAGTAATGGCGAGTACTAATGCGCAAACCACGAACTCAGAAAAATAATACAAATAAAACGGGGGGGGGGCAATTGTTTAAGATAAAAGTCAGGATAAATGATAAAGCCGCCGCCATAAGGGTGTTCCCACACCAAAAAAATATCTGACAAAATATTGAATGAATGTGGCGCTCAATCAAATTAAAATATAAATGGTGTAAAAAACTGATGATTAAGTGACGCTCAAAAAAGTATAATAAATATCGCTCAAAAAGATTAATATAATAGAAATGTAAAACAACCACGTGAATGGAGATTCTATAGGGAAAATCCAAATAGTATTGTGTCAATAATAATTAATCTTCCATCATAATGTGTATCAAAGGTCATAGTGAACCATTGCTACATCAAAAATTGGGTGTAGGTTCCCCTTTTCTAAACCACTCATGAAAACTTTTCTTCCAATAATAATAATCCAAAAAGTGACTAAAAAAAACAAACGAAACTCCATATTAAGTGTAACTAATGAATTCATAAAACCACTGTGCAAATAGAATATAATAAAAAAGCAATAAATATGGCACTCTAAAATAAGTAACGATAGTGCAACTATGTGATATGTGCAATAATAATATAGAATAAATATATATAAATAATGACAGATAAAAATCCACACAAGTGCAATAAAAAATAATTAAGTCCAATGGTATCAAAAAGGTGCTTAGATCAGCGAAGAAATGTGCCCTTGGTAAAAAAGGTCCCATAAATGATACAATCAAAATTGTGACAATCCCAAAAAATGGTGGAAATTTCAAGAAAAGTTGGTGCCAGCAACAACTCCCAAGTGCAGCAGAGATGTAATCCCCCCAGCCTCTTACCTTATGGCTGATCGATAACAGCACAATTAACCAAGTGCAGATGACTCTCCTAGGGATCTCCCGTCCTAACACCGCATAGGATTTTCCCTATAGAACCTCCATTCACGTGGTTGTTTTACATTTCTATTATATTAATCTTTTTGAGCGATATTTATTATACTTTTTTGAGCATCACTTAATCATCAGTTTTTTACACCATTTATATTTTAATTTGATTGAGCACCACATTAATTGAATATTTTGTCACCTACATTTACTAGCGCCTGGGTTGTCCCCTATTTGCACCTGGATTATGCCTACTTTACCTAAATGGGCGCCCAGATTGCGCCTACTTGACCCCTATTAGCGGCTCAGTTGCTGCTTCTGTTCTGTACCAGCCGATTTAGATAGCTACAGCTTGTGCGCAGGTGTGGTAGAGCAGAGCGCGCCCCTTCAACCCAGCAGCGTGCGGGTGTGATTCCCAATGCTGCCTATAGATGGCAGTGCTGAGCTGATGACGTCGCTGAGAATCCAGCTTCTAGATAAAGAGAGCACTGCAATCTTCTCGCCGGGCGCGGTGGCGTGTGTCTGTAATCCCAGCTGCTTGGGAGGCTGAGGCTGTCGGATTGCTTGAGTCCAGGAGTTCTGGTCTACTCTGTGCTATGTCGATCGGGTGTCCACGCTAAGTTCGGTATCAATATGGTGACCCCAGGGGAGCCCAGAGCCACCAGGTTGCACTAAGGAGGGGTGAACCGGCCCAGGTCGGAAACGGAGCAGGTCAAAACCCCCGTGCTGATCAGTAGTGGGATAGCGCCTGTGAATAGCCGGTGTAGAGCAGCCTGGATAATACAGTGAAACACAGTCTCTCTTTTCCTCATTTTTTTTCATTATTAATTTTATTTATGGTATTTATAGTTTTAATTTTTTTTTGTATACCCCTTTATATTTATTCATTATTAATTTAATCAAGCACCAATTTTTATACACCATTATTTATTTTTAGATTTACCCATTATTATATTTTTTTTTTCTTTTTCTACACCCTTTCTTATTTTTCATATGCATTTATTATTTTTATACACCCTGATTCATAGTAATTTTTATATTTATTCATTATTATCCTCATTATTTTTCTTTATTTTTATACACCCTTATTCACAGTTATTTTTATAGTTATTAAGTATTATATTTATCATTATTATTTATTATTTTTATACACCCTTTTTTTTCCATTCACAATATTTTATTTATATTTATTCATTATTAATGTCATCACACACCCATTTTTATTTGTATACACCGTTATTTATTTTTAGATTTACTCATTATTATGTATTTTTTTCTTTTTCGTCACCCTTTTTATTTTTCATATGGATTTATTATTTCTATACACCCTGATTTGTAGTTATTTTTATATTTATTAATTATTATCCTCATCATTTTTTCTTTATTTTTATACACCCTTATTTAGAGTTATTTTTATAGTTATTAAGTATTATATTTATCATTATTATTTATTATTTTTATACACCTTTTTTATCTTTATTCTTTAAATTTATTCATAAATGTATCCTTTTTTAATTTTTTTATATAAATTTGTATTCATTATCTTTATTGTTATAAATTTTTATTCATTATCTTTATTATTTTTTAATGTATATTTATACTCTCATTTATTTATTTATTTTATATTACTTTTATTTGTTTATATTTGTTTAACTTTTTTTTTCCATTCACAATCTATTTATATTTATTCATTATTAATGTCATCACACACCCATTTTTATTTTTATACACCGTTTTTTATTTTTTTTAATCTTTATACACCCTTTGTTATTTTTAATATGCATTTATTACACCCTGATTTGTAGTTATTTTTATATTTATTAATTATCCTCATTATTTTTTTTTAATTTTTATACACCCTTATTTAGAGTTATTTTTATAGTTATTAACTATTATAATTATTATTGTTATTTATTATTTTTATACACCTTTTTTTAATATCTTTATTCTTTAAATTTATTCATAAATGTATCCTTTTTTATTTTTTTATATTATTTTATTCATTATTTTTATTTTTTATACACCTTTTTTTTTTTGACCGCTGGTCAGTGCCCATCAGTGCCGCCTGTCAGTGCCCATCAGTGCCGCCTGTCAGTGCCCATCAGTGCTGCATATCAGTGCCGCCTATTGGTGCCTTCCAGTGCTGCATATCTGTGCCACCTATCAGTGCCCATCAATTCTACATATCAGTGCCCATCAGTGCCGCCTCTTCAGTGCCCATCAGTGCCGCCTCTTCAGTGCCCATCAGTGTCGGCTCATCAGTGCCGATCATTTCTACATATCAGTGCCTTCTCATTAGTGGCCATCAGTGCCAACTCATCAGTGCCCATCGGTGCCGCCTGATCAGTGCCGCCTCATGAGTGCTCGTCACTGAAGGAGAAAACAAAATTTTATGACAGAAACTAAGAAAAACGCAATTTTTTCAAAAACTTTGGTCTTTTTTAGTTTGTTTAGCAAAAAATAAAAACCCCAGAGGTGATCAAATACCACCAAAAGAAAACTCCATTTGTGGGAAGAAAATGATAAAACTTTAGTTTGGGTACAGTGTTGCATGACCGCGCAATTGTCATTCAAAGTGCGACAGCACTGAAAGCTGAAAATTGTCCTTGGCGAAAGTGCCCAGCATTGAAGTGGTTAATTTAGGGGTAATTATAAAGCCTAAAGGAATTTCTTATACTGTATATTTTATATTAGTACGGAATTCTCTGGGCGCAGCACTGACCTCTGCTGGAGAAAAGTAAATAATGCATCTAAAGCCTGCACGCTGTTCCATGTACCGCCACTAGATGTCGCACCGTGTTCTGAACGCTCTTACCGAATTGATCCGTGTGGCTCGCCGTGCCATGTGATGCAGGAAGTGTATGGCCGGCTGGAGTGAGTGCACAAGTGGGAGCTGGCAGAATGAAGAACAGATTCAATACCATAGATATCCGGGCTGTCATCTCAGAGCTGCAGGACAGGTGACTACAAGGAGGGCTGTGTGAGCTGCAGGGGGGATGGAACATCAGCCATGGGAGTGGGGAAGCTTCCTCTCCAGCTGTTGGGGACTACAAGTCCCAGCTTACCCTGCCTGAGCTGCAGGTGTGCAGTGCTGATCATTATTATGAATGAGGTCTTATAACTGATCAATAATCCTGTGTGTTGTCTCTCTTCATCCCTCAGTCTGCTGGGCATGCGCGTGTACAATGTCTACGATGTGGATAACAAGACTTACCTCATCCGCCTGCAAAAGTAAGAGGAGACGGATTTCCTGGGATTGGGGTCTAGGATGTCTGTGTGTAACGGTGACTGGCGGTACAAGAAAGCGGGGCCCCATTCACAGGGGCCCTGGGGCCCAGGAACCATTCATAACAAGGAAGAGACCTGGTGTAGTATAAAAGGGGTTTTTAACCGCTTCAGCCCCAGAAATTTTACCCCCTTCCTGACCAGAGCACTTTTTGCAATTCGGCACTGCGTCTCTTTAACTGACAATTGTGCGGTCGTGCGACGTTGTACCCAAACAAAATTGACGTCATTTTTTCCCCATAAATAGAGCTTTCTTTTGGTGGTATTTGATCACCTCTGCGGTTTTTATTTTTTGCGCTATAAGCAAAAAAAAAAAAGAGCGATAATTTTGAAAAAAAAAGCAATATTTTTTTACTTTTTGCTATAATAAATATCCCCAAAAATATATAAAAAATTTTTTTTTTCCTCAGTTTAGACCGATATGTATTCTTCTACGTATTTTTGGTAAAAAAAATCGCAATAAGTGTATATTGATTGGTTTGCGCAAAATTTATAGCGTCTACAAAACGGGATAGATTTATGGCATTTTTATTATTATTTTTTTTTAAAATTAGTAATGGCGGCAATCTGCGATTTTTATCATGAATGCAACATTATCGGACACTTTTGACACTATTTTGGGACCATTGTCATCTATACAGCGATCATTGCTATAAAAATGCACTGATTACTGTGTAAATGACACTGGCAGTGAAGGGGTTAAGTGTGTCCTAGGGCGTGATTCTAACTTTAGGGGGGAGGGGCTTTAACACACAGGACAGTGATCACTGTTTCCGATGACAGAGAGCTGTGATCACTGCCCTGTCACAAGGCAGAACGGGGAAATGCTTTGTTTATATCTCCCTGTTCTACCTCTCCGTGACATGATCGCGGGCACCCGATGGACCCGCTGTCAGGAGCGCACAACACCGCTTCTTAAAGGGGACATACCTGAACGCCCTTTTGCCCCCAGTGCCATTCTGCCGATGTACATCAGCATGCGCTGGTTGGCAAGCGATTAAGATAGAGATGGTAAGCAAAACATTTATGTGTGTATATATATATATATATATATATATATATATATATATATATATATAAAAAATTATAAATATCTCTGTTCCCTTTTTTATAAATGATCTCATTCCCTCTGTTCTCAGCTGCATAAGAGCTGGGGGAGGAGAAGCAGCAGTACACTGATCTTCCCAGTGAATAGCTGTGCAGGGGGGGTTGTTAGGAGAGGTCTGATCATTGGAGGAGAGCAGGCTGAGTTCCCATCATAGCTAGAGAACTGACCATGTGTGCTCTCCTGCTTAGTGTGGTCAGTTTTTAATAGGAAAGCAGAGGGACTGGCAGGCACACCAGGGATTTCACATAAAGGAAGCAAAACAAAGAGAACAGGAGACTTTCTCATACAAGTACATGGTACAGCAGCCACATATCAGGATTATGAAATGTTGGGGTAACAAATGCCTTCCATTCTGGGCCAATTCTGACATCTCTCTCATACACGGAATTATTATTTTTTTTTTTTTCCTGTTAAATTACTTGGAACCCCCAAATATTGTATATTTTTTAATCAGAGACCTTGGAGATTAAAAATGGTGGGTGTTGCAATTTTTTATGTCACAAGATATTTGCATAGTGGATTATCAAATATCAAACTTTTTAGGAAAAAAATACACTGAGTTTTAGTACATAGAAATACAGTCTAATACTCAGTTGTTTGGTAAAAAATAAAAAAAATGTTCCGTCGAGTAAATAGACACCTAACATGCCATGCTTTAAAATTGTGTATGCCCGTGGAACAGCGCTAAACTATATTACCTAAAAATTTTCATAGGAGACACTTTAAAAGCCTCGACAGGTTACCAATTCAGAGTTACACAGGAGGTTTAAATTTTTTTTGGATTAACTTTATTGCTATCACAAGGGATGAACAACATCCCTTGTGACCGCATGAGCCTTGACAGGTCCTCTTTATGGTAAGATCTGGGGTCTTTCAGACCCCATATCTCTCCTATGGCCTCCAAAGCCTCCGATCTGAGTTTGGTTTGATCGCCTGTAGAATTAAGATGCTGTTGCTCCCAACGTAGAACTCAACATTTTATCTGGCATAATGCAATGTCCGATAAAAGCAGGAATGTGTATTAAGCCAATTTGTCTCCATACACCTTCTTGGACTGGGTGTTTGCTAGGCGCTGACAGTATGGGGGAGATTTACTACAACTGGAAAGTGTAAAATCTGGTGCAGCTCTACATAGAAACCAATCCGCCTCCAGGTTTTATTGTCAAAGCTTCATTGAACGAGCTGAAGTTAGAAGCTGGTTGCCTACCATGCACAGCCTCTCCACATTCTGAGTGCTCCAGTTTTAGTAAATCTCCCCCATTGTACATGGCACCTTTTCTGTAACCCGTGTGAATGTAACATTACAGAGCTACATATACAATTATTTTGCCATGTGTCATTGTATATTTAACTTGCTCTCCAACAATTGTTTTTCTTTGTCGCAGTCCTAATTGGCTGTTTTACTTTTGATTGACAGGCCAGATTCTAAAGCCGTAGTTCTGGTGGAATCCGGGATCAGAATTCACACCACGGAGTTTGAATGGCCCAAGAATATGATGCCATCTGGGTTTGCAATGAAGGTTTAAAGAAAATCAATTACAGTCTCACTCAAAACATTAGACATGCCTCGCTTCGCTCGGCTCTTTTAGATTCCCCCTCTGGGTCCACTTGGATGGTAGGGAAGGAACCTGGACCCAGAGCGCAGGCGCCGTGTACAGCTGATTGTCGATCTTGAGCTTCGGCTATCTCCGGCGGCTGTTATTAGTTCGTACTACGCAGGCGCTGAGCCTGCGCAGTACAGGGGGGGGAACTTATCCACCGAAGGAACTTATTCGGCAAGATACTGTGTGTCCATAAGACCCATGCTCCCTTCTCACTAGCTGTGATTGACAGCAGGGGGAGCCAATGGCTCACGTTGCTGTCTCTGAGCCAGTGAGGAGACAGACAGCCAAGAGAGTCTTGTGTACATCACTAGATCAGGCTCAGGTAAGTAAAAGGAGGGGCTTGTGGGGGAAGCTAAATGCAGAAAGTTTTTTTACCTTAATGCAGAGAATAGATTAAAGTAAACAGCTTTCTGCCTTTAGAACCACTTTAACTAGATCAGGATCTGGTTTTGTAAGTGTCAGTATTTGTATTAGTTAGTAGCAGTGTCAGGGTTAGTGTGTGTGTGTTTTTTTTCTATGTTAGTTGAACTAGATGGACTTGTGTCTTTTTTTCAACCAGATTAACTATGTAACTACAGTATGTGTCTTAGGTAGGAACTTATATTATAGCGCAACTTTAATTTGGACTATATTATATTTAGTGTCAGTGGGAGAGTTAGTGTCAGTGTCAGTTTGTTTAGGTAGGGCAAAAAAAAAAAAAAAAAAAGCATACAGTTGTTTCTAATCCCTGCTACAGATACAAAGAACAAAACACGTACATATATGTGGTGTCGGCGCAATTGTCAGGATTAGAATTTGTTTTGTAGGTTTTTTTGGTGGGTCAGTTTTACTAACAAAAATTGCAAAATTGGGTTTGGGTGTTAATAAAGTGTTTGTAAAAGTTTTTTTTTTTTAATTAAAATAACAAACATTTTACACTTACCTGCTTTTTGAGCCTCTTCTGGGGTCCCCAGCTGTCCCTCTTGGCTCCTCCTCTTTTTTGTGTACCCACTAGCAAACGGCTTGCGACGGGTGCGCACCTGCAGGCTTGATCCTGAGCCAGGCTGTGTGCGTCTTTTGACACATACAACATGGCTCAGCCCCGCTGCCTGCTCTCTGCTCACAGGATTTGATTGGCAGCAGAGGGAGCCGCTGCAGACGGGCACATCACTGGATTGACAGAGGTCATAGGTAAGTATAAAATGGGGTGATTGGGTGATTCAAACACTGGGACATTTTTTTAGCTTAATGCAGGGAATGCATTAAGATAAAAGATTTCCAGACTTTATAATCACTTTAAAACAGAACTAAACTTACTTCTGTTTTAGCGGTACCGCCCCTCAATAGTGCCAGCATCTTCAGCTGTGTGCTGGTCTTCAGTCTTCTTCATGGAACAGCGTGGCGTGATATCACTAGTGCTCATGCACAGGAATCAGCCATTGCAGCACACAGAGACCAGGCCAGTGTTGTAAGCTGAGCTGCACATGTACATTGCATGTCTCTTCTGCAATAAAGAGCCTGGCTGCTCTCTGTTTGTGGCAGTGGAACTTTCGTTCCACTTTAAGGCTTGTTTTGACCTTGGTCATGAAGGGTTTAACCATACCCCTTTAAGCCCCTTCCACTGTTAGCACAATTTGACCACACCCACCATTTATTGCGACGTGCCATGCACATTGCATTGTTGCACTCCTTAGGGCGTCCAGGAGCTTAAACAGATCTTTCAAATTCCTACTTATGTCCCTGACTCTCAGCATATAGAATAGGAACAGTAAGAGCTGTGTACTGAGCCATGTACTGAGATATACACCCAGCATAAAGAGGATGTGAAGTGATAGTGTCAAATCAAGTAGAAGTCTTGCGAGCAACTAGGGTTTAAATGTACTATCTAGAGCGGGCAGCAAATAACACACTCCCAATATAAATGTGCAAAAGAAATAATATTAAACAAATATGCTGCACTAATGGTCTATATCCAATCACTTAATGTGTCAATCTTATAATCATATAATATAAAATCAGTGCCATTGTTGAATGAATGCAATATTGAATACAATAATAATACTAACATTGAATGCAATAATAATACTAATAAATCTTTTTATAACCGTTCCAAATGTATATATCCAGTGTTTCAGTGCAGTAGGGTGATGTATAAATAGTTGTCAAATAAATGTCAAAATAAAGATGAGGCTTGTTGAATCTTCACAAATCCTCAAAAGGAATAAAAACATGGGATGGGGCGGTTTTGAGCATTTTTTCCAAGCGTGTTTGCACCATTTCAGGTTCGACCAATGTAACTATGAATAACATGCCACTGCTTTTGGTTTAAAAGAAGCTCATGTACCTTCCTGTGACACCCCTCTACCCCTCCCTCACCATAATCTGGTAACTGAATCTTTGGTAACGCCTGTTGTATTAATGAAGCACTTGCAATTAGTAATAATGACACTAGATGGCAGGACTTTGACGTCATGTAGGTTTCAGGTTCTAGTGTCTCATTTCAAGCAGTCACTGTTGCTTGGTGTGCATCTATATTCCCCAGCTATATGGGAGCCTGCGGCTTGAGTCCAGGAGTGCTGGTCTACCCTGTTCTACAGTGGTGATGGAAAGTATTCAGACCCCTGTAAATGTTTCACTCTTTGTTATATTGCAGCCATTTGCTAAAATCATTTACGGTAAGTTCCTTTTTTTCCTCATTAATGTACACACAGCACCCCATATTGACAGAAAAACACAGAATTGTTGACATTTTTGCAGATTTATTAAAAAAGAAAAACTGAAATATCACATGGTCCTAAGTATTCAGACCCTTTGCTGTGACACTCATATATAGCTACTCAGGTGCTGTCCATTTCTTCTGATCATCCTTGAGATGGTTCTACACCTTCATTTGAGTGCAGCTGTGTTTGATTATACTGATTGGACTAGATTAGGAAAGCCACACACCTGTCTATATAAGACCTTACAGCTCACAGCACATGTCAGAGCAAATGAGAATCATGAGGTCAAAGGAACTGCCTGAAGAGCTCAGAGACAGAATTGTGGCAAGGCACAGATCTGGCCAAGGTTACAAAAAAATTTCTGATGCACCTAAGGTTCCTAAATGGAAGACGTTTGGGACGACCAAAACCCTTCCTAGAGCTGGCCATCAGGCCAAACTGAGCTATAGGGGGAGAAGAGCCTTGGTGAGAGAGGTAAAGAAGAACCCAAAGATCACTGTGGCTGAGCTCCAGAGATTCAGTCGGGAGGTGGAAGAAAGTTGTAGAAAGTCAACCATCACTCATTCACCATTCACACGGCCATGCCTATCCATTCACCCCTTGGGCATGGGATGCACAGGTGGTTCATTCATCTGCATGCTTGCAGTCCTGTTTATGTCTATTGGGACACACTGGGGTTGATTTACTAAAACTGGAGACTGCAAAATCCTGGGCATGGTAGCCAATCAGCTTCTAACTTCAGCTTGTTCAATTAAAGTGGTTGTAAACCCTTACAAACACAATTTTTGCTACAGGCAAGCCTATAATAAGGCTTACCTGTAGCTACCCAGGATGACTACTAAACCTGCACGGTTCAGGAGATATCCCCTGTATTTGCATGTGTTGACGTCATCGGCACATGCGCATTAAAGCAAACTGATGCAATAGCAGGTACGTACCATTGCTTCAGTGAGTGTGCCATTACCGGCGGGAGTGACGTCATCACAGCTACGGAGCCCGCAATACCTGAAATTAACTCCGGGAGCGATGTGAAGGGGAAGTGGCTTTGATCTCAGGTAAGTAATTCATAATGTAAAAACAGTATAATTAAATTCAGCGCTGACTAATATATGGACATAGCAAGGTAAATGCAAGCAGGCACTAAGGTCAATTCAAAAAATACCTCAAAAGCATAATAATATAGAAAAAGTGCTGCGCAAATAAAAGTCCTTAAACATATAAAAAATGTAGTGGCAGGATAAGAGGACAGGAACCACCAGTGACAATATACAGGCTGAGATAGATATCTGGATGGTGACTAATATCCCTCCACCGGGCTTGGATGGCCCCTCACCTCAGATATTCGACCTGAAACAGGTCACACCGCTTGTATAATTGGATGGATCAATCTGTATAATTGGTAATTACTCCTTCACATCCCAGCACTCGGTACAGTGGCAGATGATGCAGTTAGTCGATTCAAGGGCGTGAAGCGTAGGTGCCTCCTCTACGGGGGAGAGAAAATTCCTGTTGTGCGTTGTCGCGGAGCAGAAGTTCTGGAGTTGAGGCTGTAGGAGAGAGCTCTAAATGCCTGTTGCTAGGTGGTCCATCGTAGTCTGCCTCTTCCTTTGCCTGGACTGGTGACATCACTTCCCCCTCAGCACAGGAAGACTCCTACGCTTCACACCCTTGAATCGACTAACTGCATCATCTGCCACTGTACCGAGTGCTGGGATGTGAAGGAGTAATTACCAATTATACAGATTGATCCATCCAATTATACAAGCGGTGTGACCTGTTTCAGGTCGAATATCTGAGGTGAGGGGCCATCCAAGCCCGGTGGAGGGATATTAGTCACCATCCAGATATCTATCTCAGCCTGTATATTGTCACTGGTGGTTCCTGTCCTCTTATCCTGCCACTACATTTTTTATATGTTTATTTAAGGACTTTTATTTGCGCAGCACTTTTTCTATATTATTAAGTAATTCATAATGAGCTAGTATGCTATGCATACTAGCTCATTATGCCTTTGTCTTGCAGGATTTTTTTTTTTGTCCTAGGGTTTACAACCACTTTAAAGAGGAGTTCCAGCCCCCCACCAAAAAAATATAAGTCAGCAGCTACAAATACTGTAGCTGCTGACTTTTACTATTAGGGCACTTGCCTGTCCAGGGATGCCGCTGTGTCATCACCCAAGCCGCCATCTTGGGTAAGGGAAACGGCAGTGAAGTCTTACGGGTTTACGGCTGGTTTTCGCATGGATCGCGCTGTGCTTTCTCAATGGGCCGGCTGCGATGAGGGCCGAACTTTCGGCTCAGTTTGCCGTGTCAAAGCCAGATACCCCCCCCTCCACACACACAGGCACACAAGGTTCCAAATATGGCACCGGAAGGGGGAGGGGGGGGTAGGCAGACAAGAGGAGCTTCCCCTTTTCAGTGGAGCTCCGCTTTAAGCTTTGACCAAAAAAAAAAGAAAAACCTGGAAGCTGACTTGTTTCTATGCAGAGCTGCACCAGATTTTGCACTCTCCAGTTTTAATAAATCAGCCCCAATGGCTGAAAAAACATTTGGGGACATGCACCTGCCCCTTGCACGGCTGTCAAGCTGGAACCTGGGGCTATATCCATGCAGCCACTGTATCCGAATTGCTATGAATAGATGTAAGCACAGATGTGCGGATAGGTACGCCCCTGGGGATGAAGCCTAAGAGCTCATTCACACTGTATGCATTTTTCTGCCCTTTATCAACACCAAGCACTACAAGGGCACAGAGAAAACAATTGTTTTCTCTGTGCCCTGTTCATACTACAAAGCTGGCTTGAGCTGGGTTGAAGTGCATTGCTTATAAAACGCAGACTTGCAGCATTTTTCCCGCAATGCACCAGAGCTCACATGAAGTCGCCATTCATTGAAGCACCGCATACAAATGAGTGAAGGGCCAGTTCACACCAGGAATCGCACAGGGACAAGCTGAGCATTCCTGTGTGATTCACATGCAGTGCGATTTTAACCCATTTATTTTGAATGAGCTGAATCGCACTAGACTGCACCAAATCTAATGCATACACTACTTTAAAAACGCACAGCAACCGGATCGCATGGTACTTCTGTAACATGTGATCCGGTGCAAGCAAATGCACTTTAACTCCGAACTGTGTTTGGGTTGTCCTTTACTTAACCGCTTGCCGATCAGCCGGCGTCATTATACTGCGGCAGGTCGGCACGATCCCGCGAACCATCGCAGCTATACGTCGGCTCGCGGGATCAGGATAGCAGGCGCGGGGATGCCGATGCTCGTGGCCGATGGTCGCGAATGACCGCCGGCCACAAGGGTTGGCGAGAGGCAGAACAGAGACGTGTGTGTAAACACACAAATCCCTGTTCTGTGAGGAGTGACAGATTGTGTGTTCCTAATAGCTAGGAACCACGATCTGTCATTTCCTCTAGTCCAGGGGTCTTCAAACTACGGCCCTCCAGTTGTTCAGGAACTACAATTCCCATCATGCCTAGTCATGTCTGTGAATGTCAGAGTTTTACAATGCCTCATGGGATGTGTAGTTCTGCAACAGCTGGAGGGCCGTAGTTTGAGGATCCCTGCTCTAGTCAGTCCCCTCACCCTACAGTTAGAAACACACCCAGGTAACACAGTTAACCCCTTGATCGCCCCCAAGTGTTAACACCTTCCCTGCCAGTGACATTTTTACAGTAATCAGTGCATGTTTATAGCAATGATCGCTGTAATAATGCCAATGGTCCCAAAATAGTGTCAAAAGTGTCCGATCTGTCCGCCATAATGGCGCAGTCCCAATAAAAATCGCAGATCACCGCCATTACTAGTAAAAAAAAAAAAAAAAAATAGTTAAAATGCTATAAATCTATCCCCTATTTTGTAGACGCTATAACTTTTGCGCAAATCAATCAATATATGCTCACTGTGATTTTTTTTTTTTTTTTTTTAACAAAAATATGTAGAAGAATACATATCGGCCTAAACTGAGGAAAAAAATGTGTTTTTTTTAAAAAAAAAAAAAAAAATGGGGTTATTTATTATAGCAAAAAGTACAAAATATTGTGTTTTTTCCAAAATTGTCGCTCTTTTTTTTTGTTTATAGCGCAAAAAAGAAAAACCGCGATCAAATACCACCAAAAGAAAGCTCTATTTGTGGGGGAAAAAAAAAGGAGATCAATTTTGTTTGGGTGCAGCGTCGCACAATTGTCAGTTAAAGTGACGCAGTGCCGAATCGCAAAAAATGGCCCCGTCATTCAGCAGCCAAATCTTCCGGGGCTGAAGTGGTTAACCACTTGCTTACTGGGCACCCCCCTCCTGCCCAGACCAATTTTCAGCTTTCAGCGCTGTCGCACTTTGAATGACAATTGCGCGGTCATACAACACTGTACCCAAATTAAATTTTTATCATTTTTTCCCACAAATAGAGGTTTCTTTTGGTGGTATTTGATCACCTCTGCGGTTTTTATTTTTTGTTAAAAAAATGTAAAAAGACCAAATTAAAAAAATTCTATAGTTTTATATTTTGTTATAAAATTTAGCAAACAGGTAATTTCTCTCCTTCATTGATGTACGATGATGAGGCTCCACTGATGGGCACCGATAGGGCGGCACTGGTGGGCACTGATAGGCGGCACTGAGAGGTGACACAGAGGTGGCACTGAAGGGCATTGGTGGGCACTGGGAAGTGGCACTAATAGGTGGCACTGATAGCTGTCAGTGATGGGCACTGATAGGTTACACTGAAAGGCAGCACTGCTAGGTGGCACTGATTGGCACCACTTGTGGGCATTGACAGGTGGCACTGGCAGGTGGCACTGGTAAGCACAGAGGAGGAGGCAGATGTGCCTCCTTCCTCTTCGGGACCGATGTCCCTTGAACATAAGCCGGCGATCAGCTTTTTTTTCTCCTCACACTGTCAGCATGAGGAGAAAAAAAAAACAATTACTGAGCTTTTGTTTACACACGTGATCAGATGTCATTGGCTGACAGCTGATTACGTGGTAAGGTGCCGCGATCGGCCCCTTACTCGGATCGGTGATCACCCGAGTCTCGGTTACTCAGTGATCACAGTGCACGCCGCGCGTGCCCTGTAGGGGGAGCGCGCAAAGGGGAGGATGTCCTATGACGGCCTCCCGGATATTCAGGTCTGCGCTGTGGCCGTCATTCAGCTATAGCGCAGACCTCAAGTGGTTAAAGTATAACTAAAGGCAAAACTTCTTTTTTTTTTTTTTTTTTAAGATAGAGGGCAGAGAGATTAGAACACCTGTCAATTTTTATTGCTGTCTCTGCCCCCATGATGGAGATTCTCCCTCTGTTTGTCCTGTTTACCATTATCATTGAAAGCGAAAATAAAGAAGATCCCACATTTTAGATTGTCCCCTGAGAAGTAATAGAGGGGGAAATTAGTTCTTGTGACCCGGGGGTCCCCAACGGATTCCCTTCATTTTCAGGTATTTCCTCTCACTTCCTGTTTTGGCTATGGGACAGGAAGTGAAGGGAAGTCTCCCTGCATTAGGACACAAATGGTGGAAAAAAAAAAAAAAATCTGACAGGGGTTATAACCCTCTTTTGCTCTATCCAAAAAAAAAAAAAAAATTACCTATAGTTCCACTTTAATTCTGCAGATCACAATTCCAGTGCACTTTGAATGTGGTGTGGGGAAGGTGCATGGAATACAGGTTGCCCGAACTGCTTTCTAGGGTGAATGGGCACTACATGTCAACAGTGCCTTGATTTGTAACAACACATAGCAGCGCCCCCCTCCAATCCCCACTGGCAGAACACGTAGACCAATCTGCACACTAAACTGGATATTTTCAGGCCTCTTCCCATGTAATTACACAGATCAATACTGGCAGGAATACATCCCTATAAGTGGGCGGATGTAATTGGACTTGCACCCGACTATATTCGCCCACCCCCGGGTCTTTTGGACCAATGGGAATGATTTTTACTTTTGTCTTTTTTTTTTTTTTTTTTTTTTTTTTAGGCCGTTGTATCATATTCACGTGCTTTTTCATTATTCTATTGGCCATCACAGCACATACAAATGCACAGAAAAACAGGAACACCTCATTTCTCATAAAGCAGAGCAACTGCAAAGCTCTGAGCATCCTCACTGCACACACGTGTTGTTTTTCCGTAAAAACGCTAAAGTGTGAATGAGAAACGCTAAAGTGTGAATGAGCCCATTAACATGTTCGCATTTTTTTTGCTTGATGTGTTTGCCAATGAAATAGATGGGAATCCATCAAATCGCATCTCAACACCTGCACTGAGCTGCACGCTGCGACACAGGTGAATGCACCAAAGTACACGTTCATGTATAAGATAAGGCATTCTCAATAGCATGCATTGCAGCACATTGTGACACATTGCAACTACACATGTGGTGTACATTAGAAGGACCCCTCCTCTCCAGTCCCCCCCATTCTTCCACAACTATTATATATAAAATATCTTAGCACCTATTAGCTCCTGATTTGCTACTATCCCCCCTGATGCGCCTGATTTGCGCCTACATTTACTAGTAATGGCGAGTACTACCGCGCAAACCACGAACTCAGAAAAAGAATACAAATAAAACGGGGGGGGGGGGGGGGCAATTGTTTAAGATAAAAGTCAGGATAAATGATAAAGCCGCCACCATAAGGGTGTTCCCACACCAAAAAAATATCTGACAAAATATTAAATGAATGTGGCGCTCAATCAAATTAAAATATAAATGGCGTAAAAAACTGATGATTAAGTGACGCTCAAAAAAGAATAAATATCGCTCAAAAAAATGAATATAATAGAAATGTAAAATAACCACGTGAATGGAGATTCTATAGGGAAAATCCAAATAATATTGTGTCAATAACAATTAATCTTCCATCATAATGTGTATCAAAGGTCATAGTGAACCATTGCTACATCAAAAATTGGGTGTAGGTTTCCCTTTTTCTAAACCACTCATGAAAACTTTTCTTCCAATAATAATAATCCAAAAAGTGGTTAAAAAAAAAACAAACGAAACTCCATATTAAGTGTAACTAATGAATTCATAGAACCACTGTGCAAATAGAATATAAAAAAGCAATAAATATGGCACTCTAAAATAAGTAATGATAGTGCAACTATGTGATATGTGCAATAATAATATAGAATAAATATATACAAATAATGACAGATAAAAATCCACACAAGTGCAATAAATAATAATAAAGTCCAATGGTATCAAAAAGGTGCTTAGATCAGCGAAGAAACGTGCCCTTGGTAAAAAAAAAGGTCCCATAGACGATACAATCAAAATTGTGACAGTCCCAAAAAATGGTGGAAAAACAGCTCCACGATCCTCCTCAAAACGACCCTCCTAGGGATCTCCCGTCCTAACACCGCATAGGATTTTCCCTATAGAACCTCCATTCACGTGGTTGTTTTACATTTCTATTATATTAATCTTTTTGAGCGATATTTATTATACTTTTTTGAGCGTCACTTAATCATCAGTTTTTTACACCATTTATATTTTAATTTGATTGAGCGCCACACTAATTCAATATTTTTTCACCTACATTTACTAGCGCCTGGGTTGTCCCCTATTTGCGCCTGGATTATGCCTACTTTACCTAAATGGGCGCCCAGATTGCGCCTATTTGACCCCTATTAGCGGCTCAGTTGCTGCTGCTGTTCTGTACCAGCCGATTTAGATAGCTACAGCTTGTAGTCAGAGTCTTTGAGTTAGAAAGTGATACTCCTAAGCAACAAGGCCTGAGGTGTGCCTTGGCCTGACTGGTCAGTATGCCTGAAAAGAGGGCATACCCTGAATGTAAGAAAAGTAATGAGTAAGTATGAATATTGGGGGAAACGGGTGGGTGGGAACCCGGAACGCCCACGAGCCCTGACCTGACAGAGGAGGAGGCTTAATATAGCCCTCTCAGACTCCTCCCACAAATGCAGGCTAGCCTTCAGCCAGCCTTTGTACTTGTAGTCAGAGTCTGAGTTAGAAAGTGATACTCCTAAGCACCAAGGCCTGAGGTGTGCCTTGGCCTGACTGGTCAGTATGCCTGAAAAGAGGGCAAAAAGACACAAATTTAGGTGAAAAAGGGAAGGTAACAATCCATCAAGTGGAGTAGTGCTTGCCCGGATGGCAACGGTATATAACCGATAAGTGTCCGTTACGACAGGAGAAACCCCCGACTCGGTGATGAGACAGAACCCCTTGTAGAAACCTGCGAAGCTACCCAGAACCCAACAAAACGTCCCATGAACGATTGGACCGAGCCTGGAGCCCGAGACGACCCAGACATGAGAATGAACTACTGTGAATGAGAGGATGCGTGGGGGAAGGGGAGCCATGGCTGTCCCGAGGAGCCCCTGCAAAATGATAGCCAAGAAGATCAAAACTTCGACCAGACCCTCGGAAGTGCTCCGTGAAACCCTCCCAGGCCCTGGCCTACCCAAACTGGTATGGGAAAGAGCGAGGGTAAGTGCCAAAGGACAACTGGCAGGAGTTCAAAAATGATAAATACCTGAAGGATGTGATGGAGTAGGTGGTTGAGGCCCAAACCCTAAGGCAATAAGCACGGACAACGTGGAGAAACCATGCCAGACACCGAATGCTGGTCCCACCTGATTTGATCAGGTCGTGCTGCAGCAGAGTCTGAATTCTGAACCGAGGAAGGAGGGCCAGACTCCACACCGGGGAAATAAGTCCCATGGCCTGAAACAGTCATACCCCAAAGTGACTGAAACCCCCCTACCTGACACCGGCTGGGGAACGGAAAAAATGACTGGACTGACGTCCCTGAGCAGTCTTCCAGGCCACATCCTAGACAAGATATCAGGCCCGAGCGTAGAATCCAGAATCATGACGACGTTTGCCCAAACCTACCACTTAAGGACCAACAAGGGGATGATGGCTGCCAATGCAGCCCACCTGAGAACATGAACAAGAGAAATGACAGTCAACAATACAAGAGAACAGCAATCCCCCTCTGAGCCTACCCAAGTATGAGAACATGAGCAGAAGTGTCAAGACCACTGCGCGTGAATGAAGCTAATGATGGACCACCCCCCCTCGTGTAAGTAGTGACTGAGCCCGAGTAACCTGCTGCGCAGAGACAGGTAATTAACTGAAAACTCAGGGCTGGTGTACCCACAGACCGTGGTGGGTAATCGTACAGGTGTGGTGAATGAACGTGCATCGTATGACGTATGTTATACAGGCGAGAAGATTGTGGTCAACAATCATTAACAAACGAAACCTCAGCCCGTATGGATCTGTAGACGTGACAGATCCTGACATGTGAGCCCTAGCTAACTGACCCAGGTACAAACATGAACAAAGATACAATGAGACATGACAAACAACGAAGATAAAACCAGCTACCGAAATATGCCGTGACTGAACAACAACGCCCCTCTGAGAAACGCTGTGACAGGAATGCTGAGACTGAACACTGAAGTAGAAAGGCTATGCCAGAAATCTCGGGGCAGAAGCGCACTGACCGCAATGTTGACAGAAGACCCTACGACAGGAATGCTGAAACTGAAAGCTGAGGCAGGAACGTGAGAACCGAAACCCTGGGCAGAGCGTAATGACAAATGCTGAGACTAAAATCCTGGGGCAGAAATGCAATGACAGAAATCCTGGGGCAAAAACACTATGACAGAACACTATGACAGAAACGCAGAGGCAGAAAAGCAAAGACAGAAATCCTGGGGCAGAAACGCAGAGGCAGAAATGCCATGACCGAAAACCTGGGGCAGAAACGCAGAGGCAGAAATGCCATGACCGAAATCCTGAGGCAGAAACGCAGAGGCAGAAATGCCATGACCGAAATCCTGAGGCAGAAACGCAGAGGCAGAAATGCCATGACCGAAATCCTGAGGCAGAAACGCTATGACAGAACGCTAAAGCAGAAGTGTAATGACATAAAAACCTGGGGTAGAAACACCAAGACAGAAAAGCTGAGACCGAACACCAAGTCAGAAATGCTGGGGCAGAATGCCGCCATGACAGAAATCTTGGGCAGCCATGCTGTGACAGAAATGCAGGGGCCGAACGCTAAGGCCAGAAATGCTGGGGCCGAACGCTAAGGCCAGAAATGCTGGGGCCGAACGCTAAGGCCAGAAATGCTGGGGCCGAACGCTAAGGCCAGAAATGCTGGGGCCGAACGCTAAGGCCAGAAATGCTGGGGCCGAACGCTAAGGCCAGAAATGCTGGGGCCGAACGCTAAGGCCAGAAATGCTGGGGCCGAACGCTAAGGCCAGAAATGCTGGGGCCGAACGCTAAGGCCAGAAATGCTGGGGCCGAACGCTAAGGCCAGAAATGCTGGGGCCGAACGCTAAGGCCAGAAATGCTGGGGCCGAACGCTAAGGCCAGAAATGCTGGGGCCGAACGCTAAGGCCAGAAATGCTGGGGCCGAACGCTAAGGCCAGAAATGCTGGGGCCGAACGCTAAGGCCAGAAATGCTGGGGCCGAACGCTAAGGCCAGAAATGCTGGGGCCGAACGCTAAGGCCAGAAATGCTGGGGCCGAACGCTAAGGCCAGAAATGCTGGGGCCGAACGCTAAGGCCAGAAATGCTGGGGCCGAACGCTAAGGCCAGAAATGCTGGGGCCGAACGCTAAGGCCAGAAATGCTGGGGCCGAACGCTAAGGCCAGAAATGCTGGGGCCGAACGCTAAGGCCAGAAATGCTGGGGCAGAACGCTAAGGCCAGAAATGCTGGGGCAGAACGCTAAGGCCAGAAATCCTGGGGCAGAACGCTAAGGCCAGAAATCCTGGGGCAGAACGCTAAGGCCAGAAATCCTGGGGCAGAACGCTAAGGCCAGAAATCCTGGGGCAGAACGCTAAGGCCAGAAATCCTGGGGCAGAACGCTAAGGCCAGAAATCCTGGGGCAGAACGCTAAGGCCAGAAATTCTGGGGCAGAACGCTAAGGCCAGAAATTCTGGGGCAGAACGCTAAGGCCAGAAATTCTGGGGCAGAACGCTAAGGCCAGAAATTCTGGGGCAGAACGCTAAGGCCAGAAATTCTGGGGCAGAACGCTAAGGCCAGAAATTCTGGGGCAGAACGCTAAGGCCAGAAATCCTGGGGCAGAACGCTAAGGCCAGAAATCCTGGGGCAGAACGCTAAGGCCAGAAATCCTGGGGCAGAACGCTAAGGCCAGAAATCCTGGGGCAGAACGCTAAGGCCAGAAATTCTGGGGCAGAACGCTAAGGCCAGAAATTCTGGGGCAGAACGCTAAGGCCAGAAATCCTGGGGCAGAACGCTAAGGCCAGAAATCCTGGGGCAGAACGCTAAGGCCAGAAATCCTGGGGCAGAACGCTAAGGCCAGAAATCCTGGGGCAGAACGCTAAGGCCAGAAATCCTGGGGCAGAACGCTAAGGCCAGAAATCCTGGGGCAGAACGCTAAGGCCAGAAATCCTGGGGCAGAACGCTAAGGCCAGAAATCCTGGGGCAGAACGCTAAGGCCAGAAATCCTAGGGCAGAACGCTAAGGCCAGAAATCCTAGGGCAGAACGCTAAGGCCAGAAATCCTGGGGCAGAACGCTAAGGCCAGAAATCCTGGGGCAGAACGCTAAGGCCAGAAATCCTGGGGCAGAACGCTAAGGCCAGAAATCCTGGGGCAGAACGCTAAGGCCAGAAATTCTGGGGCAGAACGCTAAGGCCAGAAATTCTGGGGCAGAACGCTAAGGCCAGAAATTCTGGGGCAGAACGCTAAGACAAAAAACCTGGGGCAGAACGCTAAGACGGAAATCCTGGGGCCAAAACGCCATGATAAAACACTGGTGCCTGAAGCGGTGAATGCCCGAGAGGCGTGCGGGGATCCCCCCCCCCCCCCATGATGCCCCATGTGAGTACCGGGAAGTGAGCAGGCGGGTGAGCACCCCCCCCATGAGAACCGGGAAGCGTGCGGGCGATTCCTCCGTGATGCACGGTGTGACTTCCAGGGAGGTGAGGTGAACTGGCGGGTGAGTGGATACAAGATGGACGAACAGACCCCCCCTCCCCCAGGAGAAGCTGGCAGCAGCCCCCCCATGCTGGCAAGACACACAGGGATGAGGGAGAAGCGGGCGGCGCACCCCCCCGACCATGCTGGATTGGCCCAGCGAAGGTGGAGGATGGACAGACGACCCCCCAAACTGAGCCCTAGGGAAGTTGGTGTGGGTGAAAGATGATGGACAGCCGTGACGCCCCCCCCCCCCACCCCTCATGGGTGCCGGGAGAAGCACGGGCTGCGTGCTGGCCATATAGAGCTGTGCAGGATGAAAGGACGCCCCCCTCCCCCCTGCATGAGCGCCGGGAGAAGCGGGCGGGCCGTACCTGACTGGCTGCCGCCGAGGGGAACGAGGGTGGGTGGAGGATGGACGGCCCCCCTCACCCTGCATGATCACCGAGAAAAACGGGCAAGCGCCCCCTCCCATGGTGCCGTGTGCAGCGGAGCAGGCAGCTGGCTGGATATCCCCCCACCCTCAATACCCGGAGAAGCGGTCGGCAGCTCCCCCCCCTGAAGCAAGCTGGTAAGCGGAGAGAGGAGCTGGCTGGCAAGAGGCTCCCTCGTGGAGCTGCATTGCATGAGGAGAGGAGTCGGCGGGCGGGCGGGCGGCCGATTGCCCCCCCCCCCCCCTCCTGCTGAAATACCAAAAGAAGCGGGGACCCGTGAATGTGGGTGCCGAGGGGGAACCAGGTGGGTGGAGAGGTGAGGCACCGCCACCATCTTGCAATCGATCCGGAAGTGGTGTGTAGGCCCCGCCCCTACTGAACCCGGAACGCCCACGAGCCCTGACCTGACAGAAGAGGAGGCTTAATATAGCCCTCTCAGACTCCTCCCACAAATGCAGGCTAGCCTTCAGCCAGCCTTTGTACTTGTGCGCAGGTGTGGTAGAGCAGAGCGCGCCCCTTCAACCCAGCGTGCGGGTGTGATTCCCAATACTGCCTATAGATGGCAGTGCTGAGCCGATGACGTCACTGAGAATCCAGCTTCTAGATAAAGAGAGCACTGTAAACTCATCGCCGGGCGCGGTGGCGTGCGTCTGTAATTCCAGCTACTTGGGAGGCTGAGGCTGTCGCATTGCTTGAGTCCAGGAGTTCTAGTCTACCTTGTGCTATATCAATCGGGTGTCCAATCTAACTTCGGTATCTATATGGGGAGCCTAGAGCAACCAGGTCACTCCAAGAAGGGGTGAACCTGAGCAGGTCAAAGCCCCCGTGCTGATCAGTAGTGGGATGGCGCCTGTGATGAATAGCGGGTGTAGAGCAGCCTGTATAATACAGTGAAACACAGTCTCTTTTTTCCTAATTTTTTTTTCATTATTAATTTTATTTATGGTATTTATAGTTTTAATTTATTATTTTTATACTCCTTTATATTTATTCATTATTAATTTCATCAAGCACCAATTTTTATTTTTATACATCGTTATTTATTTTTAGATTTACTCATTATTATATATTTTTTTCTTTTTCGTCACCCTTTTTATTTTTCATATGGATTTATTATTTCTATACACCCTGATTTGTAGTTATTTTTATATTTATTAATTATTATCCTCATCATTTTTTCTTTATTTTTATACACCCTTATTTAGAGTTATTTTTATAGTTATTAAGTATTATATTTATCATTATTATTTATTATTTTTATACACCCTTTTTTATCTTTATTCTTTAAATTTATTCATAAATGTATCCTTTTTTAATTTTTTTTTATATAAATTTGTATTCATTATGTTTATTGTTATAAATTTTTATTCATTATCTTTATTATTTTTTAATGTATATTTATACTCTCATTTATTTATTTATTTATTTATTTTATATTACATTTATTTGTTTATATTTGTTTAACTTTTTTTTCCATTCACAATCTCTTTATATTTATTCATTAATAATGTTATCACACACCCATTTTTATTTTTATACACCGTTTTTAATTTTTTTTTATCTTTATACACCCTTTGTTATTTTTAATATGCATTTATTACACCCTGATTTGTAGTTATTTTTATATTTATTAATTATCCTCATTATTTTTTTTTTATTTTTATACACCCTTATTTAGAGTTATTTTTATAGTTATTAACTATTATATTTATCATTGTTATTTATTATTTTTATACACCTTTTTTTAATATCTTTATTCTTTAAATTTATTCATAAATGTATCCTTTTTTATTTTTTTATATTATTTTATTCATTATTTTTATTTTTTATACACCTTTTTTTTTTTTTTACCGCTGGTCAGTGCCCATCAGTGCCGCCTGTCAGTGCCCATCAGTGCTGCATATCAGTGCCGCCTATTGGTGCCCATCAGTGCTGCATATCTGTGCCACCTATCAGTGCCCATCAATTCTACATATCAGTGCCCATCAGTGCCAACTCATCAGTGCCCATCAGTGTTGCCTCATCAGTGCCCATTAATTCTACATATCAGTGCCTTCTCATTAGTGCCCATCAGTGCCAACTCATCAGTGCCCATCGGTGCCACCTGATCAGTGCCGCCTCATGAGTGCTCGTCAGTGAAGGAGAAAACAAAATTGTATGACAGAAACTAAGAAAAACGCTATTTTTTTCAAAAACTTTGGTCTTTTTTAGTTTGTTTAGCAAAAAATAAAAACCCCAGAGGTGATCAAATACCACCAAAAGAAAACTCCATTTGTGGGAAGAAAATGATAAAACTTTAGTTTGGGTACAGTGTTGCATGACCGCGCAATTGTCATTCAAATTGCGACAGCACTGAAAGCTGAAAATTGTCCTTGGCAAAAGTGCCCGGCATTGAAGTGGTTAATTTAGGGGTAATTATAAAGCCTAAAGGAATTTCTTATGCTGTATATTTTATATTAGTATGGAATTCTCTGGGCGCAGCACTGACCTCTGCTGGAGAAAAGTAAATAACGCATCTAAAGCCTGCACGCTGTTCCATGTACCGTCACTAGATGTCGCACCGTGTTCTGAACGCTCTTACAGAATTGATCTGTGTGGCTCGCCGTGCCATGTGATGCAGGAAGTGTATGGCCGGTGTCTTGCCGAGAATGTTCCCTGGGCGGATAAGTTCCCCCCCGTACTGCGCAGGCGCAGCGCCTGCGCAGTACATACTACTCTCAGCCGCCGGAGATAGCCGAGCGCCGCGAGGCCGTGCCTGAAGCGTGGCGAGCGAAGCGAGCCCGCGAGGGGCCCTCTTCCAGGCGCCGTGTACAGCTGATTTTCAGCTGTTGTGCTTCGGCTATTTCCGCCGATACCTACTGCGCAGGCGCAGTAGAGGGGGGAACTTATACGCCGAGCGGAACTTTCTCGGAAGAACACCGGCTGGAGTGAGTGCACAAGTGGGAGCTGGCAGAATGAAGAACAGATTCAATACCATAGATATCCGGGCTGTCATCTCAGAGCTGCAGGACAGGTGACTACAAGGAGGGCTGTGTGAGCTGCAGGGGGGATGGAACATCAGCCATGGGAGTGGGGAAGCTTCCTCTCCAGCTGTTGGGGGGGCTACAAGTCCCAGCTTACCCTGCCTGAGCTGCAGGTGTGCAGTGCTGATCATTATTATGAATGAGGTCTTATAACTGATCAATAATCCTGTGTGTTGTCTCTCTTCATCCCTCAGTCTGCTGGGCATGCGCGTGTACAATGTCTACGATGTGGATAACAAGACTTACCTCATCCGCCTGCAAAAGTAAGAGGAGACGGATTTCCTGGGATTGGGGTCTAGGATGTCTGTGTGTAACGGTGACTGGCGGTACAAGAAAGCGGGGCCCCATTCACAGGGGCCCTGGGGCCCAGGAACCATTCATAACAAGGAAGAGACCTGGTGTAGTATAAAAGGGGTTTTTAACCGCTTCAGCCCCAGAAATTTTACCCCCTTCCTGACCAGAGCACTTTTTGCGATTCGGCACTGCGTCTCTTTAACTGACAATTGTGCGGTCGTGCGACGTTGTACCCAAACAAAATTGACGTCATTTTTTCCCCACAAATAGAGCTTTCTTTTGGTGGTATTTGATCACCTCTGCGGTTTTTATTTTTTGCGCTATAAGCAAAAAAAAAAAAGAGCGATAATTTTGAAAAAAAAAGCAATATTTTTTTACTTTTTGCTATAATAAATATCCCCAAAAATATATAAAAAAAAATTTTTTTCCTCAGTTTAGACCGATATGTATTCTTCTACGTATTTTTGGTAAACAAAAATCGCAATAAGTGTATATTGATTGGTTTGCGCAAAATTTATAGCGTCTACAAAACAGGGGATAGATTTATGGCATTTTTATTATTATTTTTTTTTAAATTAGTAATGGCGGCAATCTGCGATTTTTATCATGAATGCAACATTATCGGACACTTTTGACACTATTTTGGGACCATTGTCATCTATACAGCGATCATTGCTATAAAAATGCACTGATTACTGTGTAAATGACACTGGCAGTGAAGGGGTTAAGTCTGTCCTAGGGAGTGATTCTAACTTTAGGGGGGAGGGGCTTTAACACACAGGACAGTGATCACTGTTTCCGATGACAGAGAGCTGTGATCACTGCCCTGTCACAAGGCAGAACGGGGAAATGCTTTGTTTACATCTCCCTGTTCTACCTCTCCGTGACACGATCGCGGGCACCCGATGGACCCGCTGTCAGGCGCGCGCAACACCGCTTCTTAAAGGGGACATACCTGAACGCCCTTTTGCCCCCAGTGCCATTCTGCCGATGTACATCAGCATGCGCTGGTCGGCAAGCGATTAAGATAGAGATGGTAAGCAAAACATTAAAACATTTATGTGTATATATATATATATATATATATATATATATATATATATATATATAAAATTATAAATATCTCTGTTCCCTTTTTTATAAATTATCTCATTCCCTCTGTTCTCAGCTGCATAAGAGCTGGGGGGAGGAGAAGCAGCAGTACACTGATCTTCCCAGTGAATAGCTGTGCAGGGGGGGAGGGGGGGGTTGTCAGGAGAAGTCTGATCATTGGAGGAGAGCAGGCTGAGTTCCCATCATAGCTAGAGAACTGACCATGTGTGCTCTCCTGCTTAGTGTGGTCAGTTTTTAATAGGAAAGCAGAGGGACTGGCAGGCACACCAGGGATTTCACATAAAGGAAGCAAAACAAAGAGAACAGGAGACTTTCTCATACAAGTACATGGTACAGCAGCCACATATCAGGATTATGAAATGTTGGGGTAACAAATGCCTTCCATTCTGGGCCAATTCTGACATCTCTCTCATACACGGAACAATTAGTTTTTTTTTTTCCTGTTAAATTACTTGGAACCCCCAAATATTATATATTTTATAATCAGAGACCTTGGAGATTAAAAATGGTGGGTGTTGCAATTTTTTATGTCACAAGATATTTGCATAGTGGATTATCAATTATCAAACTTTTTAGGAAAAAAATACACTGAGTTTTAGTACATAGAAATACAGTCTAATACTCAGTTGTTTGGTAAAAAATAAAAAAAATGTTCCGTCGAGTAAATAGACACCTAACATGCCATGCTTTAAAATTGTGTATGCCCGTGGAACAGCGCTAAACTATATTACCTAAAAATTTTCATAGGAGACACTTTAAAAAGCCTCGACAGGTTACCAATTCAGAGTTACACAGGAGGTTTAAATGTTTTTTGGATTAACTTTATTGCTATCACAAGGGATGAACAACATCCCTTGTGACCGCATGAGCCTTGACAGGTCCTCTTTATGGTAAGATCTGGGGTCTTTCAGACCCCATATCTCTCCTATGGCCTCCAAAGCCTCCGATCTGAGTTTGGTTTGATCGCCTGTAGAATTAAGATGCTGTTGCTCCCAACGTAGAACTCAACATTTTATCTGGCATAATGCAATGTCCGATAAAAGCAGGAATGTGTATTAAGCCAATTTGTCTCCATACACCTTCTTGGACTGGGTGTTTGCTAGGCGCTGACAGTATGGGGGAGATTTACTACAACTGGAAAGTGTAAAATCTGGTGCAGCTCTACATAGAAACCAATCCGCCTCCAGGTTTTATTGTCAAAGCTTCATTGAACGAGCTGAAGTTAGAAGCTGGTTGGCTACCAATTACAGCCGCTCCACATTCTGAGTGCTCCAGTTTTAGTAAATCTCCCCCATTGTACATGGCACCTTTTCTGTAACCCGTGTGAATGTAACATTACAGAACAACATATACAATTATTTTGCCATGTGTCATTGTATATTTAACTTGCTCTCCAACAATTGTTTTTCTTTGTCGCAGTCCTAATTGGCTGTTTTACTTTTGATTGACAGGCCAGATTCTAAAGCCGTAGTTCTGGTGGAATCCGGGATCAGAATTCACACCACGGAGTTTGAATGGCCCAAGAATATGATGCCATCTGGGTTTGCAATGAAGGTTTGAAGGAAATCAATTATAGTCTCACTCAAAACATTAGACATGTCATGGTCTTCTGAAGCTAGTCATACTCATTACATTCTTAGTGCACAAACTCCTTTTGGAATAGTTATGTAGTATATGGTAGGCCCTCAGACTACATGGTATTCCCTCTGACTACATGGTATTCCCTCTGACTACATGGTATTCCCTCCGACTACATGGTATTCCCTCCGACTACATGGTATTCCCTCCGACTACATGGTAGGCCCTCCGACTACATGGTAGGCCCACAGACTACATGGTATTCCCTCCGACTACATGGTATTCCCTCCGACTACATGGTATTCCCTCCGACTACATGGTATTCCCTCTGGCTACATGGTATTCCCTCTGACTACATGGTATTCCCTCCGACTACATGGTATTCCCTCCGACTACATGGTAGGCCCTCAGACTACATGGTAGGCCCTATGGTAGGCCCTCCGACTACATGGTAGGCCCTCCGACTACATGGTAGGCCCTCAGACTACATGGTATTCCCTCCGACTACATGGTATTCCCTCCGACTACATGGTATTCCCTCCGACTACATGGTAGGCCCTCCGACTACATGGTAGGCCCTCAGACTACATGGTAGGCCCTCAGACTACATGGTCGGCCCTCAGACTACATGGTAGGCCCTCAGACTACATGGTAGGCCCTCAGACTACATTGATGGCCTTTTTCTGGCACCATCCTTCTATGTTTCTCACAAGCTTCCCAAGTATTATTTGATTGGTATGGTTGTCTGTTGAGCAGCTGAATCTTTTTTGAGATGGCCTTGGGCCAACCTTGTTTAAGAAAAGCCTTTTGGCATTCCAGCTGTGTAGGGTTTAACCACCTCCTGCCTGGTCTATTGTAAAATTACAGCCGCCCCGGAGCCTCTGTCTTCTGGGTGGACGTTATATGACACCCTCCCGGTTGCGTGCCTTGTGTGTCCCCTAGGGGTGTTTCGTCACATATGGCGACCCATCACATTTGGCTGCCCGCTGGAGTGCGCATGCGCGACGCCGCCATATGCGTTCCAACACTTATAAAACTTTTGTCACTTTTAACACTTTTTTAAAAGTGTTTAAACAAATAAAAAGTGTTTTTGTCACTTTTAACACTTTTAAAACGTAAAGTTTTAAAAGTGTTGGAACGCATATGGGGCGCTTTCGCGCATGCGCACTCCAGCGGGTAGCCAAATGTGATGAGTCGCCATATGTGACAAAACAGGGGCCGTGCAGTGGCACAATCTGTGACCTGCTGTGTCCACCAGACACAGCGGAAGACAGATCGCTATACCGGGCCGGCCCTGGTACCATGTGATGGCTGTGACCAATCACAGTGACATTGTTGCCAACCATCAGTATTTATACTGGCAGCCAGTAAAAAACAGGCACTTTTCTACTGCCAGTAAATGCCAGTGACAGGAAGAAGTGGCCAGTAAAAAAATGTCTGACGGTTGGCTTGATACTGCACATGTACAATTCTGGTCTGGAGCCGGCCGAGACTATTGAAGTGCCTGCTACAGTGTGTTCGGGCAGCACCGGCAGGGGCGGGTCTACCACAGGTGTGCCTGAGCATGTGGTGTGATGGTGCAAGGGAGCTGAGCAGATCGGCCGGAGCCTCGTGTGCAGGTCTGTGGGACAGGAGTGGGGCTGTCAGTGCTGTTTGGACTGAAGGGAGCACCTGGTGTGGAGAGAGACTGTGATTCAGGAGGAGACGCGTGGTGTCGGTGAGGTGTCATCATCATCTGTGCTGCTGCACACTGCTGTCAATGTCATTGTGAGAGTCAGTTTCATGTGTGTGTGCCTCCCCATTCTTATTTCTTGCCCCGTGAGCTACTTACTATATCAAAAATAAGATCAGAAATATATTTTTTTTGAACTTAATATCTACTTTTGGAAAATTCCAGTAAAAACTTGGCTGTGGCAGTAAATTTTGGATGTTGTGTCAGTAAATTTCAATCTGGTAGGTTGGCAGCACTGCACAGTGATCACATGTCAAATGTACACAATGGCTTATAGTCATAGCCAATCATTGTGTACTGTTGTGATCTCTGTGATTGGTCCCTGTGATCACATGGTACAGACACAGGGCTAATCACAGCACACCTGTACCACGTGATAGCCAATCACAGCTATTGCAATAATACATAATGACACATGAATTGATGCCATTCATAAAAAATAAGCGAGTACACCCCTCACATTTTGTAAATATTTTATTATCTTTTCATGTGACAACACTGAAGAAATGACACATTGCTACAATGTAAAGTAGTGAGTGCACAGCTTGTATAACAGTGTAAATTTGCTGTCCCCTCAAAATAACTCAACACACAGCCATTAATGTCTAAACCGCTGGCAACAAAAGTGAGTACACCCCTGAAAATTGTGAAAAAGTGAAAATGTCCAAATTGGTCCCAAAGTGTCAATATTTTGTGTGGCCACCATTATTTTCCAGCACTGCCTTAACCCTCTTGGGCATGGAGTTCACCAGAGCTTCACAGGTTGCCACTGGAGTCCTCTTCCACTCCTCCATGACGACATCACAGAGCTGGTGGATGTTGGAGACCTTGCACTCCTCCACCTTCCGTTTGAGGATGCCCCACAGATGCTCAATAGGGTTTAGGTCTGGAGACATGCTTGGCCAGTCCATCGCCTTTACCCTCAGCTTCTTTAGCAAGGCAGTGGTCGTCATGGAGGTGTGTTTGGGGTCGTTATCATGTTGGAATACTGCCCTGCGGCCCAGTCTCTGAAGGGAGGGGATCATGCTCGACTTCAGTATGTGACAGTACATGTTGGCATTCATGGTTCCCTCAATGAACTGTAGCTCCCCAGTGCTGGCAGCGCTCATGCAGCCCCAGACCATGACACTCCCACCACCATGCTTGACTGTAGGCAAAAAACACTTGTCTTTGTACTCCTCACCTGGTACCGCCACACAGGCTTGACACCATCTGAACCAAGTAAGTTTATTTTGGTCTCATCCCCAAAAATGGGGATATTTATTACAGCAAAAAGTACAAAATATTGTTTTTTTTTTTCAAAATTGTCGCTCTTTTTTTGTTTATAGCGCAAAAAATAAAAACCGCAGAGGTGATCAAATACCACCAAAAGAAAGCTCTATTTGTGGGGAAAAAAGGACGTCAATTTTGTTTGGGTGCAACGTCGCACGACCGCGCAATTGTCAATTAAAGTGACGCAGTGCCGAATCGCAAAAAATGGCCTGGTCATTCAGCAGCCAAATCTTCCAGGGCTGAAGTGGTTAACCACTTGCTTACTGGGCACTTAAACCCCCCTCCAGACCAATTTTCAGCTTTCAGCGCTATCGCACTTTGAATGACCATTGCGCGGTCATACAACACTGTACCCAAATTAAATTTTTATCATTTTTTCCCACAAATAGAGGTTTCTTTTGGTGGTATTTGATCACCTCTGCGGTTTTTATTTTTTGTTAAAAAAATTTAAAAAGACTGAATTTAAAAAAATATATATATTTTTTTTATATTTTGTTATAAAATGTTGCAAACAGGTAATTTTTCTCCTTCATTGATGTACGCTGATGAGGCTGCACTGATGGTCACCAATAGGCTGCACTGATAGGCACCGATGGGCTGCACTGATGGGCACCGATAGGGCGGCACTGGTGGGCACTGAGAGGTGACACTGAGAGGTGGCACTGAAGGGCATTGATAGGTGGCATTGGTGGGCACTGAGAAGTGGCACTGATAGGTGGCACTGATAGCTGGCAGTGATGGGCACTGATAGGTTACACTGAAAGGCAGCACTGCTAGGTGGCACTGATTGGCACCACTGGTGGGCATTGATAGGTGGCACTTGTGAGAATTGACAGGTGGCACTGGCAGGTGGCACTGGCAAGCACAGAGGAGGAGGCAGATGTGCCTCCTTCCTCTTCGGGACCGATGTCCCTTGAACATAAGCCGGCGATCAGCTTTTTTTTCTCCTCACACTGTCACGTCCTATGATGGCCTCCCGGAAATTCAGGTCCACGCTGGGGCCATCATTCGGCTACAGCACGGACCTCAAGTGGTTAAAGTATAACTAAAGGCAAAACTTTTGTTTTTTGTTTTTAGATAGAGGGCAGAGAGATTAGAACACCTGTCAATTTTGATTGCTGTCTCTGCCCCCATTATGGAGATTCTCCCTCTGTTTATCCTGTTTACCATTATCATTGAAAAGGAAAATAAAGAAGATCCCACATTTTAGATTGTCCCCTGAGAAGTAATAGAGGGGGAAATTAGTTCTTGTGACCCGGGGGTCCCCAACGGATTCCCTTCATTTTCAGGTATTTCCTCTCACTTCCTGTTTTGGCTATGGGACAGGAAGTGAAGGGAAGTCTCCCTGCATTGGGACACAAATGGTGAAAAAAAAAAAAATCTGACAGGGGTTATAACCCTCTTTTGCTCTATCCAAAAAAAAAAAAATTACCTATAGTTCCACTTTAATTCTGCAGATCACAATTCCAGTGCACTTTGAATGTGGTGTGGGGAAGGTGCATGGAATACAGGTTGCCCGAACTGCTTTCTAGGGTGAATGGGCACTACATGTCAACAGTGCCTTGGTTTGTAACAACACATAGCAGCGCCCCCCTCCAATCCCCACTGGCAGAACACGTAGACCAATCTGCACACTAAACTGGATATTTTCAGGCCTCTTCCCATGTAATTACACAGATCAATACTGGCAGGAATACATCCCTATAAGTGGGCGGATGTAATTGGACTTGCACCCAACTATATCCGCCCACCCCCGGGTCTTTTGGACCAATGGGAATGATTTTTCACTTTTGTCTTTTTTTTTTTTTTTTTTTTTAGGCTGTTGTATCATATTCACGTGCTTTTTCATTATTCTATTGGCCATCACAGCACATACAAATGCACAGAAAAACAGGAACACCTCATTTCTCATAAAGCAGAGCAACTGCAAAACTGAGCATCCTTACTGCACACACGTGTGTTGTTTTTCCGTAAAAACGCTAAAGTGTGAATGAGAAACGCTAAAGTGTGAATGAGCCCATTAACATGTTCGCATTTTTTTTGCTTGATGTGTTTGCCAATGAAATAGATGGGAATCCATCAAATCGCATCTCAACACCTGCACTGAGCTGCACGCTGCGACACAGGTGAATGCACCAAAGTACACGTTCATGTATAAGATAAGGCATTCTCAATAGCATGCATTGCAGCACATTGTGACACATTGCAACTACACATGTGGTGTACATTAGAAGGACCCCTCCTCTCCAGTCCCCCTCATTCTTCCACAACTATTTTATATATATATATATATATATATATATATATATATATATATATATATATATAAAATATCTTAGCACCTATTAGCTCCTGATTTGCTACTAGCGCCTGATTTGCGCCTACATTTACTAGTAATGGCGAGTACTACCGCGCAAACCACGAACTCAGAAAAAGAATACAAATAAAACAGGGGGGGCAATTGTTTAAGATAAAAGTCAGGATAAATGATAAAGCCGCCACCATAAGGGTGTTCCCACACCAAAAAAATATCTGACAAAATATTATAGGATTTTCCCTATAGAACCTCCATTCACGTGGTTGTTTTACATTTCTATTATATTAATCTTTTTGAGCGATATTTATTATACTTTTTTGAGCGTCACTTAATCATCAGTTTTTTACACCATTTATATTTTAATTTGATTGAGCGCCACACTAATTCAATATTTTTTCACCTACATTTACTAGCGCCTGGGTTGTCCCCTATTTGCGCCTGGATTATGCCTACTTTACCTAAATGGACGCCCAGATTGCGCCTATTTGACCCCTATTAGCGGCTCAGTTACTGCTGCTGTTCTGTACCAGCCGATTTAGATAGCTACAGCTTGTGCGCAGGTGTGGTAGAGCAGAGCGCGCCCCTTCAACCCAGCGTGCGGGTGTGATTCCCAATGCTGCCTATAGATGGTAGTGCTGAGCCGATGACGTCACTGAGAATCCAGCTTCTAGATACAGAGAGCACTGCAATCTCCTCGCCGGGCGCGGTGGCGTGCGTCTGTAATCCCAGCTGCTTGGGAGGCTGAGGCTGTCGGATTGCTTGAGTCCAGGAGTTCTGGTCTACCCTGTGCTATGTTGATCGGGTGTCCACGCTAAGTTCGGTATCAATATGGTGACCCCAGGGGAGCCCAGAGCCACCAGGTTGCACTAAGGAGGGGTGAACCGGCCCAGGTCGGAAACGGAGCAGGTCAAAACCCCCGTGCTGATCAGTAGTGGGATAGCGCCTGTGAATAGCCGGTGTAGAGCAGCCTGGATAATACAGTGAAACACAGTCTCTTTTTTCCTAATTTTTTTTCATTATTAATTTTATTTATGGTATTTATAGTTTTAATTTATTATTTTTATACACCTTTATATTTATTCATTATTAATTTCATCAAGCACCAATTTTTATACACCGTTATTTATTTTTAGATTTACCCATTATTATATTTTTTTTTTTTTTCTTTTTCTACACCCTTTCTTATTTTTCATATGCATTTATTATTTTTATACACCCTGATTCATAGTAATTTTTATATTTATTCATTATTATCCTCATTATTTTTCTTTATTTTTATACACCCTTATTCACAGTTATTTTTATAGTTATTAAGTATTATATTTATCATTATTATTTATTATTTTTATACACCCTTTTTTTTCCATTCACAATATTTTATTTATATTTATTCATTATTAATGTCATCACACACCCATTTTTATTTTTATACACCGTTATTTATTTTTAGATTTACTCATTATTATATATTTTTTTCTTTTTCGTCACCCTTTTTATTTTTCATATGGATTTATTATTTCTATACACCCTGATTTGTAGTTATTTTTATATTTATTAATTATTATCCTCATCATTTTTTCTTTATTTTTATACACCGTTTTTTAGAGTTATTTTTATAGTTATTAAGTATTATATTTATCATTATTATTTATTATTTTTATACACCCTTTTTTAACTTTATTCTTTAAATTTATTCATAAATGTATCCTTTTTTATTTTTTTTTATATAAATTTGTATTCATTATGTTTATTGCTATAAATTTTTATTCATTATCTTTATTATTTTTTAATGTATATTTATACTCTCATTTATTTATTTATTTTATATTACTTTTATTTGTTTATATTTGTTTAACTTTTTTTTCCATTCACAATCTATTTATATTTATTCATTAATAATGTCATCACACACCCATTTTTATTTTTATACACCGTTTTTAATTTTTTTTTATCTTTGTACACCCTTTGTTATTTTTAATATGCATTTATTACACCCTGATTTGTAGTTATTTTTATATTTATTAATTATCCTCATTATTTTTTTAAATTTTTATACACCCTTATTTAGAGTTATTTTTATATTATTAACTATTATATTTATCATTGTTATTTATTATTTTTATACACCTTTTTTTAATATCTTTATTCTTTAAATTTATTCATAAATGTATCCTTTTTTATTTTTTTATATTATTTTATTCATTATTTTTATTTTTTATACACCTTTTTTTTTTTTTACCGCTGGTCAGTGCCCATCAGTGCCGCCTGTCAGTGCCCATCAGTGCTGCATATCAGTGCCGCCTATTGGTGCCCATCAGTGCTGCATATCTGTGCCACCTATCAGTGCCCATCAATTCTACATATCAGTGCCCATCAGTGCCAACTCATCAGTGCCCATCAGTGTTGCCTCATCAGTGCCCATCAATTCTACATATCAGTGCCTTCTCATTAGTGCCCATCAGTGCCAACTCATCAGTGCCCATCGGTGCCACCTGATCAGTGCCGCCTCATGAGTGCTTGTCAGTGAAGGAGAAAACAAAATTTTATGACAGAAACTAAGAAAAACGCTATTTTTTCAAAAACTTTGGTCTTTTTTAGTTTGTTTAGCAAAAAATAAAAACCCCAGAGGTGATCAAATACCACCAAAAGAAAACTCCATTTGTGGGAAGAAAATGATAAAACTTTAGTTTGGGTACAGTGTTGCATGACCGCGCAATTGTCATTCAAAGTGCGACAGCACTGAAAGCTGAAAATTGTCCTTGGCAAAAGTGCCCGGCATTGAAGTGGTTAATTTAGGGGTAATTATAAAGCCTAAAGGAATTTCTTATACTGTATATTTTATATTAGTATGGAATTCTCTGGGCGCAGCACTGACCTCTGCTGGAGAAAAGTAAATAACGCATCTAAAGCCTGCACGCTGTTCCATGTACCGCCACTAGATGTCGCACCGTGTTCTGAACGCTCTTACAGAATTGATCCGTGTGGCTCGCCGTGCCATGTGATGCAGGAAGTGTATGGCCGGCTGGAGTGAGTGCACAAGTGGGAGCTGGCAGAATGAAGAACAGATTCAATACCATAGATATCCGGGCTGTCATCTCAGAGCTGCAGGACAGGTGACTACAAGGAGGGCTGTGTGAGCTGCAGGGGGGATGGAACATCAGCCATGGGAGTGGGGAAGCTTCCTCTCCAGCTGTTGGGGGGGCTACAAGTCCCAGCTTACCCTGCCTGAGCTGCAGGTGTGCAGTGCTGATCATTATTATGAATGAGGTCTTATAACTGATCAATAATCCTGTGTGTTGTCTCTCTTCATCCCTCAGTCTGCTGGGCATGCGCGTGTACAATGTCTACGATGTGGATAACAAGACTTACCTCATCCGCCTGCAAAAGTAAGAGGAGACGGATTTCCTGGGATTGGGGTCTAGGATGTCTGTGTGTAATGGTGACTGGCGGTACAAGAAAGCGGGGCCCCATTCACAGGGGCCCTGGGGCCCAGGAACCATTCATAACAAGGAAGAGACCTGGTGTAGTATAAAAGGGGTTTTTAACCGCTTCAGCCCCAGAAATTTTACCCCCTTCCTGACCAGAGCACTTTTTGCGATTCGGCACTGCGTCTCTTTAACTGACAATTGTGCGGTCGTGCGACGTTGTACCCAAACAAAATTGACGTCATTTTTTCCCCACAAATAGAGCTTTCTTTTGGTGGTATTTGATCACCTCTGCGGTTTTTATTTTTTGCGCTATAAGCAAAAAAAAAAAAAGCGATAATTTCGAAAAAAAAAGCAATATTTTTTTACTTTTTGCTATAATAAATATCCCCAAAAATATATAAAAAAAAATTTTTTTCCTAAGTTTAGACCGATATGTATTCTTCTACGTATTTTTGGTAAAAAAAATCGCAATAAGTGTATATTGATTGATTGGTTTGCGCAAAATTTATAGCGTCTACAAAACAGGGGATAGATTTATGGCATTTTTATTATTATTTTTTTTTTAATTAGTAATGGCGGCAATCTGCGATTTTTATCATGAATGCAACATTATCGGACACTTTTGACACTATTTTGGGACCATTGTCATCTATACAGCGATCATTGCTATAAAAATGCACTGATTACTGTGTAAATGACACTGGCAGTGAAGGGGTTAAGTGAGTCCTAGGGAGTGATTCTAACTTTAGGGGGGAGGGGCTTTAACACACAGGACAGTGATCACTGTTTCCGATGACTTTAAATTATAAAGAAAGTCTGAGGACTGACCCCTAACATAAAGCACCTCCATCCCTAATATCAGAGAAAAAACAAATGAACGTCGCCCACGGGACTTTAAATGAGGTGTAAATGGTGATCAAAGGGTAAACAAGTATAAAAGTACAAATATTTTATTGAAAATAACAGCATAATACATAATGGAGCATGAGCATGGGTGAACAGGTTCATAGAACAGCGACATTGCAATGTAATCTTAAACCATAGCCATCATATAATAGTGAAACATATAATACAGGTATGCATAGTACATCTCTAACCCGACGCGTTTCGCGAGCTTTCCTCGCTTCATCAGGGGCTGATGCGCATAACTGCTGTCTGTAAATACAGATAAAGTAATTAGAGTATCGATTATGATAGGGTAAAAGCAAGAAGCCAGACCTGGTCATCCCGTACTTACTTGTAGGACCAAAGCTACAGACACATAACCCAGGCACGGGCAGGCGGAGGGCATCTCCCCCGGGAGCTGAAGGGGCCGAGGACCCAACCAGAGGACCGAGGCCAGGCGTGGGGGGCAGCATGGCAGAATGAGAGAGAGAAAGGGGAGCGTGAACCCAAGTTGATCCCAAAATGCAATGCAGGGCGACTCACTGTATAGGGATATAAGTAAGATAGAAGAGTTTGGAAGTATGAGATGTATATCGTGGCATAAATGCAAGGTATGTAGGTAAACAAGGTCTAAATTAATGTAAATAGTATTGTCGTAGAAATACAAAGTAAGTACTACTTGCATGGTATGCACAAAGTGTCCCGCAGAGCAGAGAGAAAAAGGAGGGTACAAGGTGAAAAGGTGAACGAGAAAGGAGGGAGAGGGGAGGGAAGGAGGGGAAAACAAGGGGAAGTGAAGTGAATAGTATCAGAAAAAGAACAATAAAAGAAAAAGGAAATGAAAAAAGGGGGGGGGGGGGGAAGGGGGAATAGGGCCAGGGGGAAGAAAAGAAAAATTGAGTGAAGTGAAGGGAGGAGAGGCACGGTGAAATAAGGGGCAAAATGATTATTGGTGTGATGAACTGGAAAGGTACTTCTATGTGAAAGAGCAGAATGTGATTAGAGGAGTCAGTCAGAGAACAGCAAGTGGGGATAGGTACGCTTTGAGGTGCAGGTATTTGTATTAGAGTACATAGATAGAGTGCCTACCAGTATAGTGCAGCGTCCCGACTGGGTGTTGGAGACGTAGTGAAGGAAGAATTGCCATACTGTCACCCCCCGCCTTATACCCGGACATCCGCCGAGTTCTCCGCCCCTAACGTCATGCGTCAGGCGGAGCTAAAGGAGATCGCAACGCGCCCGCCGTATAGGGCAGGCACTCGCGATCCACAGCCGCCGCCTGGATGACACATCCCGCCCGTCTCTCTCATTCTGCCATGCTGCCCCCCACGCCTGGCCTCGGTCCTCTGGTTGGGTCCTCGGCTCCTTCAGCTCCCGGGGGAGATGCCCTCCGCCTGCCCGTGCCTGGGTTATGTGTCTGTAGCTTTGGTCCTACAAGTAAGTACGGGATGACCAGGTCTGGCTTCTTGCTTTTACCCTATCATAATCGATACTCTAATTACTTTATCTGTATTTACAGACAGCAGTTATGCGCATCAGCCCCTGATGAAGCGAGGAAAGCTCGCGAAACGCGTCGGGTTAGAGATGTACTATGCATACCTGTATTATATGTTTCACTATTATATGATGGCTATGGTTTAAGATTACATTGCAATGTCGCTGTTCTATGAACCTGTTCACCCATGCTCATGCTCCATTATGTATTATGCTGTTATTTTCAATAAAATATTTGTACTTTTATACTTGTTTACCCTTTGATCACCATTTACACCTCATTTAAAGTCCCGTGGGCGACGTTCATTTGTTTTTTCACTGTTTCCGATGACAGAGAGCTGTGATCACTGCCCTGTCACAAGGCAGAACGGGGAAATGCTTTGTTTACATCTCCCTGTTCTACCTCTCCGTGACATGATCGCGGGCACCCGATGGACCCGCTGTCAGGCGCGCGCAACACCGCTTCTTAAAGGGGACATACCTGAACGCCCTTTTGCCCCCAGTGCCATTCTGCCGATGTACATCAGCATGCGCTGGTCGGCAAGCGATTAAGATAGAGATGGTAAGCAAAACATTTATGTGTATATATATATATATATATATATATATAAAATTATAAATATCTCTGTTCCCTTTTTTATAAATGATCTCATTCCCTCTGTTCTCAGCTGCATAAGAGCTGGGGGGAGGAGAAGCAGCAGCACACTGATCTTCCCAGTGAATAGCTGTGGAGGGGGGGTTGTCAGGAGAAGTCTGATCATTGGAGGAGAGCAGGCTGAGTTCCCATCATAGCTAGAGAACTGACCATGTGTGCTCTCCTGCTTAGTGTGGTCAGTTTTTAATAGGAAAGCAGAGGGACTGGCAGGCACACCAGGGATTTCACATAAAGGAAGCAAAACAAAGAGAACAGGAGACTTTCTCATACAAGTACATTGTACAGCAGCCACATATCAGGATTATGAAATGTTGGGGTAACAAATGCCTTCCATTCTGGGCCAATTCTGACATCTCTCTCATACACGGAACAATTAGTTTTTTTTTTTTCCAGTTAAATTACTTGGAACCCCCAAATATTATATATTTTATAATCAGAGACCTTGGAGATTAAAAATGGTGGGTGTTGCAATTTTTTATGTCACAAGATATTTGCATAGTGGATTATCAATCATCAAACTTTTTAGGAAAAAAATACACTGAGTTTTAGTACATAGAAATACAGTCTAATACTCAGTTGTTTGGTAAAAAATAAAAAAAATGTTCCGTCGAGTAAATAGACACCTAACACGCCATGCTTTAAAATTGTGTATGCCCGTGGAACAGCGCTAAACTATATTACCTAAAAATTTTCATAGGAGACACTTTAAAAGCCTCGACAGGTTACCAATTCAGAGTTACACAGGAGGTTTAAATGTTTTTTGGATTAACTTTATTGCTATCACAAGGGATGAACAACATCCCTTGTGACCGCATGAGCCTTGACAGGTCCTCTTTATGGTAAGGTCTGGGGTCTTTCAGACCCCATATCTCTCCTATGGCCTCCAAAGCCTCCGATCTGAGTTTGGTTTGATCGCCTGTAGAATTAAGATGCTGTTGCTCCCAACGTAGAACTCAACATTTTATCTGGCATAATGCAATGTCCGATAAAAGCAGGAATGTGTATTAAGCCAATTTGTCTCCATACACCTTCTTGGACTGGGTGTTTGCTAGGCGCTGACAGTATGGGGGAGATTTACTACAACTGGAAAGTGTAAAATCTGGTGCAGCTCTACATAGAAACCAATCCGCCTCCAGGTTTTATTGTCAAAGCTTCATTGAACGAGCTGAAGTTAGAAGCTGGTTGCCTACCATGCACAGCCGCTCCACATTCTGAGTGCTCCAGTTTTAGTAAATCTCCCCCATTGTACATGGCACCTTTTCTGTAACCCGTGTGAATGTAACATTACAGAACTACATATACAATTATTTTGCCATGTGTCATTGTATATTTAACTTGCTCTCCAACAATTGTTTTTCTTTGTCGCAGTCCTAATTGGCTGTTTTACTTTTGATTGACAGGCCAGATTCTAAAGCCGTAGTTCTGGTGGAATCCGGGATCAGAATTCACACCACGGAGTTTGAATGGCCCAAGAATATGATGCCATCTGGGTTTGCAATGAAGGTTTAAAGAAAATCAATTACAGTCTCACTCAAAACATTAGACATGCCTCGCTTCGCTCGGCTCTTTTAGATTCCCCCTCTGGGTCCACTTGGATGGTAGGGAAGGAACCTGGACCCAGAGCGCAGGCGCCGTGTACAGCTGATTGTCGATCTTGAGCTTCGACTATCTCCGGCGGCTGTTATTAGTTCGTACTGCGCAGGCGCTGCGCCTGCGCAGTACAGGGGGGGAACTTATCCGCCGAAGGAACTTATTCGGCAAGACACCGGCTCTGTGTGTCCATAAGACCCATGCTCCCTTCTCACTAGCTGTGATTGACAGCAGGGGGAGCCAATGGCTCACGTTGCTGTCTCTGAGCCAGTGAGGAGACAGACAGCCAAGAGAGTCTTGTGCACATCACTAGATCAGGCTCAGGTAAGTAAAAGGAGGGGCTTGTGGGGGAAGCTAAATGCAGAAAGTTTTTTTTACCTTAATGCAGAGAATAGATTAAGGTAAACAGCTTTCTGCCTTTAGAACCACTTTAACTAGATCAGGATCTGGTTTTGTAAGTGTCAGTATTTGTATTAGTTAGTAGCAGTGTCAGGGTTAGTGTGTGTGTGTTTTTTTTCTATGTTAGTTGAACTAGATGGACTTGTGTCTTTTTTTCAACCAGATTAACTATGTAACTACAGTATGTGTCTTAGGTAGGAACTTATATTATAGCGCAACTTTAATTTGGACTATATTATATTTAGTGTCAGTGGGAGAGTTAGTGTCAGTGTCAGTTTGTTTAGGTAGGGCAAAAAAAAAAAAAAAAAGCATACAGTTGTTTCTAATCCCTGCTACAGATACAAAGAACAAAACACGTACATATATGTGGTGTCGGCGCAATTGTCAGGATTAGAATTTGTTTTGTAGGTTTTTTTGGTGGGTCAGTTTTACTAACAAAAATTGCAAAATTGGGTTTGGGTGTTAATAAAGTGTTTGTAAAAGTATATTTTTTTAATTAAAATAACAAACATTTTACACTTACCTGCTATTTGAGCCTCTTCTGGGGTCCCCAGCTGTCCCTCTTGGCTCCTCCTCTTTTTTGTGTACCCACTAGCAAACGGCTTGCGACGGGTGCGCACCTGCAGGCTTGATCCTGAGCCAGGCTGTGTGCGTCTTTTGACACATACAACATGGCTCAGCCCCGCTGCCTGCTCTCTGCTCACAGGATTTGATTGGCAGCAGAGGGAGCCGCTGCAGACGGGCACATCACTGGATTGACAGAGGTCATAGGTAAGTATAAAATGGGGTGATTGGGTGATTCAAACACTGGGACATTTTTTTATCTTAATGCAGGGAATGCATTAAGATAAAAAATTTCCAGACTTTATAATCACTTTAAAACAGAACTAAACTTACTTTTGTTTTAGCGGTACCGCCCCTCAATAGTGCCAGCATCTTCAGCTGTGTGCCGGTCTTCAGTCTTCTTCATGGAACAGCGTGGCGTGATATCACTAGTGCTCATGCACAGGAATCAGCCATTGCAGCACACAGAGACCAGGCCAGTGTTGTAAGCTGAGCTGCACATGTACATTGCATGTCTCTTCTGCAATAAAGAGCCTGGCTGCTCTCTGTTTGTGGCAGTGGAACTTTCGTTCCACTTTAAGGCTTGTTTTGACCTTGGTCATGAAGGGTTTAACCATACCCCTTTAAGCCCCTCCCACTGTTAGCACAATTTGACCACACCCACCATTTATTGCGACGTGCCATGCACATTGCATTGTTGCACTCCTTAGGGTGTCCAGGAGGTTCAACGGATCTTTCAAATTCCTACTTATGTCCCTGACTCTCAGCATATAGAATAGGAACAGTAAGAGCTGTGTACTGAGCCATGTACTGAGATATACACCCAGCATACAGAGGATATGAAGTGATAGTGTCAAATCAAGTAGAAGTCTTGCGAGCAACTAGGGTTTAAATGTACTATCTAGAGCGGGCAGCAAATAACACACTCCCAATATAAATGTGCAAAAGAAATAATATTAAACAAATATGCTGCACTAATGGTCTATATCCAATCACTTAATGTGTCAATCTTATAATCATATAATATAAAATCAGTGCCATTGTTGAATGAATGCAATATTGAATACAATAATAATACTAACATTGAATGCAATAATAATACTAATAAATCTTTTTATAACCGTTCCAAATGTATATATCCAGTGTTTCAGTGCAGTAGGGTGATGTATAAATAGTTGTCAAATAAATGTCAAAATAAAGATGAGGCTTGTTGAATCTTCACAAATCCTCAAAAGGAATAAAAACATGGGATGGGGCGGTTTTGAGCATTTTTCCAAGCGTGTTTGCACCTTTTCAGGTTCGACCAATGTAACTATGAATAACATGCCACTGCTTTTGGTTTAAAAGAAGCTCATGTACCTTCCTGTGACACCCCTCTACCCCTCCCTCACCGTAATCTGGTAACTGAATCTTTGGTAACGCCTGTTGTATTAATGAAGCACTTGCAATTAGTAATAATGACACTAGATGGCAGGACTTTGACGTCATGTAGGTTTCAGGTTCTAGTGTCTCATTTCAAGCAGTCACTGTTGCTTGGTGTGGTGGTGTGCATCTATATTCCCCAGCTATATGGGAGCCTGCGGCTCGAGTCCAGGAGTGCTGGTCTACCCTGTTCTACAGTGGTGATGGAAAGTATTCAGACCCCTGTAAATGTTTCACTCTTTGTTATATTGCAGCCATTTGCTAAAATCATTTACGGTAAGTTCCTTTTTTTTCCTCATTAATGTACACACAGCACCCCATATTGACAGAAAAACACAGAATTGTTGACATTTTTGCAGATTTATTAAAAAAGAAAAACTGAAATATCACATGGTCCTAAGTATTCAGACCCTTTGCTGTGACACTCATATATAGCTACTCAGGTGCTGTCCATTTCTTCTGATCATCCTTGAGATGGTTCTACACCTTCATTTGAGTCCAGCTGTGTTTGATTATACTGATTGGACTAGATTAGGAAAGCCACACACCTGTCTATATAAGACCTTACAGCTCACAGCGCATGTCAGAGCAAATGAGAATCATGAGGTCAAAGGAACTGCCTGAAGAGCTCAGAGACAGAATTGTGGCAAGGCACAGATCTGGCCAAGGTTACAAAAAAATTTCTGATGCACCTAAGGTTCCTAAATGGAAGACGTTTGGGACGACCAAAACCCTTCCTAGAGCTGGCCATCCGGCCAAACTGAGCTATAGGGGGAGAAGAGCCTTGGTGAGAGAGGTAAAGAAGAACCCAAAGATCGCTGTGGCTGAGCTCCAGAGATGCAGTCGGGAGATGGAAGAAAGTTGTAGAAAGTCAACCATCACTCATTCACCATTCACACGGCCATGCCTATCCATTCACCCCTTGGGCATGGGATGCACAGGTGGTTCATTCATCTGCATGCTTGCAGTCCTGTTTATGTCTATTGGGACACACTGGGGTTGATTTACTCAAACTGGAGACTGCAAAATCCCGTGCATCTGTGCATGGTAGCCAATCAGCTTCTAACGTCAGCTTGTTCAATTAAAGTGGTTGTAAACCCTTACAACACAATTTTTGCTACAGGTAAGCCTATAATAAGGCTTACCTGTAGCTACCCAGGATGACTACTAAACCTGCACGGTTCAGGAGATATCCCCTGTATTTGCATGTGTTGACGTCATCGGCACATGCGCATTAAAGCAAACTGAAGCAATAGCAGGTACGTACCATTGCTTCAGTGAGTGTGCCATTACTGGCGGGAGTGACGTCATCACAGCTACGGAGCCCGCAATACCTGAAAGTAACTCCGGGAGCGATGTGAAGGGGAAGGGGCTTTGATCTCAGGTAAGTAATTTATAATGAGCTAGTATGCATAGCATACTAGCTCATTATGCCTTTGTCTTGCAGGGGTTTTTTTTGTTCTAGGGTTTACAACCACTTTATAGAGGAGTTCCAGCCCCCCACCAAAAAATTATAAGTCAGCAGCTACACATACTGTAGCTGCTGACTTTTGCTATTAGGGCACTTGCCTGTCCAGGGATGCCGCTGTGTCATCACCCAAGCCGCCATCTTGGGTAAGGGAAACGGCAGTGAAGTCTTACGGTTTATGGCTGGTTTTCGCATGGATCGCGCTGTGCTTTCTCAATGGGCCGGCTGCGATGAGGGACGAACTTTCGGCTCAGTTTGCCGTGTCAAAGCCAGATACCCCCCAGAAGCTGACTGGTTTCTATGCAGAGCTGAACCAGATTTTGCAACCCCCAGTTTTTAATAAATCAGCCCAAATGGCTGAAAAGACATTTGGGGACATGCACCTGCCCCTTGCACGGCTGTCAAGCTGGAACCTGGGGCTATATCCATGCAGCCACTGTATCTGAATTGCTATGAATAGATGTAAGCACAGATGTGCGGATAGGTACGCCCCTGGGGATGAAGCCTAAGAGCTCATTCACACTGTATGCATTTTTCTGCCCTTTATCAACACCAAGCACTACAAGGGCACAGAGAAAACAATTGTTTTCTCTGTGCCCTGTTCATACTACAAAGCTGGCTTGAGCTGGGTTGAAGTGCATTGCTTATAAAACGCAGACTTGCAGCATTTTTCCCCGCAATGCACCAGAGCTCACATGAAGTCGCCATTCATTGAAGCACCGCATACAAATGAGTGAAGGGCCAGTTCACACCAGGAATCGCACAGGGACAAGCTGAGCATTCCTGTATGATTCACATGCAGTGCGATTTTAACCCATTTATTTTGAATGAGCTGAATCGCACTGGACTGCACATACACTACTTTAAAAACGCACAGCAACCGGATCGCATGGTACTTCTGTAACATGTGATCCGGTGCAGGCAAATGCACTTCAACTCCGAACTGTGTTTGGGTTGTCCTTTACTTAAATGCTTGCCGATCAGTCGGCGTCATTATACTGTGGCAGGTTGGCACGATCCCGCAAACCGTCGCAGCTATACGTCGCATCGCGGGATCGGGATAGCAGGCGCGCGCGGGGGGTGCCGATGCTCGTGGCTGGCGGTTGCGATGACCGCTGGCCACGAGCGATCGCGAGAGGCAGAACAGGGACATGTGTGTGTAAACACACAAATCCCTGTTCTGTGAGGAGTGACAGATCATGAGTTCCTAATAGCTAGGAACCACGATCTGTCATTTCCTCTGGTCCAGGGGTCTTCAAACTACGGCCCTCCAGTTGTTCAGGAACTACAATTCCCATCATGCCTAGTCATGTCTGTCAGTGGCGTAGCGTGGGTTGCCAGCACCCGGGGCAAGGCAAATAATTTGCGCCCCCCTAACCTGCACTCCCCGAGTCCCTTCAAATACAATAGTACTGACCTACCTGATTCCTATACTGACCACTACACTAACCTACTTTATTTCAACACTGACCAACCTGATTCCTTTACTGACCATTACACACTACACTGACCACTATACTATACTGTCCACTACACTAAGAACTACACTGACCACTACACTGTCCACCATACTGTCCACTACACTGTCCACTACACTACACTGACCACTATACTGTCCACTACACTGACCACTATACTACACTGTCCACTACACTGACCACTATATTGTTCACTACGGTGACCACTATACTGTCCACTACGCTATACTATCCAATTTACTGACCACTACACTGTCTACTATACTGACCACTACACTGAGAACTACACTGTCCACTACACTATAATGACGACTATACTACACTGAGAACTACACTACAGTGACCATTACACTGACCACTATACTACACTGACCACTACACCATACTCTCCACTATACTGACCACTTTACTGTCCACTACACTATACTGTCCACTATACTGTCCACTACACTACACTGACCACTACACTACACTGACCACTAAACTGACCACTATACTACACTGTCCACTACAGTGACTACTATACTATACTGTCCACCATACTACACTGACCACTATACTACACTGTCCACTACACTGAGAACTACACTGCACTGACCACTATACTGTCCACTACACTATACTGACCACTATACTATACTGTCCACTACACTGACTACTATACTATACTGTCACTACACTACACTGACCACTATACTACACTGACTACTATACTGTCCACTATACTACACTGACCACTACACTGTCCACTATACTACACTGTCCACTACACTGACCACTACTCTACACTGACCACTACTCTACACTGACCACTATACTACATTGACCACTACACTGTCCACTACACTACACTGACCACTACACTGACTACTATACTACACTGTCCACTATACTACACTGAACACTATACTACACTGTCCACTATACTACACTGTCCACAACACTACACTGACCACTATACTACACTGTCCACTACACTGACCACTATACTAGACTGTCCACTACACTACACTGACCACTATTCTACACTGTCCACTACACTACACTGTCCACTACACTACACTGACCACTATACTACACTGTCCACTACACTGACCACTATACTACACTGTCCACTACACTACACTGTCCACTACACTGAGCACTATACTACACTGTCCACTACACTACACTGTCCACTATACTACACTGACCACTACACTGACTACTATACTATACTGACCACTATACTACACTGACCACTATACTACACTGACCACTATACTACACTGACCACTACACTGACCACTATACTACACTGACCACTATACTACACTGACCACTACACTGACTACTATACTATACTGACCACTATACTGACCACTACACTATACTGACCACTATACTACACTGTACACTATACTGTCCCGCCTACAGTCTTCCTACACTGACACTACATATACGGCGCCTCTCTCTTCTCTCTCCCCCCCCCCTTTATCCATTCCTTACCTTCTTGTCCTGCATCGGTCCGAAGGATAGGAGGAGGAGGAGGCGAAGACAGCGGCCCCGGCGGCTCACACTTTCCAGTGCTTGTCTCCCCCGCGCTCCGGTCGCCGTGTTAATTGTTTCCCGTCGCACTGTGATTGGGCGTATGGGAGTCATGTGTGGAGGCGGGACTCCACGAGTAACTGTGATCGCGGATAGGCCAGCCCCACGCCGCACATGACCCCCATACGCCCAATCACAGGGCGCCAAACAATTAACATGGTGGCCGGAGCGCGGGGGTCACAGGAGATTAAAATTAGGAGGTGGCACGAAATTGCGCCCCCCTAAATGTCGCGCCCAGGGCCACGGCACCCCCCACGCTACGCAACTGATGTCTGTGAATGTCAGAGTTTTAAAATGCCTCATGGGATGTGTAGTTCTGCAACAGCTGGAGGGCCGTAGTTTGAGGATCCCTGCTCTAGTCAGTCCCCTCACCCTACAGTTAGAAACACACCCAGGTAACACAGTTAACCCCTTGATCGCCCCCTAGTGTTAACCCCTTCCCTGCCAGTGACATTTTTACAGTAATCAGTGCATGTTTATAGCACTGATCGCTGTATAAATGCCAATGGTCCCAAAATAGTGTCAAAAGTGTCCGATCTGTCCGCCATAATGTCGCAGTCCCGATAAAAATTGCAGATCACCGCCATTACTAGTGTAAAAAAAAAAAATTGTAAAAATGCTATAAATCTATCCCCTATTTTGTAGACGCTATAACTTTTGCGCAAACCAATCAATATACACTCACTGCGATTTTTTTTTTTTTAACAAAAATATGTAGAAGAATACATATTGGCTTAAACTGAGGAAAAAATTTGCTTTTTTTAAAAAAAAATGGGGATATTTATTATAGCAAAAAGTACAAAATATTGTGTTTTTTTTCCAAATTTTCGCTCTTTTTTTAGTTTATAGCACAAAAAATAAAAACCACAGAGGTGATCAAATACCACCAAAAGAAAGCTCTATTTGTGGGAAAAAAAGGACGTCAATTTTGTTTGGGTGCAACGTCGCACGACCGCGCAATTGTCAGTCGCAGTGCCGAATCGCAAAAAAAGGCCCAGTCATTCAGCAGCCAAATCTTCCGGGGCTGAAGTGGTTAACCACTTGTTTACTGGGCACCCCCCTCCTGCCCAGACCAATTTTCAGCTTTCAGTGCTGTCGCACTTTGAATGACAATTGCGCGGTCATACAACACTGTACCCAAATGACATTTTTATCATTTTTTTCCCACAAATAGAGGTTTCTTTTGGTGGTATTTGATCACCTCTGCGGTTTTTATTGTTTGTTAAAAAAATGTAAAAAGACCGAATTTAAAAAAAATATATATATATATTTTTATATTTTGTTATAAAATTTAGCAAACAGGTAATTTTTCTCCTTCATTGATGTACGCTGATGAGGCTCCACTGGTGGGCACCGATAGGGCGGCACTGGTGGGCACTGATAGGCGGCACTGGTGGGCACTGAGAGGTGACACTGAGAGGTGGCACTGAAGGGCATTGATAGGTGGCATTGGTGGGCACTGGGAAGTGGCACTAATAGGTGGCACTGATAGGTGGCACTGATAGCTGTCAGTGATGGGCACTGATAGGTTACACTGAAAGGCAGCACTGCTAGGTGGCACTGATTGGCACCACTTGTGGGCATTGGCAGGTGGCACTGTGGCAATGGCAGGTGGCACTGGCAAGCACAGAGGAGGAGGCAGATGTGCCTCCTTCCTCTTCGGGACCGATGTCCCTTGAACATAAGCTGGTGATCAGCTTTTTTTTCTCCTCACACTGTCAGCATGAGGAGAAAAAAAAAAACGATTACTGAGCTTTTGTTTACACACGTGATCAGATGTCATTGGCTGACAGCTGATTACATGGTAAGGAGCCGGGTTCGGCCCCTTACTCGGATCGGTGATCACCCGAGTCTCGGTTACTCGGTGATCACAGCGCACGCTGCGCGTGCCCTGCAGGGGGAGCGCGCAAAGGGGAGGACGTCCTATGACGGCCTCCCGGATATTCAGGTCCGCGCTGTGGCCGTCATTCGGCTATAGCGCAGACCTCAAGTGGTTAAAGTATAACTAAAGGAAAAACTTTTTTTTTTTTTTAAGATAGAGGGCAGAGAGATTAGAACACCCAGTAGTGTATTTAGGTTTTGTGCTGCCCTAGACCTGACTAAACTCGTGCACCCCCTAATTTAAATATAACCCACCCCTTGCTGTTTAACCTCCCTGGCGGTTTTCCCGAGTGTGGCTCGGGGTTAAAATTCAGTACCATTAGCGGTAACCCCGAGCCACACTCGGGATCGCATTGCAGGATCCTGGGGCGGCGTTACTTACCTTGTCCCCGGGATCCTGCGATGTCCCCCGCAGTGTCCGAGGGCTCCGTCCTCCTCCGAAGCCTCTCCGTGCCAGGCTCCGTTCCCTGCGAGCGGCGCGACGCACGGGGGCGGAGCCTGGTGGCAAATTCAAAAAAATGTCAAAATCATAACACATACAGTACTGTAATCTTACAGATTACAGTACTGTATGAAATGATTTCACATCCCTTTTGTCCCCAGTGCTTTGGCCCATGCCCTGCATGCAGTTTTATATGATATATACTGTTCTTTCTGCCTGGAAACTGGAGATTGTCCATAGCAACCAAAAAGTGTCCCTTTACGTCAAAAGTGGCTTTAGACCAGCTAGAAAACAGTGATAGTAAATTAGAACACTTGCAGAATTGAGCGATAGTGAACTGTGGGGAAATTTATTTGATTACTATTTTTTTAAATTTTTTTTAATTATTTATTTTTATTTATTATATTATAATTTATGTTTTTGTGTTTCAAACTTTATCATACCCGGGATATCTACTAGACTCTGGTTTGGACAGATTTAAGTGTGTTATTGTTAAGATTTACAGACCTACAATATAAAACGCCAAATTTCCATGCAAAATAATTGTACCGCTTTCAGCACCTAAAATCCGAAATAATCATACCGCCAGGGAGGTTAAGACCTGCCCTGAAATTTTTGAGTGGGGACACTAGTTCTGAGGGCCTGGGGGGAGGGGAGCAAATGGATTTCCCCTAATTTGCATAGATTTCCTCCCACTTCCTGTTTGGCGGCAGGAAGTGAAGGGAAATCTCTGCAATGATACAGGGATGGTAAAAAATAAACTGACAGGGGCTATAACCCTGCCTTACTCTATCCAAAATGAAAAAAAAAAGTGTTGCCTATAGTTCTACAGTGAGGAAGGTCCAGGATGATAATACAGTCAAAATTAGAAGCGCCCCCCCCACCGCCACCCCCCCACAGTTGTGGAAAGCCGGACGCCCGCATAACGGAAGCAGTGCGGCCGCTTTATGGGGGCGCTAGACTAATTTGCCTCTCAGCCCAATCCGCCCCATAAGACTGGCGCTACACTAACAGTGTAGCGCAAGCCTATGGGGACTCTTTCCGTGCTGCCCAGTGGCGTAGCGTGGGTTGCCAGCCCCCGGGGCAAGGCAAATAATTTGCGCCCCCCTAACCTGCACTCCCCGAGTCCCTTCAAATACAATAGTACTGACCTACCTGATTCCTATACTGACCACTACACTAACCTACTTTATTTCAACACTGACCAACCTGATTCCTTTACTGACCATTACACACTACACTGACCACTATACTATACTGTCCACTACACTAAGAACTACACTGACCACTACACTGTCCACCATACTGTCCACTACACTGTCCACTACACTACACTGACCACTATACTGTCCACTACACTGACCACTATACTACACTGTCCACTACACTGACCACTATATTGTTCACTACGGTGACCACTATACTGTCCACTACGCTATACTATCCAATTTACTGACCACTACAGTGTCTACTATACTGACCACTACACTGAGAACTACACTGTCCACTACACTATAATGACGACTATACTACACTGAGAACTACACTACAGTGACCATTACACTGACCACTATACTACACTGACCACTACACCATACTCTCCACTATACTGACCACTTTACTGTCCACTACACTATACTGTCCACTATACCGTCCACTACACTACACTGTCCACTATACTACACTGACCACTAAACTGACCACTATACTACACTGTCCACTACAGTGACTACTATACTATACTGTCCACCATACTACACTGACCACTATACTACACTGTCCACTACACTGAGAACTACACTGCACTGACCACTATACTGTCCACTACACTATACTGACCACTATACTATACTGTCCACTACACTGACTACTATACTATACTGTCACTACACTACACTGACCACTATACTACACTGACTACTATACTGTCCACTATACTACACTGACCACTACACTGTCCACTACACTACACTGACCACTATACTACACTGTCCACTACACTGACCACTACTCTACACTGACCACTATACTACACTGACCACTACTCTACACTGACCACTATACTACATTGACCACTACACTGTCCACTACACTACACTGACCACTACACTGACTACTATACTACACTGTCCACTATACTACACTGACCACTATACTACACTGTCCACTACACTGACCACTATACTACACTGTCCACTACACTACACTGACCACTATTCTACACTGTCCACTACACTACACTGACCACTATACTACACTGTCCACTACACTACACTGACCACTATACTACACTGTCCACTACACTGACCACTATACTACACTGTCCACTACACTACACTGAGCACTATACTACACTGTCCACTACACTACACTGACCACTATACTACACTGATCACTATACTACACTGACCACTACACTGACTACTATACTGACCACTATACTACACTGACCACTACACTGACCACTATACTACTGACCACTATACTACACTGTCCTCTACACTACACTGACCACTATACTACACTGACCACTATACTACACTGTCCACTACACTACACTGACCACTATACTACACTGACCACTACACTGACTACTATACTATACTGACCACTATACTACACTGATCACTATACTGACCACTACACTATACTGACCACTATACTACACTGTACACTATACTGTCCCGCCTACAGTCTTCCTACACTGACACTACATATACGGCGCCTCTCTCTTCTCTCTCCCCCCCCCCTTTATCCATTCCTTACCTTCTTGTCCTGCATCGGTCCGAAGGATAGGAGGAGGAGGAGGCGAAGACAGCGGCCCCGGCGGCTCACACTTTCCAGTGCTTGTCTCCCCCGCGCTCCGGCCGCCATGTTAATTGTTTCCCGTCGCACTGTGATTGGGCGTATGGGAGTCATGTGTGGAGGCGGGACTCCACGAGTAACTGTGATCGCGGATAGGCCAGCCCCACGCCGCACATGACCCCCATACGCCCAATCACAGGGCGCCAAACAATTAACATGGTGGCCGGAGCGCGGGGGTCACAGGAGATTAAAATTAGGAGGTGGCACGAAATTGCGCCCCCCTAAATGTCGCGCCCGGGGCCACGGCACCCCCTGCACCCCCCACGCTACGCCACTGGTGCTGCCCCCCTGCAAAGTGCTGCCCTAGGCCTGGGCCTTGTCGGCCTAGGCCAGGATACAGCGTTGAGAACACCTGTCAATTTTGATTGCTGTCTCTGCCCCCATTATGGAGATTCTCCCTCTGTTTGTCCTGTTTACCATTATCATTGAAAGCGAAAATAAAGAAGATCCCACATTTTAGATTGTCCCCTGAGAAGTAATAGAGGGGGAAATTAGTTCTTATGACCCGGGGGTCCCCAACGGATTCCCTTCATTTTCATGTATTTCCTCTCACTTCCTGTTTTGGCTATGGGACAGGAAGTGAAAGGAAGTCTCCCTGCATTGGGACACAAATGGTGAAAAAAAAAAAATTTGACAGGGGTTATAACCCTCTTTTGCTCTATCCCAAAAAAAAAATTACCTATAGTTCCACTTTAATTCTGCAGATCACAATTCCAGTGCACTTTGAATGTGGTGTGGGGAAGGTGCATGGAATACAGGTTGCCCGAACTGCATTCTAGGGTGAATGGGCACTACATGTCAACAGTGCCTTGGTTTGTAACAACACATAGCAGCGCCCCCCTCCAATCCCCACTGGCAGAACACGTAGACCAATCTGCACACTAAACTGGATATTTTCAGGCCTCTTCCCATGTAATTACAGATCAATACTGGCAGGAATACATCCCTATAAGTGGGCGGATGTAATTGGACTTGCACCCGACTATATCCGCCCACCCCGGGTCTTTTGGACCAATGGGAATGATTTTATATATATCTTAGCACCTATTAGATCCTGATTTGCCACTATCCCCCCTGATGCGCCTGATTTGCACCTACATTTACTAGTAATGGCGAGTACTAATGCGCAAACCACGAACTCAGAAAAATAATACAAATAAAACGGGGGGGGGGCAATTGTTTAAGATAAAAGTCAGGATAAATGATAAAGCCGCCGCCATAAGGGTGTTCCCACACCAAAAAAATATCTGACAAAATATTGAATGAATGTGGCGCTCAATCAAATTAAAATATAAATGGTGTAAAAAACTGATGATTAAGTGACGCTCAAAAAAGTATAATAAATATCGCTCAAAAAGATTAATATAATAGAAATGTAAAACAACCACGTGAATGGAGATTCTATAGGGAAAATCCAAATAGTATTGTGTCAATAATAATTAATCTTCCATCATAATGTGTATCAAAGGTCATAGTGAACCATTGCTACATCAAAAATTGGGTGTAGGTTCCCCTTTTCTAAACCACTCATGAAAACTTTTCTTCCAATAATAATAATCCAAAAAGTGACTAAAAAAAACAAACGAAACTCCATATTAAGTGTAACTAATGAATTCATAAAACCACTGTGCAAATAGAATATAATAAAAAAGCAATAAATATGGCACTCTAAAATAAGTAACGATAGTGCAACTATGTGATATGTGCAATAATAATATAGAATAAATATATATAAATAATGACAGATAAAAATCCACACAAGTGCAATAAAAAATAATTAAGTCCAATGGTATCAAAAAGGTGCTTAGATCAGCGAAGAAATGTGCCCTTGGTAAAAAAGGTCCCATAAATGATACAATCAAAATTGTGACAATCCCAAAAAATGGTGGAAATTTCAAGAAAAGTTGGTGCCAGCAACAACTCCCAAGTGCAGCAGAGATGTAATCCCCCCAGCCTCTTACCTTATGGCTGATCGATAACAGCACAATTAACCAAGTGCAGATGACTCTCCTAGGGATCTCCCGTCCTAACACCGCATAGGATTTTCCCTATAGAACCTCCATTCACGTGGTTGTTTTACATTTCTATTATATTAATCTTTTTGAGCGATATTTATTATACTTTTTTGAGCATCACTTAATCATCAGTTTTTTACACCATTTATATTTTAATTTGATTGAGCACCACATTAATTGAATATTTTGTCACCTACATTTACTAGCGCCTGGGTTGTCCCCTATTTGCACCTGGATTATGCCTACTTTACCTAAATGGGCGCCCAGATTGCGCCTACTTGACCCCTATTAGCGGCTCAGTTGCTGCTTCTGTTCTGTACCAGCCGATTTAGATAGCTACAGCTTGTGCGCAGGTGTGGTAGAGCAGAGCGCGCCCCTTCAACCCAGCAGCGTGCGGGTGTGATTCCCAATGCTGCCTATAGATGGCAGTGCTGAGCTGATGACGTCGCTGAGAATCCAGCTTCTAGATAAAGAGAGCACTGCAATCTTCTCGCCGGGCGCGGTGGCGTGTGTCTGTAATCCCAGCTGCTTGGGAGGCTGAGGCTGTCGGATTGCTTGAGTCCAGGAGTTCTGGTCTACTCTGTGCTATGTCGATCGGGTGTCCACGCTAAGTTCGGTATCAATATGGTGACCCCAGGGGAGCCCAGAGCCACCAGGTTGCACTAAGGAGGGGTGAACCGGCCCAGGTCGGAAACGGAGCAGGTCAAAACCCCCGTGCTGATCAGTAGTGGGATAGCGCCTGTGAATAGCCGGTGTAGAGCAGCCTGGATAATACAGTGAAACACAGTCTCTCTTTTCCTCATTTTTTTTCATTATTAATTTTATTTATGGTATTTATAGTTTTAATTTTTTTTTGTATACCCCTTTATATTTATTCATTATTAATTTAATCAAGCACCAATTTTTATACACCATTATTTATTTTTAGATTTACCCATTATTATATATTTTTTTTTTTCTTTTTCTACACCCTTTCTTATTTTTCATATGCATTTATTATTTTTATACACCCTGATTCATAGTAATTTTTATATTTATTCATTATTATCCTCATTATTTTTCTTTATTTTTATACACCCTTATTCACAGTTATTTTTATAGTTATTAAGTATTATATTTATCATTATTATTTATTATTTTTATACACCCTTTTTTTTCCATTCACAATATTTTATTTATATTTATTCATTATTAATGTCATCACACACCCATTTTTATTTGTATACACCGTTATTTATTTTTAGATTTACTCATTATTATATATTTTTTTCTTTTTCGTCACCCTTTTTATTTTTCATATGGATTTATTATTTCTATACACCCTGATTTGTAGTTATTTTTATATTTATTAATTATTATCCTCATCATTTTTTCTTTATTTTTATACACCCTTATTTAGAGTTATTTTTATAGTTATTAAGTATTATATTTATCATTATTATTTATTATTTTTATACACCTTTTTTATCTTTATTCTTTAAATTTATTCATAAATGTATCCTTTTTTAATTTTTTTATATAAATTTGTATTCATTATCTTTATTGTTATAAATTTTTATTCATTATCTTTATTATTTTTTAATGTATATTTATACTCTCATTTATTTATTTATTTTATATTACTTTTATTTGTTTATATTTGTTTAACTTTTTTTTTCCATTCACAATCTATTTATATTTATTCATTATTAATGTCATCACACACCCATTTTTATTTTTATACACCGTTTTTTATTTTTTTTAATCTTTATACACCCTTTGTTATTTTTAATATGCATTTATTACACCCTGATTTGTAGTTATTTTTATATTTATTAATTATCCTCATTATTTTTTTTTAATTTTTATACACCCTTATTTAGAGTTATTTTTATAGTTATTAACTATTATAATTATTATTGTTATTTATTATTTTTATACACCTTTTTTTAATATCTTTATTCTTTAAATTTATTCATAAATGTATCCTTTTTTATTTTTTTATATTATTTTATTCATTATTTTTATTTTTTATACACCTTTTTTTTTTTGACCGCTGGTCAGTGCCCATCAGTGCCGCCTGTCAGTGCCCATCAGTGCCGCCTGTCAGTGCCCATCAGTGCTGCATATCAGTGCCGCCTATTGGTGCCTTCCAGTGCTGCATATCTGTGCCACCTATCAGTGCCCATCAATTCTACATATCAGTGCCCATCAGTGCCGCCTCTTCAGTGCCCATCAGTGCCGCCTCTTCAGTGCCCATCAGTGTCGGCTCATCAGTGCCGATCATTTCTACATATCAGTGCCTTCTCATTAGTGGCCATCAGTGCCAACTCATCAGTGCCCATCGGTGCCGCCTGATCAGTGCCGCCTCATGAGTGCTCGTCACTGAAGGAGAAAACAAAATTTTATGACAGAAACTAAGAAAAACGCAATTTTTTCAAAAACTTTGGTCTTTTTTAGTTTGTTTAGCAAAAAATAAAAACCCCAGAGGTGATCAAATACCACCAAAAGAAAACTCCATTTGTGGGAAGAAAATGATAAAACTTTAGTTTGGGTACAGTGTTGCATGACCGCGCAATTGTCATTCAAAGTGCGACAGCACTGAAAGCTGAAAATTGTCCTTGGCGAAAGTGCCCAGCATTGAAGTGGTTAATTTAGGGGTAATTATAAAGCCTAAAGGAATTTCTTATACTGTATATTTTATATTAGTACGGAATTCTCTGGGCGCAGCACTGACCTCTGCTGGAGAAAAGTAAATAATGCATCTAAAGCCTGCACGCTGTTCCATGTACCGCCACTAGATGTCGCACCGTGTTCTGAACGCTCTTACCGAATTGATCCGTGTGGCTCGCCGTGCCATGTGATGCAGGAAGTGTATGGCCGGCTGGAGTGAGTGCACAAGTGGGAGCTGGCAGAATGAAGAACAGATTCAATACCATAGATATCCGGGCTGTCATCTCAGAGCTGCAGGACAGGTGACTACAAGGAGGGCTGTGTGAGCTGCAGGGGGGATGGAACATCAGCCATGGGAGTGGGGAAGCTTCCTCTCCAGCTGTTGGGGGGCTACAAGTCCCAGCTTACCCTGCCTGAGCTGTAGGTGTGCAGTGCTGATCATTATTATGAATGAGGTCTTATAACTGATCAATAATCCTGTGTGTTGTCTCTCTTCATCCCTCAGTCTGCTGGGCATGCGCGTGTACAATGTCTACGATGTGGATAACAAGACTTACCTCATCCGCCTGCAAAAGTAAGAGGAGACGGATTTCCTGGGATTGGGGTCTAGGATGTCTGTGTGTAATGGTGACTGGCGGTACAAGAAAGCGGGGCCCCATTCACAGGGGCCCTGGGGCCCAGGAACCATTCATAACAAGGAAGAGACCTGGTGTAGTATAAAAGGGGTTTTTAACCGCTTCAGCCCCAGAAATTTTACCCCCTTCCTGACCAGAGCACTTTTTGCAATTCGGCACTGCGTCTCTTTAACTGACAATTGTGCGGTCGTGCGACGTTGTACCCAAACAAAATTGACGTCATTTTTTCCCCATAAATAGAGCTTTCTTTTGGTGGTATTTGATCACCTCTGCGGTTTTTATTTTTTGCGCTATAAGCAAAAAAAAAAAAGAGCGATAATTTTGAAAAAAAAAGCAATATTTTTTTACTTTTTGCTATAATAAATATCCCCAAAAATATATAAAATTTTTTTTTTTTCCTCAGTTTAGACCGATATGTATTCTTCTACGTATTTTTGGTAAAAAAAATCGCAATAAGTGTATATTGATTGGTTTGCGCAAAATTTATAGCGTCTACAAAACGGGATAGATTTATGGCATTTTTATTATTATTTTTTTTTAAATTAGTAATGGTGGCAATCTGCGATTTTTATCATGAATGCAACATTATCGGACACTTTTGACACTATTTTGGGACCATTGTCATCTATACAGCGATCATTGCTATAAAAATGCACTGATTACTGTGTAAATGACACTGGCAGTGAAGGGGTTAAGTGTGTCCTAGGGCGTGATTCTAACTTTAGGGGGGAGGGGCTTTAACACACAGGACAGTGATCACTGTTTCCGATGACAGAGAGCTGTGATCACTGCCCTGTCACAAGGCAGAACGGGGAAATGCTTTGTTTACATCTCCCTGTTCTACCTCTCCGTGACATGATCGCGGGCACCCGATGGACCCGCTGTCAGGAGCGCACAACACCGCTTCTTAAAGGGGACATACCTGAACGCCCTTTTGCCCCCAGTGCCATTCTGCCGATGTACATCAGCATGCGCTGGTTGGCAAGCGATTAAGATAGAGATGGTAAGCAAAACATTTATGTGTGTATATATATATATATATATATATATATATATATATATATATATATATATATATATATATATAAAATTATAAATATCTCTGTTCCCTTTTTTATAAATGATCTCATTCCCTCTGTTCTCAGCTGCATAAGAGCTGGGGGAGGAGAAGCAGCAGTACACTGATCTTCCCAGTGAATAGCTGTGCAGGGGGGGTTGTCAGGAGAGGTCTGATCATTGGAGGAGAGCAGGCTGAGTTCCCATCATAGCTAGAGAACTGACCATGTGTGCTCTCCTGCTTAGTTTGGTCAGTTTTTAATAGGAAAGCAGAGGGACTGGCAGGCACACCAGGGATTTCACATAAAGGAAGCAAAACAAAGAGAACAGGAGACTTTCTCATACAAGTACATGGTACAGCAGCCACATATCAGGATTATGAAATGTTGGGGTAACAAATGCCTTCCATTCTGGGCCAATTCTGACATCTCTCTCATACACGGAATTATTATTTTTTTTTTTTTCCTGTTAAATTACTTGGAACCCCCAAATATTGTATATTTTTTAATCAGAGACCTTGGAGATTAAAAATGGTGGGTGTTGCAATTTTTTATGTCACAAGATATTTGCATAGTGGATCATCAATTATCAAACTTTTTAGGAAAAAAATACACTGAGTTTTAGTACATAGAAATACAGTCTAATACTCAGTTGTTTGGTAAAAAAAAAAAAAATGTTCCGTCGAGTAAATAGACACCTAACACGCCATGCTTTAAAATTGTGTATGCCCGTGGAACAGCGCTAAACTATATTACCTAAAAATTTTCATAGGAGACACTTTAAAAGCCTCGACAGGTTACCAATTCAGAGTTACACAGGAGGTTTAAATTTTTTTTGGATTAACTTTATTGCTATCACAAGGGATGAACAACATCCCTTGTGACCGCATGAGCCTTGACAGGTCCTCTTTATGGTAAGATCTGGGGTCTTTCAGACCCCATATCTCTCCTATGGCCTCCAAAGCCTCCGATCTGAGTTTGGTTTGATCGCCTGTAGAATTAAGATGCTGTTGCTCCCAACGTAGAACTCAACATTTTATCTGGCATAATGCAATGTCCGATAAAAGCAGGAATGTGTATTAAGCCCATTTGTCTCCATACACCTTCTTGGACTGGGTGTTTGCTAGGCGCTGACAGTATGGGGGAGATTTACTACAACTGGAAAGTGTAAAATCTGGTGCAGCTCTACATAGAAACCAATCCGCCTCCAGGTTTTATTGTCAAAGCTTCATTGAACGAGCTGAAGTTAGAAGCTGGTTGCCTACCATGCACAGCCGCTCCACATTCTGAGTGCTCCAGTTTTAGTAAATCTCCCCCATTGTACATGGCACCTTTTCTGTAACCCGTGTGAATGTAACATTACAGAACTACATATACAATTATTTTGCCATGTGTCATTGTATATTTAACTTGCTCTCCAACAATTGTTTTTCTTTGTCGCAGTCCTAATTGGCTGTTTTACTTTTGATTGACAGGCCAGACTCTAAAGCTGTAGTTCTGGTGGAATCCGGGATCAGAATTCACACCACGGAGTTTGAATGGCCCAAGAATATGATGCCATCTGGGTTTGCAATGAAGGTTTAAAGAAAATCAATTACAGTCTCACTCAAAACATTAGACATGCCTCGCTTCGCTCGGCTCTTTTAGATTCCCCCTCTGGGTCCACTTGGATGGTAGGGAAGGAACCTGGACCCAGAGCGCAGGCGCCGTGTACAGCTGATTGTCGATCTTGAGCTTCGGCTATCTCCGGCGGCTGTTATTAGTTCGTACTACGCAGGCGCTGAGCCTGCGCAGTACAGGGGGGGGAACTTATCCACCGAAGGAACTTATTCGGCAAGATACTGTGTGTCCATAAGACCCATGCTCCCTTCTCACTAGCTGTGATTGACAGCAGGGGGAGCCAATGGCTCACGTTGCTGTCTCTGAGCCAGTGAGGAGACAGACAGCCAAGAGAGTCTTGTGCACATCACTAGATCAGGCTCAGGTAAGTAAAAGGAGGGGCTTGTGGGGGAAGCTAAATGCAGAAAGTTTTTTTACCTTAATGCAGAGAATAGATTAAGGTAAACAGCTTTCTGCCTTTAGAACCACTTTAACTAGATCAGGATCTGGTTTTGTAAGTGTCAGTATTTGTATTAGTTAGTAGCAGTGTCAGGGTTAGTGTGTGTGTGTTTTTTTTCTATGTTAGTTGAACTAGATGGACTTGTGTCTTTTTTTCAACCAGATTAACTATGTAACTACAGTATGTGTCTTAGGTAGGAACTTATATTATAGCGCAACTTTAATTTGGACTATATTATATTTAGTGTCAGTGGGAGAGTTAGTGTCAGTGTCAGTTTGTTTAGGTAGGGCAAAAAAAAAAAAAAAAAAAGCATAGTTGTTTCTAATCCCTGCTACAGATACAAAGAACAAAACACGTACATATATGTGGTGTCGGCGCAATTGTCAGGATTAGAATTTGTTTTGTAGGTTTTTTTGGTGGGTCAGTTTTACTAACAAAAATTGCAAAATTGGGTTTGGGTGTTAATAAAGTGTTTGTAAAAGTTTTTTTTTTTTTTAATTAAAATAACAAACATTTTACACTTACCTGCTATTTGAGCCTCTTCTGGGGTCCCCAGCTGTCCCTCTTGGCTCCTCCTCTTTTTTGTGTACCCACTAGCAAACCGCTTGCGACGGGTGCGCACCTGCAGGCTTGATCCTGAGCCAGGCTGTGTGCGTCTTTTGACACATACAACATGGCTCAGCCCCGCTGCCTGCTCTCTGCTCACAGGATTTGATTGGCAGCAGAGGGAGCCGCTGCAGACGGGCACATCACTGGATTGACAGAGGTCATAGGTAAGTATAAAATGGGGTGATTGGGTGATTCAAACACTGGGACATTTTTTTAGCTTAATGCAGGGAATGCATTAAGATAAAAGATTTCCAGACTTTATAATCACTTTAAAACAGAACTAAACTTACTTCTGTTTTAGCGGTACCGCCCCTCAATAGTGCCAGCATCTTCAGCTGTGTGCTGGTCTTCAGTCTTCTTCATGGAACAGCGTGGCGTGATATCACTAGTGCTCATGCACAGGAATCAGCCATTGCAGCACACAGAGACCAGGCCAGTGTTGTAAGCTGAGCTGCACATGTACATTGCATGTCTCTTCTGCAATAAAGAGCCTGGCTGCTCTCTGTTTGTGGCAGTGGAACTTTCGTTCCACTTTAAGGCTTGTTTTGACCTTGGTCATGAAGGGTTTAACCATACCCCTTTAAGCCCCTCCCACTGTTAGCACAATTTGACCACACCCACCATTTATTGCGACGTGCCATGCACATTGCATTGTTGCACTCCTTAGGGCGTCCAGGAGCTTAAACGGATCTTTCAAATTCCTACTTATGTCCCTGACTCTCAGCATATAGAATAGGAACAGTAAGAGCTGTGTACTGAGCCATGTACTGAGATATACACCCAGCATAAAGAGGATGTGAAGTGATAGTGTCAAATCAAGTAGAAGTCTTGCGAGCAACTAGGGTTTAAATGTACTATCTAGAGCGGGCAGCAAATAACACACTCCCAATATAAATGTGCAAAAGAAATAATATTAAACAAATATGCTGCACTAATGGTCTATATCCAATCACTTAATGTGTCAATCTTATAATCATATAATATAAAATCAGTGCCATTGTTGAATGAATGCAATATTGAATACAATAATAATACTAACATTGAATGCAATAATAATACTAATAAATCTTTTTATAACCGTTCCAAATGTATATATCCAGTGTTTCAGTGCAGTAGGGTGATGTATAAATAGTTGTCAAATAAATGTCAAAATAAAGATGAGGCTTGTTGAATCTTCACAAATCCTCAAAAGGAATAAAAACATGGGATGGGGCGGTTTTGAGCATTTTTTCCAAGCGTGTTTGCACCTTTTCAGGTTCGACCAATGTAACTATGAATAACATGCCACTGCTTTTGGTTTAAAAGAAGCTCATGTACCTTCCTGTGACACCCCTCTACCCCTCCCTCACCATAATCTGGTAACTGAATCTTTGGTAACGCCTATTGTATTAATGAAGCACTTGCAATTAGTAATAATGACACTAGATGGCAGGACTTTGACGTCATGTAGGTTTCAGGTTCTAGTGTCTCATTTCAAGCAGTCACTGTTGCTTGGTGTGGTGGTGTGCATCTATATTCCCCAGCTATATGGGAGCCTGCGGCTTGAGTCCAGGAGTGCTGGTCTACCCTGTTCTACAGTGGTGATGGAAAGTATTCAGACCCCTGTAAATGTTTCACTCTTTGTTATATTGCAGCCATTTGCTAAAATCATTTACGGTAAGTTCCTTTTTTTCCTCATTAATGTACACACAGCACCCCATATTGACAGAAAAACACAGAATTGTTGACATTTTTGCAGATTTATTAAAAAAGAAAAACTGAAATATCACATGGTCCTAAGTATTCAGACCCTTTGCTGTGACACTCATATATAGCTACTCAGGTGCTGTCCATTTCTTCTGATCATCCTTGAGATGGTTCTACACCTTCATTTGAGTGCAGCTGTGTTTGATTATACTGATTGGACTAGATTAGGAAAGCCACACACCTGTCTATATAAGACCTTACAGCTCACAGCACATGTCAGAGCAAATGAGAATCATGAGGTCAAAGGAACTGCCTGAAGAGCTCAGAGACAGAATTGTGGCAAGGCACAGATCTGGCCAAGGTTACAAAAAAATTTCTGATGCACCTAAGGTTCCTAAATGGAAGACGTTTGGGACGACCAAAACCCTTCCTAGAGCTGGCCATCAGGCCAAACTGAGCTATAGGGGGAGAAGAGCCTTGGTGAGAGAGGTAAAGAAGAACCCAAAGATCACTGTGGCTGAGCTCCAGAGATTCAGTCGGGAGATGGAAGAAAGTTGTAGAAAGTCAACCATCACTCATTCACCATTCACACGGCCATGCCTATCCATTCACCCCTTGGGCATGGGATGCACAGGTGGTTCATTCATCTGCATGCTTGCAGTCCTGTTTATGTCTATTGTGACACACTGGGGTTGATTTACTAAAACTGGAGACTGCAAAATCCTGGGCATGGTAGCCAATCAGCTTCTAACTTCAGCTTGTTCAATTAAAGTGGTTGTAAACCCTTACAACACAATTTTTGCTACAGGCAAGCCTATAATAAGGCTTACCTGTAGCTACCCAGGATGACTACTAAACCTGCACGGTTCAGGAGATATCCCCTGTATTTGCATGTGTTGACATCATCGGCACATGCGCATTAAAGCAAACTGATGCAATAGCAGGTACGTACCATTGCTTCAGTGAGTGTGCCATTACCGGCAGGAGTGACGTCATCACAGCTACGGAGCCCGCAATACCTGAAATTAACTCCGGGAGCGATGTGAAGGGGAAGTGGCTTTGATCTCAGGTAAGTAATTCATAATGTAAAAACAGTATAATTAAATTCAGCGCTGACTAATATATGGACATAGCAAGGTAAATGCAAGCAGGCACTAAGGTCAATTCAAAAAATACCTCAAAAGCATAATAATATAGAAAAAGTGCTGCGCAAATAAAAGTCCTTAAATAAACATATAAAAAATATATAAAAAATGTAGTGGCAGGATAAGAGGACAGGAACCACCAGTGACAATATACAGGCTGAGATAGATATCTGGATGGTGACTAATATCCCTCCACCGGGCTTGGATGGCCCCTCACCTCAGATATTCGACCTGAAACAGGTCACACCGCTTATATAATTGGATGGATCAATCTGTATAATTGGTAATTACTCCTTCACATCCCAGCACTCGGTACAGTGGCAGATGATGCAGTTAGTCGATTCAAGGGTGTGAAGCGTAGGTGCCTCCTCTACGGGGGAGAGAAAATTCCTGTTGTGCGTTGTCGCGGAGCAGAAGTTCTGGAGTTGAGGCTGTAGGAGAGAGCTCTAAATGCCTATTGCTAGGTGGTCCATCGTAGTCTGCCTCTTCCTTTGCCTGGACTGGTGACATCACTTCCCCCTCAGCACAGGAAGACTCCTACGCTTCACACCCTTGAATCGACTAACTGCATCATCTGCCACTGTACCGAGTGCTGGGATGTGAAGGAGTAATTACCAATTATACAGATTGATCCATCCAATTATACAAGCGGTGTGACCTGTTTCAGGTCGAATATCTGAGGTGAGGGGCCATCCAAGCCCGGTGGAGGGATATTAGTCACCATCCAGATATCTATCTCAGCCTGTATATTGTCACTGGTGGTTCCTGTCCTCTTATCCTGCCACTACATTTTTTATATGTTTATTTAAGGACTTTTATTTGCGCAGCACTTTTTCTATATTATTAAGTAATTCATAATGAGCTAGTATGCTATGCATACTAGCTCATTATGCCTTTGTCTTGCAGGATTTTTTTTTTTGTCCTAGGGTTTACAACCACTTTAAAGAGGAGTTCCAGCCCCCCACCAAAAAAATATAAGTCAGCAGCTACAAATACTGTAGCTGCTGACTTTTACTATTAGGGCACTTGCCTGTCCAGGGATGCCGCTGTGTCATCACCCAAGCCGCCATCTTGGGTAAGGGAAACGGCAGTGAAGTCTTACGGGTTTACGGCTGGTTTTCGCATGGATCGCGCTGTGCTTTCTCAATGGGCCGGCTGCGATGAGGGCCGAACTTTCGGCTCAGTTTGCCGTGTCAAAGCCAGATACCCCCCTCCACACACACAGGCACACAAGGTTCCAAATATGGCACCGGAAGGGGGAGGGGGGGGGTAGGCAGACAAGAGGAGCTTCCCCTTTTCAGTGGAGCTCCGCTTTAAGCTTTGACCAAAAAAAAAAAAAAAAAAAAAAAAGGAAAAACCTGGAAGCTGACTGGTTTCTATGCAGAGCTGCACCAGATTTTGCACTCTCCAGTTTTAATAAATCAGCCCCAATGGCTGAAAAAACATTTGGGGACATGCACCTGCCCCTTGCACGGCTGTCAAGCTGGAACCTGGGGCTATATCCATGCAGCCACTGTATCCGAATTGCTATGAATAGATGTAAGCACAGATGTGCGGATAGGTACGCCCCTGGGGATGAAGCCTAAGAGCTCATTCACACTGTATGCATTTTTCTGCCCTTTATCAACACCAAGCACTACAAGGCCACAGAGAAAACAATTGTTTTCTCTGTGCCCTGTTCATACTACAAAGCTGGCTTGAGCTGGGTTGAAGTGCATTGCTTATAAAACGCAGACTTGCAGCATTTTTCCCGCAATGCACCAGAGCTCACATGAAGTCGCCATTCATTGCAGCACCGCATACAAATGAGTGAAGGGCCAGTTCACACCAGGAATCTCACAGGGACAAGCTGAGCATTCCTGTGTGATTCACATGCAGTGCGATTTTAACCCATTTATTTTGAATGAGCTGAATCGCACTGGACTGCACCAAATCTAATGCATACACTACTTTAAAAACGCACAGCAACCGGATCGCATGGTACTTCTGTAACATGTGATCCGGTGCAAGCAAATGCACTTCAACTCCGAACTGTGTTTGGGTTGTCCTTTACTTAACCGCTTGCCGATCAGCCGGCGTCATTATACTGCGGCAGGTCGGCACGATCCCGCGAACCATCGCAGCTATACGTCGGCTCGCGGGATCAGGATAGCAGGCACGGGGATGCCGATGCTCGTGGCCGATGGTCGCGAATGACCGCCGGCCACAAGGGTTGGCGAGAGGCAGAACAGAGACGTGTGTGTGTGTGTAAACACACAAATCCCTGTTCTGTGAGGAGTGACAGATTGTGTGTTCCTAATAGCTAGGAACCACGATCTGTCATTTCCTCTAGTCCAGGGGTCTTCAAACTACGGCCCTCCAGTTGTTCAGGAACTACAATTCCCATCATGCCTAGTCATGTCTGTGAATGTCAGTTTTACAATGCCTCATGGGATGTGTAGTTCTGCAACAGCTGGAGGGCCGTAGTTTGAGGATCCCTGCTCTAGTCAGTTCCCTCACCCTACAGTTAGAAACACACCCAGGTAACACAGTTAACCCCTTGATCGCCCCCAAGTGTTAACACCTTCCCTGCCAGTGACATTTTTACAGTAATCAGTGCATGTTTATAGCAATGATCGCTGTAATAATGCCAATGGTCCCAAAATAGTGTCAAAAGTGTCCGATCTGTCCGCCATAATGTCGCAGTCCCAATAAAAATCGCAGATCACCGCCATTACTAGTAAAAAAAAAAAAAAAAAAAAAAAAAAAAAAAAAAATTAAAATGCTATAAATCTATCCCCTATTTTGTAGACGCTATAACTTTTGCGCAAATCAATCAATATATGCTCACTGTGATTTTTTTTTTTTTTTAACAAAAATATGTAGAAGAATACATATCGGCCTAAACTGAGGAAAAAATGTGCTTTTTTTTAAAAAAAAAAAAAAAATGGGGTTATTTATTATAGCAAAAAGTACAAAATATTGTGTTTTTTCCAAAATTGTCGCTCTTTTTTTTTTTTGTTTATAGCGCAAAAAATAAAAACCGCGATCAAATACCACCAAAAGAAAGCTCTATTTGTGGGGAAAAAAAAGGACATCAATTTTGTTTGGGTGCAGCGTCGCACAATTGTCAGTTAAAGTGACGCAGTGCCGAATCGCAAAAAATGGCCCCGTCATTCAGCAGCCAAATCTTCCGGGGCTGAAGTGGTTAACCACTTGCTTACTGGGCACCCCCCTCCTGCCCAGACCAATTTTCAGCTGTCGCACTTTGAATGACAATTGCGCGGTCATACAACACTGTACCCAAATTAAATTTTTATCATTTTTTCCCACAAATAGAGGTTTCTTTTGGTGGTATTTGATCACCTCTGCGGTTTTTATTTTTTGTTAATAAAATGTAAAAAGACCAAATTAAAAAAATTCTATAGTTTTATATTTTGTTATAAAATTTAACAGGTAATTTCTCTCCTTCATTGATGTACGATGATGAGGCTCCACTGATGGGCACCGATAGGGCGGCACTGGTGGGCACTGATAGGCGGCACTGAGAGGTGACACAGAGGTGACACTGAGAGGTGGCACTGAAGGGCATTGATAGGTGGCATTGGTGGGCACTGGGAAGTGGCACTAATAGGTGGCACTGATAGCTGTCAGTGATGGGCACTGATAGGTTACACTGAAAGGCAGCACTGCTAGGTGGCACTGATTGGCACCACTTGTGGGCATTGACAGGTGGCACTGGCAGGTGGCACTGGTAAGCACAGAGGAGGAGGCAGATGTGCCTCCTTCCTCTTTGGGACCGATGTCCCTTGAACATAAGCCGGCGATCAGCTTTTTTTTCTCCTCACACTGTCAGCATGAGGAGAAAAAAAAAACAATTACTGAGCTTTTGTTTACACACGTGATCAGATGTCATTGGCTGACAGCTGATTACGTGGTAAGGTGCCGCGATCGGCCCCTTACTCGGATCGGTGATCACCCGAGTCTCGGTTACTCAGTGATCACAGTGCACGCCGCGCGTGCCCTGTAGGGGGAGCGCGCAAAGGGGAGGATGTCCTATGACGGCCTCCCGGATATTCAGGTCCGCGCTGTGGCCGTCATTCAGCTATAGCGCAGACCTCAAGTGGTTAAAGTATAACTAAAGGCAAAACTTCTTTTTTTTTTTTTTTTTTTTTTAAGATAGAGGGCAGAGAGATTAGAACACCTGTCAATTTTTATTGCTGTCTCTGCCCCCATGATGGAGAGTCTCCCTCTGTTTGTCTTGTTTACCATTATCATTGAAAGCGAAAATAAAGAAGATCCCACATTTTAGATTGTCCCCTGAGAAGTAATAGAGGGGGAAATTAGTTCTTGTGACCCGGGGGTCCCCAACGGATTCCCTTCATTTTCAGGTATTTCCTCTCACTTCCTGTTTTGGCTATGGGACAGGAAGTGAAGGGAAGTCTCCCTGCATTAGGACACAAATGGTGAAAAAAAAAAAAAAATCTGACAGGGGTTATAACCCTCTTTTGCTCTATCCAAAAAAAAAAAAATTACCTATAGTTCCACTTTAATTCTGCAGATCACAATTCCAGTGCACTTTGAATGTGGTGTGGGGAAGGTGCATGGAATACAGGTTGCCCGAACTGCTTTCTAGGGTGAATGGGCACTACATGTCAACAGTGCCTTGATTTGTAACAACACATAGCAGCGCCCCCCTCCAATCCCCACTGGCAGAACACGTAGACCAATCTGCACACTAAACTGGATATTTTCAGGCCTCTTCCTATGTAATTACAGATCAATACTGGCAGGAATACATCCCTATAAGTGGGCAGATGTAATTGGACTTGCACCCGACTATATTCACCCACCCCCGGGTCTTTTGGACCAATGGGAATGATTTTTGACTTTTGTCTTTTTTTTTTTTTTTTTTTTTTAGGCCGTTGTATCATATTCACGTGCTTTTTCATTATTCTATTGGCCATCACAGCACATACAAATGCACAGAAAAACAGGAACGCCTCATTTCTCATAAAGCAGAGCAACTGCAAAGCTCTGAGCATCCTCACTGCACACACGTGTTGTTTTTCCGTAAAAACGCTAAAGTGTGAATGAGAAACGCTAAAGTGTGAATGAGAAACGCTAAAGTGTGAATGAGAAACGCTAAAGTGTGAATGAGAAACGCTAAAGTGTGAATGAGCCCATTAACATGTTCGCATTTTTTTTGCTTGATGTGTTTGCCAATGAAATAGATGGGAATCCATCAAATCGCATCTCAACACCTGCACTGAGCTGCACGCTGCGACACAGGTGAATGCACCAAAGTACACGTTCATGTATAAGATAAGGCATTCTCAATAGCATGCATTGCAGCACATTGTGACACATTGCAACTACACATGTGGTGTACATTAGAAGGACCCCTCCTCTCCAGTCCCCCCCCATTCTTCCACAACTATTATATATAAAATATCTTAGCACCTATTAGCTCCTGATTTGCTACTATCCCCCCTGATGCGCCTGATTTGCGCCTACATTTACTAGTAATGGCGAGTACTACCGCGCAAACCACGAACTCAGAAAAAGAATACAAATAAAACGGGGGGGGGGGGGGCAATTGTTTAAGATAAAAGTCAGGATAAATGATAAAGCCGCCACCATAAGGGTGTTCCCACACCAAAAAAATATCTGACAAAATATTAAATGAATGTGGCGCTCAAATTAAAATATAAATGGTGTAAAAAACTGATGATTAAGTGACGCTCAAAAAAGTATAATAAATATCGCTCAAAAAAATGAATATAATAGAAATGTAAAATAACCACGTGAATGGAGATTCTATAGGGAAAATCCAAATAATATTGTGTCAATAACAATTAATCTTCCATCATAATGTGTATCAAAGGTCATAGTGAACCATTGCTACATCAAAAATTGGGTGTAGGTTTCCCTTTTTCTAAACCACTCATGAAAACTTTTCTTCCAATAATAATAATCCAAAAAGTGGTTAAAAAAAAAAACAAACGAAACTCCATATTAAGTGTAACTAATGAATTCATAGAACCACTGTGCAAATAGAATATAAAAAAGCAATAAATATGGCACTCTAAAATAAGTAATGATAGTGCAACTATGTGATATGTGCAATAATAATATAGAATAAATATATACAAATAATGACAGATAAAAATCCACACAAGTGCAATAAATAATAATAAAGTCCAATGGTATCAAAAAGGTGCTTAGATCAGCGAAGAAACGTGCCCTTGGTAAAAAAAAAAAAAGGTCCCATAGACGATACAATCAAAATTGTGACAGTCCCAAAAAAATGGTGGAAAAACAGCTCCACGATCCTCCTCAAAACGACCCTCCTAGGGATCTCCCGTCCTAACACCGCATAGGATTTTCCCTATAGAACCTCCATTCACGTGGTTGTTTTACATTTCTATTATATTAATCTTTTTGAGCGATATTTATTATACTTTTTTGAGCGTCACTTAATCATCAGTTTTTTACACCATTTATATTTTAATTTGATTGAGCGCCACACTAATTCAATATTTTTTCACCTACATTTACTAGCGCCTGGGTTGTCCCCTATTTGCGCCTGGATTATGCCTACTTTACCTAAATGGGCGCCCAGATTGCGCCTATTTGACCCCTATTAGCGGCTCAGTTGCTGCTGCTGTTCTGTACCAGCCGATTTAGATAGCTACAGCTAGTCTTTGAGTTAGAAAGTGATACTCCTAAGCAACAAGGCCTGAGGTGTGCCTTGGCCTGACTGGTCAGTATGCCTGAAAAGAGGGCATACCCTGAATGTAAGAAAAGTAATATGAGTAAGTATGAATATTGGGGGAAACGGGTGGGTGGGAACCCGGAACGCCCACGAGCCCTGACCTGACAGAGGAGGAGGCTTAATATAGCCCTCTCAGACTCCTCCCACAAATGCAGGCTAGCCTTCAGCCAGCCTTTGTACTTGTAGTCAGAGTCTGAGTTAGAAAGTGATACTCCTAAGCACCAAGGCCTGAGGTGTGCCTTGGCCTGACTGGTCAGTATGCCTGAAAAGAGGGCAAAAAGACACAAATTTAGGTGAAAAATGGAAGGTAACAATCCATCAAGTGGAGTAGTGCTTGCCCGGATGGCAACGGTATATAACCGATAAGTGTCCGTTACGACAGGAGAAACCCCCGACTCGGTGATGAGACAGAACCCCTTGTAGAAACCTGCGAAGCTACCCAGAACCCAACAAAACGTCCCATGAACGATTGGACCGAGCCTGGAGCCCGAGACGACCCAGACATGAGAATGAACTACTGTGAATGAGAGGATGCGTGGGGGAAGGGGAGCCATGGCTGTCCCGAGGAGCCCCTGCAAAATGATAGCCAAGAAGATCAAAACTTCGACCAGACCCTCGGAAGTGCTCCGTGAAACCCTCCCAGGCCCTGGCCTACCCAAACTGGTATGGGAAAGAGCGAGGGTAAGTGCCAAAGGACAACTGGCAGGAGTTCAAAAATGATAAATACCTGAAGGATGTGATGGAGTAGGTGGTTGAGGCCCAAACCCTAAGGCAATAAGCACTGACAACGTGGAGAAACCATGCCAGACACCGAATGCTGGTCCCACCTGATTTGATCAGGTCGTGCTGCAGCAGAGTCTGAATTCTGAACCGAGGAAGGAGGGCCAGACTCCACACCGGGGAAATAAGTCCCATGGCCTGAAACAGTCATACCCCAAAGTGACTGAAACCCCCCTGACACCGGCTGGGGAACGGAAAAAATGACTGGACTGACGTCCCTGAGCAGTCTTCCAGGCCACATCCTAGACAAGATATCAGGCCCGAGCGTAGAATCCAGAATCATGACGACGTTTGCCCAAACCTACCACTGAAGGACCAACAAGGGGATGATGGCTGCCAATGCAGCCCACCTGAGAACATGAACAAGAGAAATGACAGTCAACAATACAAGAGAACAGCAATCCCCCTCTGAGCCTACCCAAGTATGAGAACATGAGCAGAAGTGTCAAGACCACTGCGCATGAATGAAGCTAATGATGGACCACCCCCCCTCGTGTAAGTAGTGACTGAGCCCGAGTAACCTGCTGCGCAGAGACAGGTAATTAACTGAAAACTCAGGGCTGGTGTACCCACAGACCGTGGTGGGTAATCGTACAGGTGTGGTGAATGAACGTGCATCGTATGACGTATGTTATACAGGCGAGAAGATTGTGGTCAACAATCATTAACAAACGAAACCTCAGCCCGTATGGATCTGTAGACGTGACAGATCCTGACATGTGAGCCCTAGCTAACTGACCCAGGTACAAACATGAACAAAGATACAATGAGACATGACAAACAACGAAGATAAAACCAGCTACCGAAATATGCCGTGACTGAACAACAACGCCCCTCTGAGAAACGCTGTGACAGGAATGCTGAGACTGAACACTGAAGTAGAAAGGCTATGCCATAAATCTCGGGGCAGAAGCGCACTGACCGCAATGTTGACAGAAGACCCTACGACAGGAATGCTGAAACTGAAAGCTGAGGCAGGAACGTGAGAACCGAAACCCTGGGCAGAGCGTAATGACAAATGCTGAGACTAAAATCCTGGGGCAGAAATGCAATGACAGAAATCCTGGGGCAAAAACACTATGACAGAACACTATGACAGAAACGCAGAGGCAGAAAAGCAAAGACAGAAATCCTGGGGCAGAAACGCAGAGGCAGAAATGCCATGACCGAAAACCTGGGGCAGAAACGCAGAGGCAGAAATGCCATGACCGAACTCCTGGGGCAGAAACGCAGAGGCAGAAATGCCATGACCGAAATCCTGAGGCAGAAACGCTATGACAGAACGCTAAAGCAGAAGTGTAATGACATAAAAACCTGGGGTAGAAACACCAAGACAGAAAAGCTGAGACCGAACACCAAGTCAGAAATGCTGGGGCAGAATGCCGCCATGACAGAAATCCTGGGCAGAAACGCAATGTCAGAAATCTTGGGCAGCCATGCTGTGACCGAAAACCTGGGGCAGAAACACCTTGACAGAAATGCAGAGACTGTGCACTGCGACAGAAATGCAGGGGCCAAACGCTGCGACAGAAATGCAGGGGCAGAACGCTAAGGCCAGAAATCCTGGGGCAGGACGCTAAGACAGAAATCCTGGGGCAGAACGCTAAGACAAAAAACCTGGGGCAGAACGCTAAGACAAAAAACCTGGGGCAGAACGCTAAGGCCAGAAATTCTGGGGCAGAACGCTGAGGCCAGAAATTCTGGGGCAGAACGCTGAGGCCAGAAATCCTGGGGCAGAACGCTGAGGCCAGAAATCCTGGGGCAGAACGCTGAGGCCAGAAATCCTGGGGCAGAACGCTGAGGCCAGAAATCCTGGGGCAGAACGCTGAGGCCAGAAATCCTGGGGCAGAACGCTAAGGCCAGAAATTCTGGGGCAGAACGCTAAGGCCAGAAATTCTGGGGCAGAACGCTGAGGCCAGAAATTCTGGGGCAGAACGCTAAGGCCAGAAATCCTGGGGCAGAACGCTAAGGCCAGAAATTCTGGGGCAGAACGCTAAGGCCAGAAATTCTGGGGCAGAACGCTAAGGCCAGAAATTCTGGGGCAGAACGCTAAGGCCAGAAATTCTGGGGCAGAACGCTAAGGCCAGAAATTCTGGGGCAGAACGCTAAGACAAAAAACCTGGGGCAGAACGCTAAGACGGAAATCCTGGGGCCAAAACGCCATGATAAAACACTGGTGCCTGAAGCGGTGAATGCCCGAGAGGCGTGCGGGGATCCCCCCCCCCCCCATGATGCCCCATGTGAGTACCGGGAAGTGAGCAGGCGGGTGAGCACCCCCCCCCCATGAGAACCGGGAAGCGTGCGGGCGATTCCTCCGTGATGCACGGTGTGACTTCCAGGGAGGTGAGGTGAACTGGCGGGTGAGTGGATACAAGATGGACGAACAGACCCCCCCTCCCCCAGGAGAAGCTGGCAGCCGCCCCCCCATGCTGGCAAGACACACAGGGATGAGGGAGAAGCGGGCGGCGCACCCCCCCCCCCCCCGACCATGCGGGATTGGCCCAGCGAAGGTGGAGGATGGACAGACGACCCCCCCAAACTGAGCCCTAGGGAAGTTGGTGTGGGTGAAACATGATGGACAGCCGTGACGCCCCCCCCCCACCCCTCATGGGTGCCGGGAGAAGCACGGGCTGCGTGCTGGCCATATAGAGCTGTGCAGGATGAAAGGACGCCCCCCTCCCCCCTGCATGAGCGCCGGGAGAAGCGGGCGGGCCGTACCTGACTGGCTGCCGCCGAGGGGAACGAGGGTGGGTGGAGGATGGACGGCCCCCCTCACCCTGCATGATCACCGAGAAAAACGGGCAAGCGCCCCCTCCCATGGTGCCGTGTGCAGCGGAGCAGGCAGCTGGCTGGATATCCCCCCACCCTCAATACCCGGAGAAGCGGTCGGCAGCTCCCCCCCCTGAAGCAAGCTGGTAAGGGGAGAGAGGAGCTGGCTGGCAAGAGGCTCCCTCGTGGAGCTGCATTGCATGAGGAGAGGAGTCGGCGGGCGGCCGATTGCCCCCCCCCCCTCCTGCTGAAATACCAAAAGAAGCGGGGACCCGTGAATGTGGGTGCCGAGGGGGAACCAGGTGGGTGGAGAGGTGAGGCACCGCCACCATCTTGCAATCGATCCGGAAGTGGTGTGTAGGCCCCGCCCCTACTGAACCCGGAACGCCCACGAGCCCTGACCTGACAGAGGAGGAGGCTTAATATAGCCCTCTCAGACTCCTCCCACAAATGCAGGCTAGCCTTCAGCCAGCCTTTGTACTTGTGCGCAGGTGTGGTAGAGCAGAGCGCGCCCCTTCAACCCAGCGTGCGGGTGTGATTCCCAATGCTGCCTATAGATGGCAGTGCTGAGCCGATGACGTCACTGAGAATCCAGCTTCTAGATAAAGAGAGCACTGCAATCTCCTCGCCGGGCGCGGTGGTGTGCGTCTGTAATTCCAGCTTCTTGGGAGGCTGAGGCTGTCGCATTGCTTGAGTCCAGGAGTTCTAGTCTACCTTGTGCTATATCAATCGGGTGTCCATGCTAACTTCGGTATCTATATGGGGAGCCTAGAGCAACCAGGTCACTCCAAGGTGGGGTGTACCTGAGCAGGTCAAAGCCCCCGTGCTGATCAGTAGTGGGATGGCGCCTGTAATGAATAGCGGGTGTAGAGCAGCCTGTATAATACAGTGAAACACAGTCTCTTTTTTCCTAATTTTTTTTTCATTATTAATTTTATTTATGGTATTTATAGTTTTAATTTATTATTTTTATACTCCTTTATATTTATTCATTATTAATTTCATCAAGCACCAATTTTTATACATCGTTATTTATTTTTAGATTTACTCATTATTATATATTTTTTTCTTTTTCGTCACCCTTTTTATTTTTCATATGGATTTATTATTTCTATACACCCTGATTTGTAGTTATTTTTATATTTATTAATTATTATCCTCATCATTTTTTCTTTATTTTTATACACCCTTATTTAGAGTTATTTTTATAGTTATTAAGTATTATATTTATCATTATTATTTATTATTTTTTTACACCCTTTTTTATCTTTATTCTTTAAATTTATTCATAAATGTATCCTTTTTTAATTTTTTTTTATATAAATTTGTATTCATTATGTTTATTGTTATAAATTTTTATTCATTATCTTTATTATTTTTTAATGTATATTTATACTCTCATTTATTTATTTATTTATTTATTTTATATTACTTTTATTTGTTTATATTTGTTTAACTTTTTTTTCCATTCACAATCTCTTTATATTTATTCATTAATAATGTTATCACACACCCATTTTTATTTTTATACACCGTTTTTAATTTTTTTTTATCTTTATACACCCTTTGTTATTTTTAATATGCATTTATTACACCCTGATTTGTAGTTATTTTTATATTTATTAATTATCCTCATTATTTTTTTTTTATTTTTATACACCCTTATTTAGAGTTATTTTTATAGTTATTAACTATTATATTTATCATTGTTATTTATTATTTTTATACACCTTTTTTTAATATCTTTATTCTTTAAATTTATTCATAAATGTATCCTTTTTTATTTTTTTATATTATTTTATTCATTATTTTTATTTTTTATACACCTTTTTTTTTTTTTTACCGCTGGTCAGTGCCCATCAGTGCCGCCTGTCAGTGCCCATCAGTGCTGCATATCAGTGCCGCCTATTGGTGCCCATCAGTGCTGCATATCTGTGCCACCTATCAGTGCCCATCAATTCTACATATCAGTGCCCATCAGTGCCAACTCATCAGTGCCCATCAATTCTACATATCAGTGCCTTCTCATTAGTGCCCATCAGTGCCAACTCATCAGTGCCCATCGGTGCCACCTGATCAGTGCCGCCTCATGAGTGCTTGTCAGTGAAGGAGAAAACAAAATTTTATGACAGAAACTAAGAAAAACGCTATTTTTTCAAAAACTTTGGTCTTTTTTAGTTTGTTTAGCAAAAAATAAAAACCCCAGAGGTGATCAAATACCACCAAAAGAAAACTCCATTTGTGGGAAGAAAATGATAAAACTTTAGTTTGGGTACAGTGTTGCATGACCGCGCAATTGTCATTCAAAGTGCGACAGCACTGAAAGCTGAAAATTGTCCTTGGCAAAAGTGCCCGGCATTGAAGTGGTTAATTTAGGGGTAATTATAAAGCCTAAAGGAATTTCTTATACTGTATATTTTATATTAGTATGGAATTCTCTGGGCGCAGCACTGACCTCTGCTGGAGAAAAGTAAATAACGCATCTAAAGCCTGCACGCTGTTCCATGTACCGCCACTAGATGTCGCACCGTGTTCTGAACGCTCTTACCGAATTGATCCGTGTGGCTCGCCGTGCCATGTGATGCAGGAAGTGTATGGCCGGCTGGAGTGAGTGCACAAGTGGGAGCTGGCAGAATGAAGAACAGATTCAATACCATAGATATCCGGGCTGTCATCTCAGAGCTGCAGGACAGGTGACTACAAGGAGGGCTGTGTGAGCTGCAGGGGGGATGGAACATCAGCCATGGGAGTGGGGAAGCTTCCTCTCCAGCTGTTTGGGGGCTACAAGTCCCAGCTTACCCTGCCTGAGCTGCAGGTGTGCAGTGCTGATCATTATTATGAATGAGGTCTTATAACTGATCAATAATCCTGTGTGTTGTCTCTCTTCATCCCTCAGTCTGCTGGGCATGCGCGTGTACAATGTCTACGATGTGGATAACAAGACTTACCTCATCCGCCTGCAAAAGTAAGAGGAGACGGATTTCCTGGGATTGGGGTCTAGGATGTCTGTGTGTAATGGTGACTGGCGGTACAAGAAAGCGGGGCCCCATTCACAGGGGCCCTGGGGCCCAGGAACCATTCATAACAAGGAAGAGACCTGGTGTAGTATAAAAGGGGTTTTTAACCGCTTCAGCCCCAGAAATTTTACCCCCTTCCTGACCAGAGCACTTTTTGCGATTCGGCACTGCGTCTCTTTAACTGACAATTGCGCAGTCGTGCGACGTTGTACCCAAACAAAATTGACGTCATTTTTTCCCCACAAATAGAGCTTTCTTTTGGTGGTATTTGATCACCTCTGCGGTTTTTATTTTTTGCGCTATAAGCAAAAAAAAAAAAGAGCGATAATTTTGAAAAAAAAAGCAATATTTTTTTACTTTTTGCTATAATAAATATCCCCAAAAATATATAAAAAAAAAATTTTTTCCTCAGTTTAGACCGATATGTATTCTTCTACGTATTTTTGGTAAAAAAAAATCGCAATAAGTGTATATTGATTGGTTTGCGCAAAATTTATAGCGTCTACAAAACAGGGGATAGATTTATGGCATTTTTATTCTTATTTTTTTTTTTAATTAGTAATGGCGGCAATCTGCGATTTTTATCGTGAATGCAACATTATCGGACACTTTTGACACTATTTTGGGACCATTGTCATCTATACAACGATCATTGCTATAAAAATGCACTGATTACTGTGTAAATGACACTGGCAGGGAAGGGGTTAAGTGTGTCCTAGGGAGTGATTCTAACTTTAGGGGGGAGGGGCTTTAACACACAGGACAGTGATCACTGTTTCCGATGACAGAGAGCTGTGATCACTGCCCTGTCACAAGGCAGAACGGGGAAATGCTTTGTTTACATCTCCCTGTTCTACCTCTCCGTGACATGATCGCGGGCACCCGATGGACCCGCTGTCAGGCGCGCACAACACCGCTTCTTAAAGGGGACATACCTGAACGCCCTTTTGCCCCCAGTGCCATTCTGCCGATGTACATCAGCGTGCGCTGGTCGGCAAGCGATTAAGATAGAAGATGGTAAGCAAAACATTTGTATGTGTATATATATATATATATATATATATATATATATATATATATATAAAAAAAACATTATAAATATCTCTGTTCCCTTTTTTATAAATTATCTCATTCCCTCTGTTCTCAGCTGCATAAGAGCTGGGGGGAGGAGAAGCAGCAGCACACTGATCTTCCCAGTGAATAGCTGTGCAGTGGGGGGGGGGGGGGTTGTCAGGAGAAGTCTGATCATTGGAGGAGAGCAGGCTGAGTTCCCATCATAGCTAGAGAACTGACCACGGTGTGCTCTCCTGCTTAGTGTGGTCAGTTTTTAATAGGAAAGCAGAGGGACTGGCAGGCACACCAGGGATTTTACATAAAGGAAGCAAAACAAAGAGAACAGGAGACTTTCTCATACAAGTACATGGTACAGCAGCCACATATCAGGATTATGAAATGTTGGGGTAACAAATGCCTTCCATTCTGGGCCAATTCTGACATCTCTCTCATACACGGAACAATTCGTTTTTTTTTTTTTTTGTTAAATTATTTGGAACCCCCAAATATTATATATTTTATAATCGGAGATTAAAAATGGTGGGTGTTGCAATTTTTTTTATGTCACAAGATATTTGCATAGTGGATTATCAATTATCAAACTCAAGTTTTTAGGAAAAAAATACACTGATGAGTTGTAGTACATAGAAATGCAATATAATACTCAGTTGTTTGGTAAAAAAAAAAAAAAAATGTTCCGTCGAGTAAATAGACACCTAACACGCCATGCTTTAAAATTGTGTATGCCCGTGGAACAGCTCTAAATTATATTACCTAAAAATTTTCATAGGAGACACTTTAAAAGCCTCGACAGGTTACCAATTCAGAGTTACACAGGAGGTTTAAATTTTTTTTGGATTAACTTTATTGCTATCACAAGGGATGAACAACATCCCTTGTGACCGCATGAGCCTTGACAGGTCCTCTTTATGGTAAGGTCTGGGGTCTTCCAGACCCCATATCTCTCCTATGGCCTCCAAAGCCTCCGATCTGAGTTTGGTTTGATCGCCTGTAGAATTAAGATGCTGTTGCTCCCAACGTAGAACTCAACATTTTATCTGGCATAATGCAATGTCCGATAAAAGCAGGAATGTGTATTAAGCCCATTTGTCTCCATACACCTTCTTGGACTGGGTGTTTGCTAGGCGCTGACAGTATGGGGGAGATTTACTACAACTGGAAAGTGTAAAATCTGGTGCAGCTCTACATAGAAACCAATCCGCCTCCAGGTTTTATTGTCAAAGCTTCATTGAACGAGCTGAAGTTAGAAGCTGGTTGCCTACCATGCACAGCCGCTCCACATTCTGAGTGCTCCAGTTTTAGTAAATCTCCCCCATTGTACATGGCACCTTTTCTGTAACCCGTGTGAATGTAACATTACAGAACTACATATACAATTATTTTGCCATGTGTCATTGTATATTTAACTTGCTCTCCAACAATTGTTTTTCTTTGTCGCAGTCCTAATTGGCTGTTTTACTTTTGATTGACAGGCCAGACTCTAAAGCCGTAGTTCTGGTGGAATCCGGGATCAGAATTCACACCACGGAGTTTGAATGGCCCAAGAATATGATGCCATCTGGGTTTGCAATGAAGGTTTGAAGGAAATCAATTACAGTCTCACTCAAAACATTAGACATGTCATGGTCTTCTGAAGCTAGTCATACTCATTACATTCTTAGTGCACAAACTCCTTTTGGAATAGTTATGTAGTACATGGTAGGCCCTCCGACTACATGGTATTCCCTCAGACTACACGGTATTCCCTCAGACTACACGGTAGGCCCTCAGACTACACGGTAGGCCCTCAGACTACACGGTAGGCCCTCAGACTACACGGTAGGCCCTCAGACTACACGGTAGGCCCTCAGACTACACGGTAGGCCCTCAGACTACACGGTAGGCCCTCCGACTACACGGTATTCCCTCAGACTACACGGTAGGCCCTCAGACTACACGGTAGGCCCTCAGACTACACGGTAGGCCCTCAGACTACACGGTAGGCCCTCAGACTACACGGTAGGCCCTCAGACTACACGGATGGCCTTTTTCTGGCACCATCCTTCTATGTTTCTCACGAGCTTCCCAAGTATTATTTGATTGCTATGGTTGTCTGTTGAGCAGTTGGATCTTTTTTGAGATTGCCTTGGGCCAACCTTGTTTAAGAAAAGCCTTTTGGCATTCCAGCTGTGTAGGGTTTAACCACCTCCTGCCTGGTCTATTGTAAAATTACAGCCGCCCCGGAGCCTCTGTCTTCTGGGTGGACGTTATATGACACCCTCCCGGTTGCTTGTCTTGTGTGTCCCCTAGGGGTGTTTCGTCACATATGGCGACCCATCACATTTGGCTACCCACTGGAGTGAGCATGCGCGACGCCGCCATATGTGTTCCAACATATGTGACGGAACAGGGGCTGTGGAGTGGCAGAATCTGTCACCTGCTGTGTCCACCAGACACAGCGGAAGACAGATCGCTATACCGGGCCGGCCCTGGTACCATGTGATGGCTGTGACCAATCACAGTGACATTGTTGCCAACCATCAGTATTTGTACTGGCAGCCAGTAAAAAACAGGCACTTTTCTACTGCCAGTAAATGCCAGTGACAGGAAGAAGTTGCCAGTAAAAAAATGTCTGACGGTTGGCTTGATACTGCACATGTACAATTCTGGTCTGGAGCCGGCCGAGACTATTGAAGTGCCTGCTACAGTGTGTTCGGGCAGCACTGGCAGGGGCGGGTCTACCACAGGTGTGCCTGAGCATGTGGTGTGATGGTGCAAGGGAGCTGAGCAGAGCGGCCGGAGCCTCGTGTGCAGGTCTGTGGGACAGGAGTGGGGATGTCAGTGCTGTTTGGACTGAAGGGAGCACCTGGTGTGGAGAGAGACTGTGATTCAGGAGGAGACGTGAGGTGTCATTGTCATCTGTGCTGCTGCACACTGCTGTCAATGTCACTGTGAGAGTCAGTTTCATGTGTGTGTGCCTCCCCATTCTTATTTCTTGCCCCCGTGAGCTACTTACTATATCAAACATAAGATCAGAAATATATTTTTTAATTAAATATCTACTTTTGGAAAATTCCAGTAAATACTTGGCTGTGGCAGTAAATTTTGGATGTTGTGTCGGTAAATTTAAATCTGGTAGGTTGGCAGCACTGCACAGTGATCACATGTCAAATGTACACAATGGCTTATAGTCATAGCCAATCATTGTGTACTGTTGTGATCTCTGTGATTGGTCCCCGTGATCACATGGTACAGATGGGGGTTTATCACAGCGCACCTGTGCCATGTGATAGCCAATCGCCGCTACATCCCCTGTAATAGCATGGGCTGTGACAGATCCTCTTTAAGGAGTGATCTGGGGTCTATTAGACCCCTAATCTCTCTGCTGGCCTCCAATGAAACCGATCAGACAAAGATTGGTCTGATCGTTTGCTTCACTGGCCACTAATGGCCAGGTAAACAAAGAGCCGAAACAGGAAGTGACGAAATCTGTGGGTAGGCCGGGTGAGCAGCGTGGGCTCAAGGAGTAGCCCAGCCAGCACAGCTTCCAATGCAGGTGTGTGGCTCGCACCCCCTAGCAATGCTGCTGTCCGCCCCCAAACTGATGTCACTTCCGGTATTGGTTTTAGGTATCGGAGTATTTGCCCGAGTAGGAATACTCAACTAAAAATGCTTGGTATCGGCTCCAGTGCAACCCACTTAGAGACATAACGGAGCACTTATGTGTGTTCTGTTATACAAAAAAAATAAAAGACCCCAAAAAACTTTTGTCTTTGTTTTTATTTGCTGAGCCCATGTTATACACTTTATTTAAAGATACCAGTTCCTGCTTCCTTGTGTTTTCAACTGGAGATCGCTAAAAAGAATGAGAGCACCGCTTAACTTGAATGAGTCCAATCATAATGTATTTTTCCTTGTCAAAAGAAGTTTATTGAGTATACAATGTTATAAAGATACATAAAGCATAATGTATTTTTCATGACACAATCAAAATTTCAATGCATTTTGGGGCTCTCCAGTTGACAGGGAGCCGCCTCTAAAAGTTGGATCCTGATTTAGATTTTCTCTTACCCCACACAAATCTCGTTTACCTGACATGATAACCTTGTGTCTGAAACCCGTTTTCTGCTTTTCCATCTCTCCAGTGCAGGAAGCATCTGCGCTCCAGGCGGCTGGTCAGCATTAAGCAGCTTGGAGTGGACAGGATTGTGGATTTCCAGTTTGGCTCCGATGATGCCGCTTACCATCTCATTGTTGAGCTCTATGACAGGGTAAGATACATAGAGCCACTAGGAAAACATTTCTAAAGATCATATCTCTAATGTGATGGCTGAGCTTTGTAGCCTTAACTGATATCTCTGTATTTCTTTTTCAATGTGCACTAAGCTTTTCCCAGCATAGACTGACAACTGGGTAATGCTGTTTTTTAAGCTGAACTTCAGGCTAAACATATCTTTTTTAGCTACAAGACGTATGTGCATTCTTCCGTGAATCTTGGTGTCCTTTGAGTATTTCTTTCAAATCTGCGCAGTAATCGAACATGAAAAAACCTGCACTTTGTCTCTCTTATGCATTTCTTGTAATAAAGACCGGTCACCGCTGCCCTCTCTTTGTGCAGAGTGTCTGGTCTTGTCTCCACCCCCCTCCTCTAGTTTTCTGCAGGCAGACTGTAAATGGTGGACCTGCTGGATCCTTCTCGCAGTTCTGCTTACTGCACAAGACTATGTGTAGTACAGGGATGGTGTCACTTTTACAAGGTAATACCTGGATACACAAAGTGGTTGTATGCCCCTTGTGCTATTGAAGAATATATTAAATTAAATGAAAGAATATATATTAAAATTAAAGTTTGTTACTGGTGTTCAGCTTTAATGGTTAGATTCACCTTTAGGAGCATGTTCTATGTTACACTCGTATTTAGGGTGTAGCATAACATGCTCTTATTTACACGGCTCCTGCCATGAGAACCTCCCACCTGCACAGCTGCGACATTCTTTCACAGGAATTTGTGAATGAAAAAACTACTACAATGGAAGATGGTTTAGTTCTCAATGGAGCCCAAGTGTAGTGACATCAGCACACTTGTAGGCCATTCATACACAGTTATGTGAACAAATAACGGAGCCCTGAATGGCCGCGGTGATTTTAAAAAGCGTCAGCTAGTACGGGGAACTCCCCAATCTTAATGCAGGGCAGATTGAGCTGTCAATCAAATCCTGTTATGGGGACGGGGCTAAACTGCCCGCTCAAGTACCCCCCGTAGAAAGTGGCTTCTAATGGGGGCACTCGCTGAAGAGGAGGAGCCCAGAGCGTTGGCAGGGGACCCCAGAAGAGGAGGATCAGGCTGCTTTGTGCAAAATCATTTCACAGAAGTGGGTAAGTATAACATGTTAACTATTTAAAAAAATTAATG